>NC_137869.1:28016382-28196382 GCF_963924005.1 Protomyctophum bolini | reverse complement strand
ACTGGGTGCTCTGAGCTGCAGCGGAGTAGAAAGCTTTCAGGACCTCCTCTGAGACCTTGAATTGACCTTGAACTGTCTGTGTCTCTGAATATGTCCTCCCTCTCCACTGGTTCCCCGCTGAGCGGGAGGGGCGTGTATTATGTCACAGCAATTATTTTAAACCCATACTTGGTTCAGTGTGTCTGAGCATAATGTGAGCATAATGTGATAGTGTTTGTGTATAAAGTAAGAAAATGGGGGGGGGGGGGGGGCAATGTCTCCAGGACTATTTTTGTGCTGTTTTCATTTTTGACTAATGAAGTATTTAATCAATCAATTGAGAGAGAGAGAGAGAGAGAGAGAGAGAGAGAGAGAGAGAGAGAGAGAGAGAGAGCGCGCAGAGGAAGGGGGAGATGTGAGATTGTATTGAATATTCACTTTCATCATATATTGGAGAACAAAAAGAATCATGTGAGCCTCAGCCAAGACATTGTCTGGCTCTCTAAGACAGGAACATAGCTAAAACGAAACAACACATTCTGACATGACTGCAGCTGAGGTAATCCATCAAATGAAAGCTTGTAGCTGTGAACTAGCTGAGGCAGCAAATTAAGATGCGGCTGAAAATCAGTCATGGACATGCGCGCCAATAAGGCTGAGGTTGGCAGAAAGGAGAACAGAGCCGGGGTGGGGGGGGGGGGGTTGTAGGGCATGTGAGATGAAACAAATGAAGACACGGAAAGGTTAAGACCGTGGATGCTCAACTACAAACAGCCTCTCTGCTGCTCTTTGCCAAATCACTGTGTAGCCTGGGTTGGCTTGATGATGCAGTGCAATAACAGATCGTTCAACACAGATTCAGACTAGCCTCTTTAGTGAGTTGTCATCGCCATCATCGCCCCTCTGCTGCTGTCATCCTTTCATCTCAAGGCTTAACCACACATGAACTTGGCTAGACCAGCCAACCAGTAAAGCCCCTATTAATAGGGACAGAACCCAAGAGGGATTCTCCACTCTGTCTGTTCCTCAAATTCCCATTTCCCATAACGAACGCGCGCACATGTGCGCGCGCGCGCGTGCACACACACACACACACACACACACACACACACACACACACACACACACACAGTTGTAGTGACTGTCTGAGAGGACAGTGATTTAATATTTACATACCAGGGATGGCAATATGGCTGTCTGCATAACATCTGCACAGTGCTATTATGAAAGGCTTTAAGCCCTGTAAACTTCAGCTTGTATATCTGCGATAGAGAAAGAAAATTAAAATTAAAAAACTGATTTTGAATATGACGCCATAGGTTGCAAGCGGTTAAATACTTAAAATGCCCAGTAGACTCATTTTTGTCAGCAGTAAATAAAGGTGCACTGGGCACAATTTGAAATGAACGACACATTCAATGAAAGAGACAGAACATTTGAATCCCTGTAATCTAATGGGAACACAAAGTTATGTGGCTGCTTGGTACAAAACAAAGTATGACACATAGGATTGTGTGCAGCAGAAATAATTAAAAATGCAGATTAGATTAAAATGAGCAACAGTCTCCAGAAATCACCTATAATTACTTGTTTCTCCATTTGATATGCAAATTAGGCAACAAATGTATGACAGAATGATTATTTGGCCTGCAGCAGTACAAAAGATGATTAAAGCAAACAAGCTTGACATTCAAGTCAATGAGACTGGCTGCAATTCAGCCTCAGTCTCTCACCACCCACAGTTCCACAACAATAGTTCATTAACACTTCTATAAAGGCCTGCTAGGAATGTGTCCACATATTGTGTGTGTGTGTGTGTGTGTGTGTGTGTGTGTGTGTGTGTGTGTGTGTGTGTGTGTGTGTGTGTGTGTGCGTGTGTGTGTGCGTGTGTGCATGCGTGCGTGCGTGCGTGCACCTACAGTAGCTGGTAACGGAACTAGGCATGCCAATCGACACAAATTATTCCATTAAAAAGTTGGCAAGTGCTGCGAGTGTATGAGAGCTGTGTTTCAAACCCACAACCCACCATGACACGATTTAATTAAGGACTACAGATTTATTGTCACCTACTTAGCGGCGTTGCCTTTTCACCAAGACACCAACATATAAATCCCACTTGATATGTTCCACCCATAACGATTGAGAAACTTTCTCAATCAAACTTTTGAAAATCCTTTCATGTCTGTGCAACGTTTGAGAATCTCGAGCCGTGTCGTTTCCTCCATCTGCTCTGCATCCAACCAAACAGCGTGAACGGTCCAATCACAGAGCTTTAACAATGACGCTGGAACACCTGCGCCCTCTGACACAGTATCGAGACAAATTAATTATGTGTAGTCGCATGTGACTACACAGACTTTCACAAAATGAAATAGAGAATGCTTTAAGCCCAACTCCATTCCTACCACAGACAGATGCTGCTGAGCTTCTCGGCTCGACGAGGGCAGGGAAAAGGAGACAACCCTCTGGGTGGCTGAGTTTTCCTTCTTGCCACACTAATGAGGAGTGTGAAGCCTTTCCAAGGGCTCTGCTGCACACAACATCATGGAACAAGCCTGGATGTCCCAGTGTCCCAGTCCATGTACAGACTAGTGCATGGAACAGTGTGTGTGTGTGTGTGTGTGTGTGTGTGTGTGTGTGTGTGTGCGCGTGTGCGTGTGCGCGCGTGTGTGTGTGTGTGTGTGTGTGTGTGTGTGTGTGTGTGTGTGTGTGTGTGTGTGTGTGTGCGTGCGTATGTGTGAGCGTGCATGCAGGGAGGAGAGGAGCAGGAATGTGTCTAAATTTGCAATGGGTCGCAAAAAGATAATTTGCAAAACGTCCATGCATCACTTCATGTACTTAAATCAGCAGCACATTCCTTCCTCAGTCTCCTACTGCAGAATATCTACACCTTTATTCACTGCAAACACTTATTCAAACCTGAACAAAGAGAGGAGACAGAAAAAAAGAATGAGCTAGAGAGAGAGAGAGAGAAAGAGACAGAGGTGTCCAAACAAACAGCACATATTCAATCACCAGGCAGACGGTAGTGGCTGCCCCCTCTCCTTATCTGTCTGTAATGACAGAAGTGCCTGTAGCCGTCACCCAGAGAAATACACTGGAGGTGATTAATCCACCTCCCCTCCACTGTGTTCATCTAATCCAATCTCAAATCCACCAACTCTGTAGTCTTCAATCTTAACAAATGGACTGCTCCATACACACACACAGAGAGAGAGAGAGAGAGAGAGAGAGAGAGAGAGAGAGAGAGAGAGAGAGAGCGAGAGAGAAATCTCTCAAAAAAACAAGGAGCTATCAGGGTCAACTATTGATAAAGCCCTCAAGGCAGCTGGCAAGGCTTGGTGAGAGAGGAAGAGAGAGAAAGAAGATACATTTAAACCTTTGTGTGTGTGTGTGTGTGTGTGTGTGTGTGTGTGTGTGTGTGTGTGTGTGTGTGTGTGTGTGTGTGTGCGTGCGTGCGTGCGTGCGTGCGTGCGTGCGTGCGTGCGTGCGTTTGAGGAGGGGTAGGTGGAAAATGTGATCACAGTTTAAATTTTAAGCTGTCAGAAGTAAATAAGCAGTATGTTGGCTGGAGGGAGGGCTGGATTAGTGAACCCCACTTTCTACCACCAGGCAGGCAGCTCATTGCCACCATCAAAGAGGTACAGAAAAAGAGATAGAGAACGATAGAATGAGAGCAAAACAGGCTTTAGACTGCTGAAAGGGTTATAGAGCAGGAAGATGAGCTCCGCGAGAAGCAAACGCGTGGGGAAAAAAAATACATTTTTCAAGGCAAACATGCAGAGTGATTAAAAACTCATGAGCTGTGACTGGATTAAGATCGAGAACACAGTGTCTAGTGAGGGCCGTGAACTTCCTCTTCCTCTACCTCGGCTCTCACAACTACAGAGGAGCTCGCTGATTAATAAAGCATCGCATATAGCACCCAGCTTCTGAGTAGTCATTCCCTAGAGCCTCTCGGCTAAGAAGTCCTAAAAAATATGTGTCACAGAGGATTATATGCGAACTCGGTTACAGTGATTAGGAAGAACTGCAGGAAGGTAAGAAATCATACCGGAGCTTAGTGATGAGTGGAGGTTACAGAGAAAGTATGGAGTGCAGAAGGGAACAGGATTTATTGGTGAAGACTGGATAACATTTCCTTCCCATTTCTATTTAATTTGTTTGTTTCTTCCTTTTCAAAATGTCACTGCAGGTCAAGCGTAAGTTACCCGTCACACGCACACACACAAATGCACATACTGTACACACGCAGCTGGAGGGAAAGAGAGAGACCATTGCTCATACAGTCCCCTTGCATGCTCTTTAGTCTTTAGTCTTACGGAGATAAGCAATAAGCATGCAGAACAACCCCCGCCCACTCTAAAGAAAGAAAGAATTACATCAAACTACTCTACGTTTTAAATCAGCTTCGACCCCTCAGCAAGGTTTTCTTCACAAAGCAGAACACAAGCATTTTGTATCCATGTGTTATTCAACTAAATCCACACTGGAATACTGTAGACTGCAATGGCAGCAAACCATTCATTCATTTTAGTAAGACAATCCACACTAGTCACATCACATCCCATACTGTCTCATGTTTGTGAATATTTTAGCCCTCGTCTGTGAACTATCATTGTTGATGAGTGTTCCTAGTGAAATTAAACATCTTCTCTTATGGGGGTCTGCGGGCTAATTAGTGTCAATTTGGGGGTCCTTGACATGAAAAGGTTTGGGAACCACTGCTTTATGCATTGCAAACTATTTGTTTCTAGGCTATAATAGCTGCTGCTGTGTAGTAGAAGAAATATAAAGCAGGGGGAGGCTCGGAGCTGCGTTGCCCATCAAATCTCTCTCTTTTTCTTTTCTTCATTTTTTCCCCTGTTTTTTTTAATCACATGGAGCTCCATACGACAAAAGTCAAAGAACATCACTCCATTCTCGACTCCATACACTGCATAAAAACTAAACAGTAGGTTATGCACAAAGAACAGAGCCTGACTTCCACTTCCAAAATTGCACTACGCAATGATCAGCGTTCGTTGATCACCCTTCAACACACAACCGGCCCCGGGGGTGACAGACACACAATCCCCCTCGCTTGGATCATGTCACGTCAATAAAACACTAACAGTTTGCGATACCATAGTAATTTACTAATGTTCTGTATTTTATCAGCAGACAGAAAAGAAAAGTCATGACATGTCATCATCATCACACGTAGCCTACTGCCCGACCGTCGCAAATCAGGCTGTCACTGCAGTCTGCACGGCGTAAAAGTTTTTCTTTTGCTAACTCTCATTCCATAAGAAAAATATAAAACATATATATACTAAGCTATAGTCTACCTGTCCTGAGTGATGCTGTGTACTTTAACTGTTGGTCCAGCCATACAGAACACAAAAATAGGGAGGTGGATGGATAGGGAGAAAAAGAAACCTTCCATGATAAGACACCGGTTGATCTCACTAGTTACACCTAGAGAACACCATTGAGCACTGGGCTAGCTGATCTGCCGTGGCCCGCTGGCTGAAACAGTGTGGATGTGGAACCTCAATGCCACTCCAATGTTGTCAAAATAACAAACAAACTGCTCCCAGAATGTATTAAATAATTTATGTTTTAGGTTGGTGTCAACCAAACCCATTTAAGTTAAAACGTGTTGCAACTTCTTTTTTCATGGGCATACAATATTACAAGACTGATGCTTTAGTGGAGGCAGTCCAGGGCCTGGCATGTCTTCCCTAAAACGAAATAGAAATAAGTGTCCAATAATAATAATAATAATAAAATAATATTTAACATGGCTATTCACATTGACAAGATCAGATCAGTGAGTCCACTCCACACAATTGCCGCCTACGCCATATGCAGATGGAGGCAGAGGAGAGGGCAGTGGGCGGATTAGACGATGCTGGAGTTATCTTTATATTTTCTCTTCACTGTGGTTTCCACCAGGATTTAACATGGCTAAATCTAAATCATTGTGTATGATACTGCCAGCAGAACCAGAGGGAGACAAATGCAAACCAATTAGATGGACACAAAAGACGACATTCCCCATGATATGCCTTTACTGAATGAAGATTGTTATCATTGGGTGTATATTTCAGCAATTGGATTTTTAAAATTGCTTTAAGGCAAAGTTATGTAGATGAGACTGCCAGTGCGGAGAAGCGATCATGTCATCTCATTGGTCTCTGCCGCTTTGCTGATAACAACCCAGACATCCCATGTGTGTGGTTTTACAGTAGATGAGATGTGTCCTATACAGTAACTGGAGGGCATCCTGGATACATCTTTATATTATGGTAGAGTAGACAGTTTATTTTATTGCATGTGTTTAACAGGCAGCCTCGTTATGTTAAACCCACCGTGCGCGGTCGGAGTTGAGGTGCCCTCAGGATCTTTTTATTATTATTATTTTGTCTCTACCACTGGTAATTCCATTAACACTATACTTTTGCATGTGTTACGGTGCAAAAGTGCACAAACCTGTGACATAGTCACAGGTTTGCGGGGCTTACACTGCGGTTACACACCATTAATGCTGTACATTCAAATGAATTCAAATCATTTGAGATATCATTGCAAAACCAACAGAAGACACACTGTACCACACAGGGCATTTAGGTCATAGACACACACTATTTAGACAATTGTAATTTTTGTATTTATCAGTGTTGTTGAATGTTGACCAACTAATAACTGTGCAACACGTCTGCAGTCTGCCAGTATAGGCTACAAAGCACAGATTGTTCACAACCGCAACAGTGTCAGTGTGCCCAATTGGCACACAGACATGTCATTTTGCAATCTGCTTCAAATGAGCAATATCTATTGTCAATAGTTATAGCTGATTTAGCATGATTAGAAAACTTGGCACAGCAGTTTGGTAGTTCGGTACGGAATAAGCTACTATTTGGCACTTGACGAACCTTATACGCTCTGCCAAGTCATCGACCAACTTCTTGATTATATCATCATCATTTTACCACGGCCAATAGATCTATCCATATAATCTAATAATCTATTCATTATTGTCCCATGAGTTTTTAATTCATTTCAATTTGGAGAATGAGTGCTCGCTCTTGCAATGATGGGATGTAAAATAATATATAGAAACACTGTCCAAATTTTTAAGTAAACAACAAAATATGTCACACTGGCACGTGCATGCAGTTGTGGAAGAAGTAGTCAGATTTCTTACGTAAATTTGGCAAAAATAACACAATGTAGAAATATTCTGTTACAAATAAAATGCATTGAAAATGATCAAATACTTACAACAGTACTGGCATCAAAATATACTAACAGTACCAAAAGTATTGGTACTGTTAGTACCAATACTCTATTGGTACTAGTAACCAATAGTCTATTGTTTGTTTTTTACAGTACTAGTAAATGTACTTAGTTACTTTCCACTACTGCTTGCATTGCAACAAAGCCCATACCCAAAGCCATGGTCAATACACTGTACCACTATTTGGATATGCAGCATATCCAAAATAACCCTGACTGGCTGGTTTGGTCTCATTTGGGTGAGTGTGCCACTGCTTCCTTTTGCTTTAAGCTTGTTAAAGCTCTATCCCAAGCAGGAGAGCCGATTAGGATGGCTAGAGGTAAGCTGAGGACTGCCAATGCTCGTAGTTTACTCAAAATCTCTACAAATATCAGAGAGAGTGAGGGCAGGTGGTAACACAAAGGAGTGAAAGGAGAAAAATCTAAAGTTGAGTTGAGTGGTTATGCAATCACCAAAGGTATTAAAGAGGTTAGGTTTCTTTATTGATTATGATTTACCCAATTGAACTTGGTTATTTGAGTTAAAATTGTGCAGGAAGTGCATGCCAATTGTTTCATTTATGCCGGAGAACTATACATGATTTGGTGTCAGGTAGATGGATTAAGTGGTTACATTTCCGGTGATTTGTTTGACAGCGTGGCGCGGGACCCAAGGTGTGTGTTTGTTAGTTGTATCATTGAATATCTTGAGACAAAGAACTAATTTCCTTTGGTTCAAATGCTGCAGCCAGTGAGGTGTGCTTGATGTATTATTATACAATGTTTAAGGTAAGGAAAACGAGATGCTGCATCTTAAGGGGCTTATCATCTAGTAGTGAAGAAATGTAAAAATAAAAATAAAAGTGAATAATGTTTGTTTATTTATGCTTATTTATGTTTTTTAACAGTTCACCGTTGGATAGTTTGTGCCAGTAAGTGTGCAAAATAAATCCACCAGTGAGAAGGAACTTTGACAGAAGGGAGTGACATGTACAAAATTACTTTGGTTTGGGTGTAAACTATTTTAGGCGACTACAGCACAACATAAAGGATGACGCTTGGTCTCATAATATATCTCCGAGAGGGAAGAGGGAACAATAGACGCAAAAATAGGTATTCCCATTGTACCCTCACACCCCCTTACAGCAGTGTCATTGTTCCCAGATCTCTTATTTTTAGAGCTATCAAATGGCCTCGGCACATCAAGGTGCCAGAGGACTGTTTGATACCCAACAGTTCATGTGTCTGTCTGTGCTTACATTCTAATGCTGCAAAGCCAGTCTGACGCTAGTGCTCTCCCGCACGCACGCACACGCGCACACACACACACACCGCACACGCGCGCACACACACACACACACACACACACACAATGTGGACGCACAGGAGAACGCAGGCTAATACTCTTCATAGAATCTCACAGCTTAAATCAATCACATCAATCACTGTGTCGACCGAAAGGCCATAAATTCTGCTTTGAACGACTGGAGGCATAAAGGCTGCGTGTCCAATAAACAGGAGCTGGCCAGACAAGGTGAGAAGAAATGAAAAGCTATTGAACGCTGACGTCTCAAGACAGTAAATTAACTAAATAAATATGTCATCAAGATGCCAAAGCTGTGAGAAAATATGATTTTCTTTGACCGTAAGGCCATTTTAGTTTTCTTCTGCTGGCAGTCATGGGTGTGAAGCGTCATGTTATACTTTCGTCTCACAGAGACCCTGGTTTAATTTCCTGTTGGCACACCAATCACAAATTCCATCGACAGGCGGGATCGGCCTGAATGAGTGTTGGAGGAGAAGGTTATTGAAACATTAATATAGCACTCCAGTCGATAACGCACACATGCACGTGCACGCACCCACACACACACCAACCACATATACAACAAGACACATACCACCCTATGAAACACACACACACACACACACACACACACACACACACACACACACACACACACACACACACACACACACACACACACACACACCAATTTGCACACATACCATCCCATGTGCTCATTCTTCTCAAAATCATTGCCATTCTTCTCCTCTAAAAAGAATGTCATTGTGTAGTCTGGAGCCATGGTGGAAATTCAGATTTCTAATGTACTGAAACATTCATGGGATGGCTTCAAGCGAACAATAGTAGCCAGGGAGCATCCACATTTAAGCTGCAGTGATTCTCTCTGAAAAGATGACAAATATCAATATTGCCAGTGGGTACATCCAAAAGGTATGTGTACTGTATTGCGAAGTGTTGTCCTCTTTGTGACACAAAGGAATGTAAAAAATGTCTTTGAATATAACCTGGCACATGCTAAGAAAGTGCTGGCCAACGTGGAAATGCAGGGAGGTAATGATGTATACAACTGCAGCAGACAAAGAGAACTACAGATCTCTCAAATCATGCTAAAAACAAGTTTGCCAGCCACAGATCCAGGAGATGTTGAGCACAAATCTGTCACATTTTAGTACAGTATACACCCAGCTATCACACAGCACAACAGCCTCTATTCACATGTAAATAGACAGAAATGCTAGAGCTCCGGTAAAATAGGAAGCGGCAGTATGTGGCACAGTCTCATTCTACTGAAGCCAGCATCTTAACACACCAAATCCCTCATCCTCTGTGCCCTATATTCTTCCAACCAGCACCATCCAAAACTTTGTAAAAATATAAAGATCGGATCGGGAAAGATCGGTAGTCACACTCAGAGGTGAAAGTGTGACTACCGAGGTCTCAAAATCAAAAGATAGGAGCAAAGAAATGTGATCAGGACATCCCTGGCTACAGCCCTTGGTCTTTTCGTTTTATTTTAGTTAACCATAAAAACACTGAAGGGTTAATAACCCTGCAAGATTATTATAGTCAACTAAAACAAAAATAATAAAAACCAGAGTTAAAAAACATTTTAATAACCTGAAATAAAACAAGGTTTAAAATAAAATAAAATATATTTCATACAAGCCTAATATTATAATATAGCCTAACATTTTCTAAAATCTTTTTGAATCTGGCCTGTATTAAACTAAACTAAAATTAGGACTTTTTATGAAATAAAACTTTAACAAAACTAGCAAGCCCACTTTAAAAACGATTTCAAACTTAACTAAAATTGAAAACAAAAAGTCAAAAATAAATAAATTACAAATGCTAAACTATAATAACCTTGTTGCTGCTAGTACAGACACATTCTCTACTATGAAAAAGCAAGTAAAACTACAAGCTAATTGGACAGTTGGCAAATGGAGTGTAATATTCTCTTTGATGCCATTAGGAACAAGAGAGTGAGGGGTTTTGTTGTCTTCTAAAGCTAATGAGTAAAATGAAGCAGAATGCATGGGAAGTGGAATGGAAATAATGATGTGGGAGTTCATGTCAAATTTTCTGCTTTAATAATGGGAGAATCACAAACAATCAAGAGTAATTTTGATAATGAATCTAGAAGCCATTAAACAAGAAAACGGTCATTGTCTGCACTGAACTGACTCCAACATGATTAAGTACAGTATGTTCTTTCCAGGTAATCCAAAGGTACCATACTGAACTGACATTTATTAATTACAACGGGTCATGTACAGGATGCCCTTTTGCAACCGGGCAGAGGCCAGATGGTCTAAGCCTGGATGCTGCTTGCAACTATCAATGGTAAAGCTGACAAATCTAATTATAAATTCTCAACTTTTAAATGTGCCCTAGTAGTTCACTTTTCCCCACTCGCAGTGCACATTTTGTGTTACTCATCTGCAGGAGTTCCCGGTGTAAAGGATATTACAGTTTCCCCTCGTATATTTTATCCCAACAAGAAAACACGACAGAACCCCTACACATGTGCAATAAAGTAAGTTTATTATTATTTAATTTGGCACTTTTGAGAAAGACAAACTGATTATTTTGATGCCATTGGGTTGAAGTTCCAGATGGCATAATTACAGTATATTCAAGATTCAAAGGGGTTTATTTGTCACGTCACTTTGACATGTAGGCGTGACATGCTCCGCAGATTGTGCCAACATTAACAATAAAAGGTATAACGAGATATAATACTGGGCATAAAATATTATACATTTTAAGAAAATACATATTGTAGCTGCAATGGAGAGGTTACAGAACATGGAGTAAGAATAAATTAGCAGCTGGGATATAGGCCTACAGAAGAGGTTCCCAACCACTGGTACTAGACTAGTAGTACTGGTGGTACTTAAGCCCCCCCTCTGGTGGTACACAGAGGAGTCGCCAAAAAAGGAGAAAAAAGACAAAAGTGGAATGAAACATGTACTACAGGTAGTTCAGGTAGTTCTTCTGACCGAGCAATTGGTTGAAATAGGCTATCCAGATGTGCAGAAATGAGCATGACACAACACCTAGCCGTTAATATAAGATTTGAGAACGGATTAATCACATTAGAAATATCAGTTGTGCTGATTAGTGATTAGACTAGAGTTTTGTCAGAGCAGCAGCATTATTGGCTTAGGAATGAAACAAAAATGGCAGGTATACGCACCTGTACTTTAACATCAGTTATTATCGTGGTACTTGGAGAGAGGTGGTACTTCAGTATAAAAAGGTTGGGAACCAATGGCCTACAGAATATGCAGTACAAATAGCATTGCGTAAGAAAAAAAATTGCTATCTCGCACCTCAGCCTAAATCCCTAAAACACCTCCCCAATCGGTTACATTATGCATTAGGGCATTAACCAAACGTGATTTTTGATAGTCGACTCGACTACCATCGATTTATAGTCGATTAGTCGGCGACACACTTTGATCTCACCGCAAAGCGGGACCTATGGGAAGGGCTATAGTTCCAAACATTGGAACTATCCCATTGAGATAGAATGAGCACTTCCGCATTCCATTGTTACAGTGGGAGTCAACGCTAGTGTCGCCACTCTCTTACTAGATTACGCTGAATGCCACTCTGATTGGCCGAAATTAGCTCAGCTGTTTCAAGTCAAAGTTGCAAGTCCACAATGACTCACGGATGGACCCGTTGTGAGCTTGTGAGATCGTTATGATCGTGCGGCATAGCTGTTTGTTTTTAATAATGCCACACACCTGCACTTTTGTTGGATAAGCATGAAGAAACATGAACTCACGGCAAGAGCTACTGTAGTTTGACTGTCACCAAACTGGATAATATTGGGCAGAGTGAGGAGGAACTCCTGCTGTTGTCCGGTACTTTACTGTACCGGACGACACGTCTCCAATCTAACTTGTTGAACAAACTACAGTAATAAACTCACCAATAGTAAAAGTATTTACACACTGTAGTTGTCCCCATTGAGCGTATGAGCCTATGGGCTGTATTTTGCGTGTCTTAAGTACCAGGTCTTATTACCTAACTTGAGTAAATTAAAGACCTGGAGGCGTGATCAATGCCATTTGGCTATTCTGAGTGGCCAAAGAGCATTGATCACGCCTCCAGGTCTTTAGTTTACTCAAGTTAGGTAATAAGACCTGGTACTTAAGACATGCAAAATACAGCCCTATGAGGCATATCGCATATGCATTTCCCAAAGAAAATCTGTCTTGAATGCTGCTAGTGCCACCGCCACTCCGCCGCACCTACACGAGTGAGGGTGACGGCAAAACCCACGTACAGTAGGCTAATATGATATGAAAACAATCAGCCAGGAATGGATTAGTACTGAAGTTGGCGAACTACCAACAAAACAACAGAGCTCACAGCTGCATGTCTGCTGTAGAAAAGCAAAAAAAGAAATCATAAAAAAATCATAAAAATAATTAAAAATAATATTAACGATTACTCGATTTTTGATTTACAGTGTCGACTACCGACTAGTCGAATAATCGATTCTTATGTTAATGCCCTATTATGCATAGGTGTGGTTTGAGGGCGTCAAAATAAAGAAACCAATCACCGTGCCACATGCCATTCTCTTTAAGAGAAGACTGCGCAATCCATTACTCATTATCCTCAATGATATCTTGCCTTACACTATATGGCCCATGGAAGAGCAACACGCGTCGCTGCCTTGGAATACATTTATATTTGATACAGAGGGTTGATTTGTGTGTCCAGTAGCTCCTCTATCTATCAATTCTATCATCCACGATTCCACTCCGCGACCAACACAGTCTCACTCGCAATAAAGCAGGGACTTTGTCATACACCTGTGTGGGCAAGATTACAATTGTAAGGAAAGCGCATCAACACGCCCACGGGCACACCTCCACAAATAAAGGAGCTGGCCGCAATGTTTACGGATAGTGGAAGTTTCTAAACCCGCTAAAGCTAAAAAAAAATGCCTCTGGTGATAAACCTGCCCCATATTTAAATACTGATTGGTTCCTGATTGGTCCTTAACTACTTCAGGGGAGTGAAATCCAATCACGGAGCGGTGCCACGGCCGCCCCATGATAGCTTGAGAGAAAAAAACTGATCACTATCTCGTATTTGTCTTTCAAATCCTTTTCTGTCTGATTAAACAAGGTGGAAGGTTCAAGTTTATTTAATGTCCCAAAGTGCAAATTGGGTTGCAGCATAGACAGTACATCAAACAACAATACAAATAAAAACATAAACAGTACACATAGCAGATACCAAAAGTACAGTAGCCTAAAGTGCACGTTGGCCATAGAAAGTGCGTGTGCAACTGTGCATAGATACGAGACCAATAAAGTGCTCATAAGGTTATCTCTTTGACCTACCCACAGCAGCATTCAATGTGCAAAGACAGACGGGGACAAAGGAATATTTGTGCCTGTTTTTTGTGGCACAGGGGGCTCGCAAGCAAAGGCCTGCTGGGAGGAGTTTGTACTCTCCATTTAATGGGTGAGCAGCATCAGAGCAAATCAATACACAGAGCTTTGTTGAGCACCTGTTTCTTAAAGATATGTTCTAGGCAGCGGCTATTGTATAAATCCTATGGGCACTGCAGTGCGCTCGGACAGACCACATCACCTTCCACAAGGCTTGCCATTTCTGGGAGAAGCTATTCCCATACCAGGCTACTGTCAGGATGCTCTGAGTGGTAGCAGAGTATAAGGATTTTAAGGGACACTTCACCCCTTTTGCAACCAGATCTCATTTTAATGATGTTTGGGAGACAAGAAACACTTTCCTGGGGTTTTTATGTGGGTAATATGTGTTTTTAGACATTTTAGTATTCGTGTCCATGATGTCATGGACACTGGGCTCACTTACTTCCTGGACTACATGTTGTCTCAGTAAGACAGCCCTCCCCCTATCCACAAGGAGGAGCAGTGCACCAAAGCATTACAGTGAGACCAGTGTCCATAACATTTACCATAACATCATTGACACTTTTAAATACTAAAATATTTAAAAACACAGTTAGTTATTACCCACATACATCTGTGTACAGCTAATCTCAGGCACCATTGGCCCAGTCGATGCCACACACACCCTGGATGCCCCACATTTTCCAGAACGGCCTGTTATAGCGCCACCATGAGGCAGAGTTTTGCAAAACACATTTCTTTAAATTACTCGTACACATTTTGTCCATACATCACGTGAATTGGTACACACTATCTCTATAGTCATGTGATCAACACGGATCTGTCTGATTTCTCATATTCCATCCCAATTGGCTAATACTGCTTTTCAAAGTTTGCAGCATGCTCTGCGTTCAAATCATGAACGCAGAGTGCAATTTCTGTGAAATCTTGCATGCACATTGCTACTATAGGCCGAGGAATAAATCGCACCCTTTTCAGACAGATTTTACATGGCTGTAATGCAGCTGGATTTATCGGTCAGAAAAATTTAATATAATTTCAACTGAAAAATATTTCAATACATTATCCTTAACTCTATAGGCTCTCTCTGTGTACTTCATATTCCTCCTGCCTGCTATTCCTTCCAAGATGATGGATGGTGTTGAATATCCACTAGGACAGCTGGTCATTAGCCTAGAGGGTGTGTTTATGTGTACTGTATGTGTACAACATGTGTACGAGTCAGTCTGTCTGCCTGCCTTTCTGTCTTTGTAAAGCCATATTTAAACATTGTCGTACGATGGTGTTGCATGCAAAACAACAACCAAATTAAAAGCTCCGTATGACAGAATGTATGATAGAATGTATTTGAGGCATATGCCATATGTTTACCTCACAGACGAGAGGGCAGAACAAAAGACATGCCGAGATCAGTGAGCTTGTTGTGAGGACTTTTGTAGGTTGACATTACAGTGACATTGTAATGCATCAGATAATAGGCCTAGGGAGCAGGCAACACCTGCTGTCATTCACTCAAGATCATTAAACAATATGGCCATGTCCAAATGGCAGTGACAGTGACAGTATTTGTGAACAATAATTATGAATCCGTCTTAAACTGTGGAAGTACTCGTTTGTACATTGTAGTAGGCACATTATAAAACTCATGGGGCGTAGGGGCCCATTTTCCTTAATTTGGGGATTTAGTATTGTGTGAGAGGTGTGGCCCCGTAAAATTTGCTATCTTGTGCCACAGCCTAAGGGCTCCATTTTCGTCGCCACAGTTACCCGCAACGAAGGCTATGAAGCAATATAGCACTGGGCATAACGGGCAACGGATAAGGGATCTCTTAAAGGCAATGGCATGTGGCACGGTAATTTCAGGGATTTAGACAGGTAACCAAAATACCAACTTTAGTGGGGGAACAAGCCTTCCCCACTGCTAAATCCCCAAATAGTGAATTTAGAATGCCGAAAATGGAGCCCTGTGTCCTCCATTACCCCATACATTATGCATAGGTGTGGTTTGGGCGTTACAATGATTAAAGCAATCACTGTGCCACCTGCCATTGCCTTTAAGAGATCCATTATCCATTTAACATTATGTCCAGATATTTACACTATGGCCCATGGCCATGGAAGAGCAACACACGTTGCTGCCTTGAAATATAGCCTATTTATATTTGATACAGAGGCCGGGTTGTTTTGTGTCCAGTAGCTCCAACACAGCCTCACTCGTGCTGCCGCATGTTTATTACTTGCGGATAAAGCATGGCATAAGATGGAGCCCATGATATCCTAAACCCACTGCTGTCACATAATCACACCGAATGTAAGTTGATTACCTCAACTAATCGCTCTGCATGCCCACCCCCTTACAGAACAATAAGCCCACAACAAAAGCAAAGGATTTACTGCATGAGTCAGGTAGTCTTTGTTCCATTGCACAGCAAGAGCTTTATACGAATGTTATGCCCCTTCCTGTTTTCACTTCACAGTTTAAAGGCAAAGGAAAGCTGTCTACAAAGACTGGGCAGAGTGAGGCTCTTTATTGTTCCCTAAACCAAGTATACCCTTCAAACGCCAAGGCACAGCCCATGGAACCCCAGGAGTGCATCAATCTCTTTAATATGGAGCTCTCACTCTCTCCCTGCAGACAGACACACACACACACATACAGGTACATACAAAATATAGCCAGCTTTTAATTCCTTCCAGTGTGCTCTGAGTCTACTCCAATACGGTGACACCTGCCTCTGTAACTAGAAGGTGAAATGCACCTGAAAAATGGAAGTAAAAAAAGGTCATCACCTTGAATCTTGTTTTTGAGTGGTGCAACCACTCCAAGGAACAGCAATGTCCGTATTAACCTATGTGGCTATGTGTTAACCTATGTGACTATGTATGTGTTAACCTATGTGACTATGAGTACCAGTAGGGGCGCTGTTGTGCCATGAGAGAGAGAGAGAGAGAGAGAGAGGGGAGAGAGAGGAGTTGCACCACTCAGTCTATAAATGGTGCATTTATATAGCGCCTTTATCAAGGCGCTTTACAGAGATTGTGCATTACATTCACCCATTCACACACACATTCATACACCGATGGCGACGGAAACCATGCAAGGCACAAACCAGCACATCAGGAGCAATTAGGGGTTCAGTGTCTTGCTCAAGGACACATCGACAGTAACTCTGGGGGAGCCCGGGTTCGAGCTGGCAACCTTGTGGTTACCAGTGCCACCCAGCCACTCTACCCCTGAGCCACCGCCGCCCCCTCTATCTTTGTGCAAATTGTCCTTTTACAGTTGCAGTGCCAGGGGTCACATAAAGACCTTTGTGAACATATAGTCATAGTCCATTTAAATTTGTCCAGCCGGTCACAGGTTCGAGTCCCGATCCCAACAGCTTGTGTCAGTCCCTATCTCTCTCTCCCCGTCTAACTTCACTCCACTATCAGTAAAGGCATAAAAAGACCAAAAAATAATATTTTAAAAATGATGTTGTCTTATTGGGTTCTATATTCAGTTAATTTGTCCCATTTGTCAATGAATAGTCTCTTGTAATCTCAAAGCATTGAGTTAGGGCCGATTCATACTCCTACTTTAGAGCCGAATAAAAGTCGGTTCGGCGCTGTAGAGCCTACAATGTGACGTCATTTGAGGTTCGGGGGGGGGGGCGGGTACCGTCCTAAAGTCGCCTCTTCGGTGCTACTGACGAGCCGAAATCATTTCGGCACTACAGCGCCGAAACAGCGTTAAAATAGGAGCATGAATCGGCCCTTAGTTTCTCCATTACAAATATCTCTTCCACAATGCTCAGCCACTGCTCATGTCTCAGAGGATCCAAGCCAATCTACATCGACATGTTGTGAGCTTGTAGATTGGCTATTTGAACTTGAGTTGTTCAAAAAAGCAAAAAATGAATTAAAACAATTTGATGACAGTCATAATTACCAGCTGCTGCCTTATAAATTTGTCAATTTATGTTATCTTTTAAACAACAAATTAAAAAAAAACTAATCTTTTCACCATGAGCATGTAAGATGACAACTGAATTCATACAGTGTATATTAGTGGTGGGCATAGATGAATTATTTTAATCTCGATTAATCTCACTGCAATCCTGGAGTAAATCTCAATTAATCTCGATTAAAATGGCTCATTTGAACTCTGCCGAAGGCATTCAAAATACGTGCGCTACCTAAATAATGACCAGAAGTAAGTCCTTGTGAACAGGTTTAGACCAGGAGCACTAATTATGGATACAACTAGCCTATTAATACCTTATATTTCATATTGTGAGTTTGTAGAACTGTTCACAGTCATTATAAGCTACTTTGGACTACTATCTGTAAAGTTTCTTTAAAATATTGGTGGTCCTTGACATGAAAATGCTTGAGAACCACTACTCTAAAACAATATTGGACAATGATGTTTGACAGTCAGCACTATAGTTGCTTATTTTAGATTTATTTTATGACTTGATCTGGCCTATTAACATTTTCATAGACCTGGTTGCTTGTTTCTGTCTCAGTCACGAAATGTGGCAACCCTGGTCAAAGCCGTGTATGTTGTGATCATATTGTGATGCAACAGGCTGCTGCCTGGATATGGAATATGGATATGGCTCCATCGTTGCCTCTTTCTTTTCTAGTAAGTATAACTTTTTGTTGGTGTTGCTGTTTACCGTCTCTCTCACAGACTACACAGGGAGTCAGGGACGAGTGCACTGACTCCGTCTCCGCGCAGTCTCCATGCTCCGCCTCCGTGGGCACATTCGGAAATGCCACACCGGAGCGCACTCGCCTATTAGTTTGCATTGCACAGTGGGCTCAGTGGGCTATTTCCGAACGCGCCCACAGTCACACACACATGTGTGTGCGCACACACACAGCCCGCCTCCTGGCCGCTGCAGACCCAGCTCCCAGACCCAATTTTGAGAATAGATTATAAAAAATGTATCGCACAATAAGAGTCTCGCGTTAACGCAGCACGTTAACACCTATAACGGCGCAGCAGTAATATATAAGCCCCGGGCTGAATTAAAACAGTTGCACTGTGTTTAGAAAAGCCGATTTGCTCGTCCACATATGACGTAAATCCTCCATTCATTGTCAATGGCATTTAATGTTTGTGTTAGGACAAAACAGCCGATTTGCTCGTCTACATATATTTTCCTTTCATTGTCAATAGCATTTAATGTTTGTTTCCACAAAAAGCCGATTTATTCAGACACATATGACGTAAATTCTCCTTTCATTGTAAATGGCAAATGTGACAAGAGTTCAGGACAAAAAAGCGCCCCTCAAAAACAGGATGTGTGAGAGTAAAGAAAAATCACACTTGAGTAAAGTGAGGGGCACCCACTGTGGCTGCCACATAACATCACTGCTTAACGCAAACAATAAAAGTCTATAGACTTGGCTGCCACATGATATCAGGAGTGAGTCTTGTTTTTACGTGGGACATTAATAGTCCATAGACTTGTCATTTCTGAAAGCCAGACGTTGGAGGGGCTAGTACTACTCAAAAATGGCTATTTGATTTTGGTTAGAGCAACAGCTCGTCTCTCTGTGTTCTGAAACAAGGCTCGGATCAGGCTCTTCATCTCTGAACTGGAGAACTCCAAAGCTAAAGGCCCTTTGCCTTCTGCCCACCTGTTGACAATCTCCTGGAGGCTGGCCCTCAGCACGATAACCAGCTCCTTGAAGGTAATCCATTTCTTGACATAAATGAGCACTTCCTCCTGGTATTTCTTGTTCCTGATCTCCTCAGCCAGTGGTATGAAGACCAGGGGACCTTCCTCAATGATGGTTTGACACAGTGTATGGAGGTGCTTTCCATCTTCGGATGAAATATCCTCTAGCATCGTAATTTTAGCGATGACTTCTGAGATGGCAGTGTTGAGGAGACTACCTATAGCTTTACAGTAGATATTGGGAGGTAGGACATCTTGCCACACTGTGCCCAGTTGTTTCAATTGATGAATAACCTGTCTGACTGCCTTGCTGGCTGCTGTGTAATTGCCCTCGTCATCCACATTGGAGAAGTTACGAGCAGTAGATAGTCTCTCTAGGATCTCGGCCTTTTGGACATTGATCTGGGCTAGGAAGCTGTGGGCACCCAGTTTCCGGAAACTGGGTACCATGTAGACAAAGGTGACAACCCCTTCACTGAGTGGATGCAGATGGGGCCTGAACTGATGGCCCAGTGTGAGCAAGTGGTGGGCTAGGTACATGCAGTTGTTGTACTGGATGGCTGCCAGGTAGGGGAACTTGAGGAAGTTTTCTTTATGATATGTTGGAACAATGTCGTAGAACAGCTGGAATATGTTTCTCACTGTGATAAAGAGTTGTGTGGCACAAGGTGGAGAGCTTTCCACAGCTTCACACAGAGTGGTCAGGGCCAACTCCATTATTTGCTGGACAGATTCGCTGATGTAACAGGCAGGCAGACACATGGTTTGGGCTGCCAGTTGCGTATCATTGTCCAGGCTCATCTCATCCTTGGGAGGGATCTTCTCCTTGTTTCTGGTGCCTGAACCTGGATTTGGTAGGTTGGGAAGGGCCAGCTTTGAATCTGGTGTGATTCTGATAGTGTTGTGCATGTTGGAGATCATGAGTTTACGCGCAGCCACAATGACGTCCTTGCACTTCTTGCTGGCATAGTGACAGTTGACATCTCTTGCATACTTAAGCAGTTCTGTGGATTCACCATGCAGGTACTGCATCTCTCTAAGAGACTTCTCAAACTCCTCCGTCTCCTTGATCACCGTATTGTATTTTTCCAACTGGCTGCTGTTGGTAGGGATGGAGTAAAGGAGACACTCGTGGATGATACAGTGGGACACTTCCTCCCAGATCAGATCACCCAAGATTCCTGACAGCTTCTTCTCACTAACTGATACATTTAGCAGGTGTGAGTGTAGTGTTCTGAGCACTATCAGGAGCTTAGTGTAGACTTGCGAAGGACTTGGGTGCTCCATATAGCTTTCCTCTAAACTTTGTACTGACAAGATAGTGCCTTCACCCTGTTGCTCCATTACATTCACCAACAGGGTGGGGTACATTATCAGTGGCTTCAGCATGTTCTTCAACAGAATTTGAGTGAAACGTTTCATCTTGTGATGAAGTACTCCCTGGATTGCAAGAGCTTGAACAAGAGAGCAGAGCAGAGCGGGAGGACTCTGCTCTTCATCCTTACTGCATCCCAGAGTCAGATGTAGCTCTGTCCTCACAAAAGACTTAATTTCCATCGACTCCTGTGAGGATGGAAGTTTCCACATGGCTAATCTCTTCCACTCCTCCCCCATCTGGTAGATGAAATTCTCTCTCTGGACATTTAACTCTGAGATAAGTGATCGCAGCAGGGGAAGTTCTGAACTCTTCTCTTCAAGAGAATCCACATTGCCACTTGCCCTTTCTAACTGTTTGGCTGCTTTCACATAGTTCTTCTCCAATAGGGCTTTGCCAAAATCTTCCATTGCATGGTGAAACTCTTTTAGATGTCCCAGCATTGTGATAATGACAGTGTTTCTCTGCAACTGTTGCTTGAGCTTCTCATACTCAGCCATGTTCACATGGATGTTCTGCAGCACCTCAGTCTCGATGCAATCTTTAAGAACATCAATTTCTTGGGAAACATGATTGACTTGCCCCAAGAGCTCCTCAGCCCCTTGTAGACTAGGAAGGAATTCAGTATATCTCTTGTTTATCATGTCACATATGTCTTCCTTTGTATCCACCACCTTACAAGACAATTTGGTTATTTTAGTGGATAGGTCTTCTTTCTCTATTTTCCCAGAGCTAGTCAGAACTTCTGTAATGAATGACGCCATGTCCTGTCCAAACTATTAGAGAACACAGAACCCCCAAACTGATGGTGTGTCCCCTAACATCTCATTTGTGAAGGTCAATTTATGCTATGCGCGACAAGTGTTGAACGTGTTGACAATAGTGACGTAAAAATGACGAAATGGGTCTTGGAGGACCTTCGCAAAGGGGGTCACATGCCTCTGGAAACAGCAATAGTCACAACTCCCGCTACAGCTTAGACGGGCACCCCCTGTCGACATCTTTAAAGCACAGCTCAAGACCCACCTCTTCACTCTTGTTTTTAGTTGATCTTTTGTGTTCTTATGCTGTGTTCACAGGGGAAGATGAAACGATGCAGACTACCAATGACATGACGTTGCAAAGAGAAAGACGGAATGATGCATGTACTCACTGACATCCTTGTCCTTGCACTTCCTTACACTTCTTGCTGGCATAGTGACAGTTGACATCTCTTGCATACTTAAGCAGTTCTGTGGAGATGACCGACATCATAGTACTGAGGTAATCATCTATAATAGTCCAACATCCACTTTTAGATTAGATGCCATTATTGCGCCCGCCGATCGCAGTTAACTATGATGTCAGTCAGTCACGCCCCATATATGGTCATGCCTCATGACATCACGTGATGTCATCAATATTAAGCACATATATGGATATCCCTGATGTCATCAATATTGGCCAGCAACTCTACATCTCACCTCAAACCCTTAGATCTCCATATATGGAGATCTGACATTCCATATGTTGATCCTTCCACATCCAGCCTTCCTCTTCGATGTCTCCCTTTTGACTGACCTCGTCACCTGTCCATTTAAACTCTAGACGGACCTGCCCCAAAGTTATTAGTGCAGCCGCGCCCGGCAGCCGGCGAAAACCAGTTCTCAACAGGCCTGAAAATTAAGGCCCGGCCCTACGTGGGCCCTTATCAAACCCTATACAATCAAGACACTGCCCCCACTGCCACCCTTAGATTTCCATACTGTATATGGAGCTGACCTGTTCTGACATTCCATATGTTGATCTGACCTCATCAAACTCTGTACACTCAAGACATGGCCAGTACATAGTTAATTCCATTGGCATGGACATTTATATGTCCATGCCAAAGCGCCAGCACTCGCCCAGCAGTCTGCTGTCACCCACACGGATACGTACGTGCATGCGACCTCGCCTGGTTGCATTAGAGGGTAATAAAGCATGTGTGCTTTACTGTAATTAATGACACGCCTGCGTTGATGCAGGAACGAGCCGATAGGCGGGTTCCGTAGGTAGCGCAGAAGTGTGTAAACAATCGCAATTATCTCGGCCATCATCAATGGCTATCGTTATTATCAATAACATCATCCATCGACACAAACCTATTGTCCATTGTAGAACATCAGAGGTAGACAAAGCAGAACATATAACAGAGGTAGAGGCAGCTACAGTAGACCTCTGTACAGTAGGTAGTACAGGAGGTACATGCCTGTATGTACATGAAAGAGGATTGCCTGGTTTATATGTAGCTGCGCATAGGTGTCGCACACCGGAAATAGCAGACCTACAAGTGCTCTTGTTAGGCCGATAGTACAGAGGCTGATGTGGGCAGGGAGCACCAGAGGTAGAATTAGGATCAGGAAATATACCTGTAGTATTTTGACATTTTCCCTTTAACTCAAGATTTATATGATTCCAACCTGTTTAATTGTATTTAATCTAAACTGTCATGGTGCTGCCAGATATTATTATACCTTATTTATAGCTTGTATGTTTAAACTGCCACAAAATGAAAATTTCAGGATTCAAGTGATTCAAAATATTTTAAAGCAACCAGTAGGTGGCAATGGTGTGCAGTATGCACGTTCTCTCCCTTTCCAGACACCATGCCTAGCCACAGTCTTCTCTGGCACTGTCCAGGGTGCTGAACCTCCTCTCCCCACCATTCCACAAAAGGCAGTACATGTATGCAATTTTGCAACAGCACACAACAGCACTGGGTATCAGCTTCTTTCCCCAGCATTTGCTTAGCTGGAATGTCCCACAGATATGTCTGTTAACATAGCAATAACCAATGCAACTCATAATGGCCTGTCAGAGACAGAGAGTAGGAATGAATGTATTTCTGTGCTCACTGCTGAATTCAAAGCAGAATCTTTATTTTATTTCCTGCAGCTTTCTGAGTCAAGGTATGCCTTGGCTCTCTAATCACCCGTCTGGAGATGTGGGTACTGTATATAGCCTTCTATATTTTGCCAAAGTATTTCAAGGTGGACAATGACCGTAAAGGAACAGCTGCCAATACATATTTCTATTGTATCTCATATTGCCAGACCAATAAGACCTGAGGTCGATTCTACAAATGCCTTCTAAATCAATAGTTCTCAACTTTTTCGTGTCAAGAACCCCCAAATTTATATATTTGGCCACGGACGAAAATGTTTTGTGCCAGGGACCCCCAGAAGATGAGACGCGCTGCAAGCTTGTACATCTGCTGTTTTTGAGAACCACTGTTCTAATTCCTAATGTTGTCTGAAAAACCTACAGTATGTTGCTACTGTATATACCTGTATAGCTAAAATATGAAATGACACAGATGCTTTGCCGGTTTTTAATTAGTTAAGGTGATACTTTACTGAACTTTACTGAACAAATGATGGACCAGAACTGTTCACAGACCTCTGTTGCAGTCACAGTAATCTTGCTTCATAATGGTATAACTGGAGGGACAGAGCTATTTACTTTATTTTAACCCTAAAATTCTGAATAACCAACCAAGCAGAAGTAGTTTGGCCACTGTTGACATAATCATAATTATTTTATTGGGCGTTTTTTTAGAATGGAACATTAGGCATTCCGGCACATGCAATAACCTACACCACATTATACAGTATACCTGTATGTGCTCTGCCTTGTGAAATCTATAAAATAAATGTCTAAATTAAATTAAATATTTAATACAATGTTGAATGATACCACTGAGAAAAGCAACATAAATTGGGGGCATAAGAAAATTGGTTTTTTGAGGGGCTCCTATGTCCAGCTTTGAGGGTCTGTGTAAACACAAACATTGAAGACAAAAGTGTGTAAACGCAAATATTGATTAAATACAAAAGTGAGGACGCAAATTGTGATTGGCCAGAATGAGATGATTTATGATGACGTATGATGATAAGAGCGCCCCTCACTTCACACAGGTGTGGCGTAAATTTGTGGCAACAAACATTAAATTCCATTGACAATGAAGGGAAATTTTACGTCATACGTAGCGGCTAACCAATCACATGAATTCAGTTGTTCATGAGATGATGTATAATGGTAAGAGCACCCCTCACTTCACACAGGTGTGATTTTTTATAAAAAGATTAACTTAATTACTTACCATGTTTAATATAATCTCTCATGAAAACTGTATTTTATAGCTGTCTTGAGGTACAGTATGGTGATTAGGATTAAACTTAAAGCAAAATAAAATCTCACAACAAGGTTTTGCATGACCAAGTCCTAATGTGCAGGTACTACCTGTGAGTGGGGAGTCAAAAAACGCTTTGTTTGAAATAGACACTCATGCTTTCCAAGGTGTGATTTGGGCTGGGAGGAGTAGGACTAAGACCCTATACGTCCTCTCTCATTTGTGAAAGGAGCCCCATCACAATAACGCCATTTCCGAAACAATTACACAATGTGTAAAATTATATTTTAGTTATATTTATATTGTTCCTGCTGTTCTACATATGCCAACCAGGTGAAAAAATAACAGATTGAGCCTTAATCTTTGCTTTTATGTGAAATATCCAAGACTATTAAGCAAGATGCTTCTGAACATGTTGCTAGTTTGACCACTTCAAAGGTTCAAATACTCGGATATTGAAATAAGAACCGAAAATAGCCTCTGAGAGGCTCTCTGGGAGTTTGTACTGTATGCTATTTCCGCTGCGCAACATGCTTCCATAGAATACATCAGTCAGGCTTCTATGACTGATGTGATTATCTACTTTGATTCCCAATGGGGTATTCACATCAGCACATCCAAACAGGGTTATAAAAAGAATAGATTAAATAGGCTTCCCTGTTGTTTAATAATGTACAACAATAACACAGCAACAAATGTGCTACATGTTGTTAGCAGCACTAACATATATTGCTACTTGCTAGTGCTCTGTACTAGTATTGCTTTCATACTGTATATGGACTTGTCGGTATCTCCTGCCTTTTTGTGTTCATTTGCCTAGAATACGACACATTTCCACACAGCAGTTCCAAGTGGGCAACGTGTGTGTGTGTGTGTGTGTGTGTGTGTGCGCGCGTGCGTGCGTGCGTGCGTGCGTGCGTGCGTGCGTGCGTGCGTGTGTGTCGTGTGCTGCTGTCGGAATGAGGAAAATGCAGATTGTTTTCTTGACTTTTCCACCAGGCAAAGACAAGATGAGTTATTGGAGAATGTGTAGCTTGTATTGATTGTTTTTCAGTCAGAGGGATTACCAGCACTCACAGAAATGTCCTTCAGACACTTATTTAGTTGGCATGGGGATTACAGAACAATTTCATTTCAGAACAAAGCCTTCTTCAGTGTTATACCATTATGTTACAACGTTAAAACCATGTGCTGGGCTGCTGGCAATCCTTCTGGATAAAAGAAGACCTTGCAGCTGTAATTCACCTTCACTTAAATGTTGCTTTTGTTGAGATAGCATCAGTTATGAATGTCTCTGAACATATGCAGTGTTGCTGCCTGTCCCTCTGTCTATCTGTGTTGCCAGGTCACTCGCATGCATGTCATAACATAGGCAATCCTTCATATTGTACTGTGGAGGGACGGTAGGTATGTGATAATGCATTCACATAAACAGTCATTGACAGATTGGAAAGATATTCAGGGAGTGTCTTCATTGGCAGTGTGCACGAAATGGTTGCAGCAACCTTCATGGATCCAAGACAATGACCTGTAGTACTGATATTGTTCAGCCAGTGGCATTTCCTCTAGCACCGCCATTAGGTCAAAGCTTCTACTTGCACACATGATATCTCAAAGTCTAAAGGGTGGATTGCCATGAAACTTATTGCACTCAGCAAGGATGAAGTTCAAAGTGTCCAAATGTTGCTTAGGTGCTTCCTTCTATAAATTACACAATTTAATCTTTGCTTCAATACCAAAGAAGGAAGGTTGTCTAACAACAAGACCCAGACATTAATGCTGTCACAAAAGTCAGGCCCCAGGAAGCCATCACTTGGCTGCCCATCCCACCTGACCATGCCAGAGAAATCTGACTGTGGATGCAGTTCCACTCGAGTGGACACAGCTGGTGGCCAAGGAGAGGGACACAGAGTAGTTGGAAAAATAGGAGAAGGCACTGAAAGATTGGGGAGAAAGTCTAGATGAGTGGGAGGTGGAAACAAACATCTCACTTACATCATGTACAGTGCATTGGTTGTTTGCCCACCTGCTCATTTGATACATATGGACCTGAACAACACATGAAGCCTGAACCTGAAGCCAAATTAGCCAATAAAGAAATGTGGTTCCCAATGTGAAAGTCAGACAAATGTGTTAATCCACTGAAGGGGATCACAAAATCTATATCCATTATATATGCAAGTGCTGCATACTGCAAGTAAAACCTACAGTAGTGTCAACCAAATCAACATTTTATACACTTCACTGGCATCTGCAGTGGTATGTTACAGAGGCTGTGCAATAGATCTACTGGAGACAGCAGGGAGTTTCTGTACAACAGCTTCAGTGTAAATAAAGTTAGTTTCTCACAAGAGCGTGTACCAGTACCTCCAGTGACTGCTTCTCCTTGCCATCGACGCCCTCCTGTTTGTCCTTGTTTTTAACCGTCAGGACAGAGTAGCACAGCCTTCTTCAGCTCATTGTGTCCAAAGCTGTGAACACTTCCAACACACCACCTGGAAGAGCAGTGTGAAACAGACAACAGCAATTAAAGGAATATTTCAATTAATCAATTACTCATCCACTTTTTGTTTTTGTCACTCACATGCCACACAACATATGGTCATAACATAAAACACTTCTCAGGATTCACATCCATGGTAATGACACTGCTGAAAAATGACGACCTTCAATGATATACACTTACACAGCCTATCAATTGGTAAACCTAGTAAAATATGAATGATGCATTGAAAGTCAGTCAAGTCAAATTCGTAAACATGTTTATCAGCATAGTATGAATGACTGCATTGCATTAAAATGATTACAATATATGCATTGCTCTATCATTCATGTTTCAAACAAGCTAAAAATGTCTGATCTCCCCCATCAGTACTCTCATGATCGTCTCATCTAACAACTTGAAATGTGACGTTTAGCAGTGACTGATCGCTTAATTTTAGAAATGCCATACATGGGTTTTCATTTCTGGAGCAAGAAATGGTTGGATGGCTGATCTCATTTTTTCACTAGCGTATTCTTTTAACGATTAATTGATTACAACTGTAATATATACCCTCAAATGTACAGTAGTTACTGCTAAAAAGGCCAAGAATGATTAATTTGCTGACACATCCCTATTGTATCCTATAGTAAAGGAAAAAGCGTTCTAGTATTTTGTGACGTGAAAACAGCGAGAAGGGCTGGAGCGGTGGCGTAGTTTGCTCTTCACTGCGGCTCGTGACTTCATGTTGTAGTTCGGTGGTCACCCCACCATCGAAAATCCAGACCATGTATGAGCCTTTGGTCTATAGCCTGTAGGCTACCATAATAAATTTGGTATTTACTTGCAAACATAATTGAATTCACATATCAGTAAACTCAAGAGTAAAGCTTGACACCTCATCTCAGTCTGCACTATTCCACTGTTAAGTGGTTGTCATCCACATCTAGTGCTGCCAATGGCTAGGGAACAGTTGGTCGAGCTTTTTTTCCTGACAGATGGCAGGTTCACTACATCTAGCAAGTTTCCACTAGTACTGTGAAGTAGGCCATTGTGTGGACTGTGGGTGCATGCCCCCTTTTGAGGTAGCACCTAGGAAAAGTTGATTAATTTACAGCTGGAATTGCACATGTGATGTCCCATGTCATTTCAGCATCAATGTCTAGCCCAGTCATATGCTAGAGTGACTGAGACCAGGTTCACCTGGAAGGCTAAGTCAAGTCTACACACCATTTCTAGTCTTGTGTAATGGAAACCACCTAGAAATGAGTAGCAAACATGCTTGGGCCATCAGCAAATTGAATAGCATCATGACCGCAACACATTCAAATTGTAGATGGATACATTTTATGTCTAATGGGTAATTAATATCATTGACAGTATAGCACTGAACTAGCCGTTACAGCCATCTAGTGGCAAGGAAGTAAATAGCAAGGCAAAAGAAAGGTAGAAAACTTTATTCTTTATTATTGAAAAATACTAAGTTACATCAATATAAGACATGGCAGAAGCACAACTGTAACAAGACATCAGTTTCATTGGATGGGCCTGACCTCCTGTAAAATACAAAGAAATCCATGTCATTTGAAGTAAATGCATTTGTAAGCCCAAATCGTTCCACCATGCCATGGCTTACCGTTTTGAGGTCTTCAAGCAAGTCGTTTATTTGAGTAGACTCAATGTCACTGTCAGTGGTGTTGCCAGTGGTGTTTTTCGTGTCGTACTCCTCGGACTCTGTCTCCTGGGTGGATGGCTAGGAAGTAGACGGTAGAGAAGAAATGCGTCGTTTTAGCGGCAAGAAAAATAAACGTAACTGTTCAAACCAGGAAAGCAAAGTAATTTTAGAATTGTGTTGGCCAGTCAATTTTTTTTTAAATTCAAAAGTCTTGAAGTATTCAAACTACTGATTTAGAAGGCATTTGTAGAATTGGCCTCGGTCTGAAAAGGTTAAGCACCAACCTCATAGTTGGAGTCTTCCTCCGTCCCTACATCATCAGCCAGAGGCTTCTGAGAGAGGAACTCCACCCATGTATGGTGGTCATGGTCCTGCTCCTCCTCATCCTCCAAGTCATCCTGCTTCCTCTTATTGCCCTTTCCATAAGGTTTGGTAGGAGACACTCCAATTTCTGAAACCAGTCAATTCATTTTCAGCCCATTGGTCCACTTCAGAATATATATATATAAATATAGTTGAAGCCGTTATAAGCAATAATATGTCCACATTTTGAAACACTCCCACAAAATATTTAGTCACTGTGACACATCTAGGGGCCACAATCTGCATTCAAAGATTTTCCTAGAAGCTTTGTCATTGGTCGATTTGCCTGTCTACTTCCTGATTAGTTAGTAATTTCGACTGGGTTTTTGCGACCAATGACAATGCTTCTAGGAACATCTTTGAATGCAGACCCTAGATGTGAGAGACTAAATTATTTTTGTGTGAGTTTCTCATTGCTGGCTGTCTGAAAACCAAAAAAGAAATGACATTATTGTTAGCAGCTGCTCATGGAACCTCTGTACAGAAAGTTATTCAACTTGGTATGGATGTGCATGACAGGCTCACTCAAAATTACTATAGGACATAAAAGGCAGTTAGGCTTTATTGCTACCTAGTCTAGACCAAGTTTTCCTGGGGTTTTGAAACTTAACTCAATAAATGCATAAGCTGCCCCATAATGTAGGGGCTTTTAGTTTTAGACATGCTTCACTATACAACCAAGAGTGATGTCAGTTTTCACAAGAGTTTAGACTATTTGGGGAAAATCACAGGACCTCAGAGGCTCAGTCAGTCAAGATTCTTTTGAAATTTTGCTAATTATTGCTCAAGCCAAATAAATGCCTGACATCAATTAATTAAATTTGCATAAACTCAAGCTGATAACTACACAGCAGGCCCAATATCGTCCTATATTCGATTTCGAATTAAAAGCTGACGGAACAGCTTGAGACAACATCATCCAGTGACCCGTACCTGGAGAAAGAGAGCAGCCGATGCTGCTGGACACCGGGTATCCCAGGGCTCTCTGCATACGGCGGGGCAGAATGGACAGCAGCACGCGGGTGAAGGGGTTCAGACGCTTGCGGCCGGGGAGGCTGTGGCGTCCTGGAGTGCGAGTGTGTATAGGAGAGAATCCGAACAACCGCCACACCCCACGAATACCACGTACCTGTTACCATAAAAATGTTAACTTGTTTTTTTTCTTGGGGGGGTGGACACTGGGCAATTAAATATGTTAAGTCAATAAACTTACCATTAAACTGAAAGGCCAGTACTGTGAGAGGCGATAAAAGTAATTAACTTTGACAGCAACATCTTCCTCCTGCAGAAGAAATAGAGGCCGGTTAAACAGAGGCCAGAAAAGAACCACATGCGTGGTTGTGAAGCAGCCATAAACAAACCAAAATGTTTCTGAATGTAGTCCTTAAACAGGGTAAAAACAAAGTGGCAGATCTCAACGCTCAAATGTAAATTCACCATTTGCCAAACAGGCTTTAGCGAGCAAACGTTGTGCATGGCTAGCGGTTAGCCTGCCAGTTTAGCCAAGTTTAGAAGTTTAGTTTAGTCAGTTTAGTCCTGATGACTGAGCTAGGCTAGCTTGTTGTGGCTTGGGGTTGGAGGAGCAAGCGCCAAGCAACCGCTATTGAAAGTAAACTTAATATGTACATGCCTAGTACGACAAACAAACAATACCTCAGCATGTTCAACTTCGACCTGGTCCTCGACCTCCTGCACGATGGTGTGACTGCTGCTCTCAGATGAGGCCATGCTGCTGCAGTGAGGGAGCTGGTATTGGTAGGAATGGATGGGATGAGACGCACACAGCTGATGACGACGCAGTGAGTGGTGTGTAGCCTACAGGTGGCCGTGGAGCTAATAAGAACACTTTGGAAGCAAACACGTGATCGGTGCTGGCCAATAAACGAGCTCTGCCAATTAACACTACAGGCTGCAGTAAACTAGTAAAAGTTTATTTAGGCTTCAATTTCAAGCATTCAAAGGTAGTATTAGGCTAAGCACTGCAGTACGCTACATTTTCAGAATTCTTCAGAAATAGCAGATGTACAATAGAGAGCTTGTATATATCCACTATTTTTACAAAAAAATGTAATGGGCTTTAACATTTTTATCCCAATAATCCCTTCCTAGAAATGTAGTGGGGTCCGAGTCAAGTTATATCCTAATAAGTAAAGTTAAGTAATCACTAACCAGCTTGCCAAAACCAAAAAACAAATTTACTTAAGTAGGCCTACAGTACTCAAGTAAAGGCTATTCATAGTCTGGATTTTCGGTGGTGAGGTGACCACCGCTCCGGTGGTGAGCTGACCACAGGAGCTGAAATAACGTTGAGCGGTGGTGAGTAAAAACAGAGCCCCTCAAAAATATGAGATCTACAAGCTCATAGCACAAAGTGACACAATATGAGGTTGTATATCTGCTATTTTTTTAATAGCCAACTAATGTCCTACACCAGGGGTTTTCAACATCTGGTCCGTGGACCACTGGTGGTCCATGGAGGTATTGCATGTGGTCCCTGACTATGCTTTTTGAGTGGTGCAACCATAGGGTGCAGCCACTCCAATGCCCAGCTTTGTCCGTCCCTGTGTCCCTATGTATGTTGAGGGTACCAACAGGGAGCTGTTGCACCACTCACTTCAGACAGGTCTGATTTTTAAGGGGCGCTAGCCCCTTCTATATACAGCTTTTGTTCCCACACGTCTCAAGATTTGCCACGGTAAGAGAATTCCGGTCAAATATCCGCTAAAGTTTGTCCCCGCCCGTCTCAAGTTTTGTACAGAAGATCGACAATGTTTTTGTGAGAGACACCATGCAAAACAAAGTATAAATCAGACTTTATAAAAGGGCTTGTCCCCCACACACTGTTTTTCAAAGTCATAAATAAAGTGTTTTCTACACAATAAACTGAGTGTTAATTTAACTCTGAGGGTATACACTCTGACTTCAACTAACAAATCAGGATGTGCTATACCAGAGAAGGAGCCATTCCATTTTATTTAGGAGAGTTTATTCTTTATTGAGAGGGAAATTCAAGAGGGAGACAGAAGCACAGGAGAGACAGTTGAAGCAGAGGTTATAAATGCTACACTATCTTTGGGCATGTTAGTACATTTTCTATATTGTACTGGAGGTTTAAACAAAGCAGAAAAGCCCAGCTAAATCAAAAGAGTGACGCAAAGAGTGACGCAACTACCAAGGTAACTGAGAGGCGCAGGGACCCAGCACATCTCTCTGCTCCTTAGCATATGAACAGGCTCAAGAGAGAAGCCATAATTATACTTAGGCCTACGTACTTCACAGGAGCCCAAATTAGTAAGCACTTCCGCCACATTTACGCATATCTCTGTGTACTGTGGGGCAGAAAAGGAGGGGTTAGGGACACTAAAGAGATATAAAAAGGCCTGTGTTTTTCACTTGTATGAGTCTAATCTAACCCAGATGTACAGAGAGGAAAACAGAATGGACATCAACAGTGCAGTCACACGAACATTCAGCGCTGGATTAATTTGTAACAGCACCAAAACCATCTGTTCCGATGATTTCTCAACAGCACGCAGGCACAGTTGCACAGGGATCCGTGCACTGTTATGGGCAGCTAATAGCGCAAGGTCTTTTGGGAGTTCTCTCGGATCAGAGTCTCAAAGTGGTCGGGACACCATTTTCCCAAATATTCTGACACCGGACAGCATTCCACAGTTCACTATACCAAATCTGTCAGTAAAGACTGGCTTGAAATCCTCTGACATTATCAGAAACAGACAGAGAGTAGAGGATAATTCAGAGAATGAACAGCTAGGGAGTTCAGGGATTAATTTGACTACTTCTGCATTATCTTGCCCTGGGCTATCATCATCATCGTCATCACCTGCCAGCTCAGCTTTGAACTCATCTCTCCTAGACCGCAGAGCTCAGCGGAGCATCTCTGACCCCTCAACGCAGCAGTCTCGCCTTTACAGAGACCATTCCTTCCCATGCCCCTACACAGAGGCCCAGCACTGCTTGGATCCGGACAGCAGAGCTGCCCTCTCCTTGCCACACATGGCCAAAGTCACCACCCCATATGGCTTTGTCACATTGAGCCAGAGCCCTCAAATGGCCAGTGAGGAAACACTGCTCTGCCATGCAGAGCGGCTACGGCGCTCAAACAAGAACAAGGACAATCCTTGCTTTTACAACAAAACCCCAGTGACAAGAAAAGCAGCCATCAACATCAAAGATAACCTGTCCCAAGCAAGACCGGGGCTGTCTAAAGATGATGCTGAATCCAAAACTGGAATAAGAGCATCAGAGGATGACATACAGACACTCAAAGTCAAAGGCACCACTGTATCGTCTTCTTCTTCAACCAAAGCAGCCACTTATGGCAAGGTTAAACAGCGGCTTCATGGGATTATAAGAAAACACTTCATTAGGAGTGGTTGTGGTTCCCCAGCCCTGTGACTGATCTAATCAATCAGGAAGTTTGTGTGAAAGTGATACAGACAGCAATGCTGAGATCAGCCACTCACTACTACAGTTTGCCATTGTTTTGATTATGCACTCCTAATTATAAGAGGCCTAATTGTCAAAGGATACAATATATGTATACAGTAGAATCAGAATCAGAATCAATCTTTATTGTCACATCAGTAGGGTGGGTGAAACAGTGGTTGTGCAGGCTCATCATTGCTGTTAAAAAGGATAGAGAGAAGAGCATAAAGTGCATAATATACCTAATCTGCATGATACATTGTGGGTGCATATAGGTCATGAATGTACATGTATAAATACTAGAATTTCGCCGGCCTTCGGCCGGCGAATCCTAGTTACATTGCAGCGCAATATGGGAAGAAGGAAATTCTCAGTAGTGTGCCCTGCACATATGTAGTAACGGATGGGTTATAAAGTATTAATAATAACAGAAAGTGTTTTTTATTTCTCATAAATACGCAAACATGGTGAAACAACTACAGTCACAGAGAGCAGTGCCAAGGTAGCTGCTGCCTGCTAACGATGCAAACAACAGCCTTGCCTGTCGTGTGTGTGTGTGTGTGTGTGTGTGTGTGTGTGTGTGGGGGGGGGGGGGGATAGCACTAATTTTCGACATTTTACTGTGTCATAAATATTTACATCTGTAGCCTATATTGTGATTACATTTGACCGTACATTTGACTCTTGTGTTATATTCTTGTGAAATATTCAGTAAAGTATTGTGGTGAAATATTCACCCCAAGTTGATAAGATATGCAGAGAATATAATACCAAGAACCCCCAGTTTGAAATGCATTAGGCCACAGACCCCCATTTGATACCATTTGCTCTCTGGGAAAATCAGGGTCCATTTGGTTCCATTTGTATGCTCTTGGAGTATGATGACTGCTAACAGTATTATCATAAAATATGTCTCAGTTTGAAGATTCAAAAAAACATATTTCATATGTGTGAGCTTGTAAAGTAGAACGTTCAACCTAGAGACAGTGTTGCCAAGTCTGATCATTATAAGCTACTTTGGACTTGTTTATCTATTGGTAGTCCTTGACATGGAAATGTTTGAGTTCCACTGCTCTGAAACAACATTAGACAACAAAGTTTGACAGTCAACACTATAATTGATTATTTTAAGACTAATTTCCGGACCATTTCTGATTTACCTACTTTGAACTGGCCTATTAACATTTTTATAGACCTGGTTGCTTGTTTCACTCTCACATCCACGATATGTGGCAACCCTGGTTTGTTTTGGTTTGCGTGTGGATGTTTTTTTGTGTTGCTTTAGCATCTTTATCACAGTAGCTATCAGAGGTTGCAGCAGCTGCTGCTGTCATGAAAACGCAAGTTTCTGTCCCAGAAGCTCACGTTAGGTCTGCGCACACTGTATGTTGCTATGGCAACCTGTCATCAAATGCTGCTAACGTTGTGGTCAGCACTGTTAGCATGTGTGCTATCAGGCAAAAGCTGAGATAGATATAAAACTACTGGCCAAAATGTCATACAAAACACAACAACTAAAATCGGAATGTAATTGTGACCTACAGACCATCATGATTTGCTTGCTGGACCTATAATTAATTTATTTGCATTAAATTGCCACTCGCCCATATAAATAAAAAGCAATAGCCTGCATGTGTGTGTGTGTGTGTGTGTGTATGTGTGTGTGCGCGTGTGCGCAAGACAGACGTGCGTGTGTGTGCAGGCTGAGAGCTGGTGACTGTGATTGACGTGTGAGCTGGATAAATCAGTGAGAGTTGGAAAAAGCGCCCGCAGAGCCAACTCGCAGGCAGTGCCTCAGGCCAGATGCCCGAGAATCGGTACAGGAATCTCTGGGTCACCAGTTTTGGTGTGACACACACGGCTTCCACATTTAGCTTCATACTGGGTGAAAGTGGCGTTCCAAAAATTATTTTTCCCCTCGGAATTCTTATTCACAATGAGATGGAGTTGAGGTGTTTGTGTTTGCTTGCTGGAGCTATAATTAATGTATTTGCATTAAATGTCCACTCGCGCATCGAAGTAAAAAGCAAGATGGCTGCCGATTGCGAGCTGAGAGACGGAGAAAATAGTGACGTGTGAGCCAGGGGCGGGCCTCTGACAACAGCATGAACACAGGGCAGTGTTGCCAGGTTTGCGAATTGTAAGCGAGTTGTAGTGTGTGTAAATAGCGTGGTTGTGGCCTTGTTTCTGCCCGTTTCTGCCCCTGTTGGGGCAACAGAACATGTCGACCAGTTTCTGTCAACCGCTTTTGGTCAGGTGACCAACTCCACAAATGTTAAATTAGATAAAAAGGAGTCCCAATTAACAGTAGGCCTACCAATACAGTGTCTTGTGATGTATGTATGTATTGCATGCAATGTCTAAACAAATAAAATGGCTTAAAAAGAAAAGTGTTTTACAGAACAGTGTTCATTACTTTTTCTATCATGTACTGTACCACATTAACATAACATCTTCAAATCGTTTGTGGGTGTGTGTTTAAGCTCTGATGCAAATGTATCCATTGTTGAGTTATCTATCATATTGGATCATTTTAACCACACTAACACTTGAATTCAATGGCTGAAAAAGAACCCACTTGTCACAGCAGCAGGCATTCCCAATAATATGCTGAATCCTATTCTCTTGGGTACAGAGTAAAAGGTTACTCAATTCTGTTGTTTACACCATCTCAAATTTTCTCTGTATGGATTCAATAGCAAGCACACGTGGTATATGTGCAATGGCATTGATGCAGCCATCAGGCTATAGAAGCAGGGAGACCTAGCATCTTTCCTGGGTCCTTAGCATAATGAAGTGGCAGACTTGAATGATGTTCGCCCACTGCCACCCTGCACCCTTCATATCCCTTTGCTCCTGTGTAGATTACCATCATTATTGTGCTTATGTGAAGTGTAATAAAAACAACAAACATCATCCCTGATGTTTGTTGATCCCTGATACTTTTCAAAGTATTTGGAAAACTGTGCTGACATGTACTGTATGCCTACATGTGAGGACAGGGAGTGAATTTCAATGATTAATAATAATAATTGCTCAATTTTAAATGAAAGATTATATGCTACAATGGATAGCTTGATTTGTAAGCCTAAGATTTTATTGCACAGCACAACAATATGCAGCCTTAAACATCCCTCAGTAATGCCAAATTGCAGCCTTTTGTGATATGGATAATTGGATAGATATTAGCCATATTGTAATTTTGACATTTGCACTTTATGCACTATACTATGGAAATGGAATACCAAGTTCAATGCTTTAAAAGTAAATCTATCCCCAAAACTAGCGTAATTTGTATTATTGACCTATTTAAAAAATATTAGCGCAACTTACGTTCAACTTTGACCTCTCTATCACATGGAACTATTTTTTGGGCTCAGTGATATGGACACAAAAAACAGAAAGAGGTGTCAAAAATGAACGAAAGGTGCACTATATGGTTCTGGAATTAAAATTCTAAAATTACCGATTTCCTCAGACACATACAGTATGATCCGTCCGTCCGTCCGTCTGTCTGTCTGTAATCCATGTAACTCGAGAACGCGTTACACCCCACGACAGGGGGTGCAGTGCCTGGTGTCGAGTCAGTCGGACCCACGGTTGTCCAGAACCGCCCCAAAAAGGCCTCTGCCCGGTTTCTGGAGTCTGGACAGGGCCCCTGCCCAGTGTCCATATATGTAGCTGCACTGTTCTGACATCATTCTGACGTCTGCATAGACTCCATATTTGGGCACGACTGACAAAGAACTCCATATATGGGCTTAAAAGGGCCACAGACATAATATCTGGGTCGGGCATGCATCGTTCCATGTAGGCCAGTGCCCAACAGGCTCCAACGGGCACCGCTCTAGTATGATGTCAATTCTCCATTCATTGTCAATGGCATTAAATGTTTGTGTCAGGACAAAAATAGATTTGCTCGGACACATATGACGTAAATTCTCCATTCATTGTCAATGGCATTTAATGTTTGTGTCAGGACAAGAATCTATACACTATAGCTGAATATAGGAGGGGCTAGCGCCCCTCAAGAATCACACCCTTGTGAAGTGAGGGGCGCTCTTATCATCATACATCATCTCATTCCGGCCAATCACAATTTGCCATACATTTTTGTATTTACACAAACACTCAAAACTTGCCATTCATTGTCAATGGCATTTCATGTTTGTGTTAGGACACGCACATTAAACATTACACGCTAGCACCCCTCAAAAATATAACTGGACTGATAGGCCTACTGAAAAGCAGAGAGACAATAGCCCTTTGCTTAGGGGCTGTGACTCATTCTGAGATGGCACTTGCAGTATAAGGGGCACTTACTCAGAAATATGCTCTCTAGGCAACACGTCAGCATTCATTTCAGAGTGTACATAGAAACAGACAGACCTGCGTAGGAGCCCACTGAAGGTACAACTCATACATTTTCATTATGCCCATTACAGAGTCCAAAATTGGTCAAAGCCGGAAATTACTCACCCTCAAACCGCATATAAACAATGGTACTGTTACTGCAAAGGATATAGATTGTTGAATCGATGCGTAACAGCAGTAAATTATGAACTATTGATACATTTGTGATATCTAAACCATATTTAAACAGGAAAATAAGAAAAAAGAGATAAAAATAGAAGCTCATTAAGATTATGAAGCAGCTACTTTATATACCTGTATATGAATTAACTTGTACATTTTCCTATATAGCATGAAGCCCCCAACAACTATATCAGAAATGCTTCTGAATGCATGTTTCTTGTCACATAACACATATATGAAGAGGGGGAGAGGTGGTGGAGTTGGCTGATTTATAGCAGACAGTTTGAGGGTCCAATGGAGCTAAGAGGTTTTGTCAGAAGCGCTTTTTAATACGATTCATTGGTTAATTTTTTTTAACCAACACACAAAAACCTACAAAAAAAAAAAAGTTAGGTAGTTTCAACTACTTTGCCCAAGCAAATAGAGCAACAAATTGAGGGTAGTGCTATGGTGGCATATGGAGAATATAATGTAGGTCTACTGTAACCAAAGGAAAAAAGGGAAGAAAAAGAAAAACATAACCATGGTAACAGTTTTTACGCAAAACTGCATTTCCTCATTTCGTCAAGTTGAGGAGCAGAGAGAACATATCTGCCCTCAGATAACCAGACACTACTTTTCCGGTACATGCTTTCAAACTCTGCATTTCAAACCTTGACAGAACAAGACACAGAAGGACAGGGAAGGCACAAAGAAACACAGACAGAGTTGAGAAATTGAGAAAAGGTGAAACAGGGCTGTTTCTTTGGTGGTATCCAGTAAAGACACCAGGTTACCTACCAGCTTGACTGATGCAGAGGGACAGTGTGAGTGGACGGTGGTGTACTAGACTTGTTTGATGGAGCCAGGTGCTACAAGTAGAGTGGATGCATCGACTGGCCCACCGGCACTGCCTGTCAAACAGCGCAGGTAAGATCACACTCGTGTGTGTGTGTGTGTGTGTGTGTGTGTGTGTGTGTGTGTGTGTGCGCGCGTGTGTGTGTGTGTGTGTGTGTGTGTGTGTGTGTGTGTGTGTGTGTGTGTGTGTGTGTGTGTGTGTGTGAACTGAAGCTAATGTATGTAAATAGTACTCTTATGACACTATTTAGATTACTTCGTTTAATATTGATAACATAATTTCAATGGACAAACTTACATGATAAAAAAACACAGGCCATAGAAAAATACCTGCTTTGTTTACAGTTAAAATAAAGCACATGATCACTGTACTACGATAACTTGTTTTTCAGTTTCAGTTTCACAATGGATGTTTATCGCCCTTCATACTACAATGGGTATTTTATTTTTTACAATGCAGTAGTGCCCATTTGAAAGATAAACGGAAAGTCTATACTTGAGATGGTTATGCATTGATGGATACTAGTGTATGTGGCCGTGCCGTGGTGAATATGAGTATTTGTCTACACAGGAGTCAACACTCCAGGAGCTCCCGGAGCTCAAGTGTAGACCTGGGGTGTGATCGTGGTGTGTTGAGCCCTCTTGGTCCCCATCACCAAAACAATACGTGCAGTAGGGATGTGTTTATCGGGACCACTGACTGCCATGAGGCCCAGTGCCCCATACACTATGGTAAGTTACACTTGTTTTCAACACTGGGGTGATCGAACAAAATGAAGTAAATAATAATGGCCATATTCTGGCCATGGCTTACACATGCAACCTACTTAATGCTTGGTAACCTAGTTCTAAAAAGTACATAAACTGATATTTAATGTTAAGTGTTATGTAACTGTCATTGGTTGTCCATTCAATAGATTCCCATTTCTCATGAGAACTGAAAGTGAGGAAGTAACACCTACTGAAACCAACTGTTTACTACCTCAGCCGACACAAATTGTGTTTCACATTGGCTATGCTATTTTGTGATAAGAGGACTTTGACCTGTGACGTTCCAATGCAGTGATCATGTGGAAGTGTGAATGTAGATGCATTCTCTCTTCCATTATTCTAAACATTTTGTCCCCAACACATTAGGCATATTGTATATTGTTTATGTTCAGTGTTTTGTGAGTTAATGGTGTGAATCTTGTCTGACACTGAAATGTCCCTGCTGTATTATCCAGACCCTCCTCACCAGGAGAGATATTTCTCTGATGACACCCCACCGCCTGTCCCTAGGAAGAGGATGGCTCGCACCCTTTCCCTCCCCTGTGGCAGCATAACCCCACCATCTCCTCTGCTTCCTATGTCTCCCCTGTCCCCCATATTCTATGGTCACCCTCACAGCTTTGACAATCCCGTCTACATGCTTGCAGCCATCCCTGGTCCTCATGTCCATGACAAGAGAGACCAATTAAAACCAGTCATAAACAGTCTGGTACCGGCACCGTTACTGTCCCTCTCCCAACTGTCCTTTGACACACCTGATGAACATTTTCCATACCTCTTCAGCGGTTTCGGTGATCCAGGGGTGGTCGCTCAGGGAATTCAGCATCGCCACCTACTCTTTCTTAGGAGTATGGCACAGAGATTGGAGGCAGGGATTCTCTTGCGGCGAGAGGCAAATGATATGGATGATTGCACATATCAACCCCAGGACTTCCTACTGTGTGAAGGTTACAAGCCCAAGCAGTTAGGAGATTCACTTTACTATAGCCTGTTTAGTCCCAAGTTTCCAAAGAGGGCACTTAGTGGAAGAGTAAGCTCATCTTCATATTATTATCCATTCTTTTTCTACATAGAAGTATTGTACACAGTCAAATATGAACAGTCAAATCAGTCTATGTGCACACATAGAAGCCAACCAGCTTGTGCAACATACAGTACATTGCTTTAACTGTGTGTGTACACTTTTGATTCTGTTTTTTCATTTTGCATGTGTAGTTAATCTAGTTATGTGGTGGGGGTAAACTACTGTAGGCCACCTGCCATCAAGTCTGTGTGCAGTGCACAGCCCTGGCCTGAATATAGCATCATATACAGTGTGCATTCATAATGTAGGATAATGTATTCTGTTGTCATATAAAGCCTGCAGCTACTAGCAAGCAGAAGCAGCTGCTCGTGTACTGCACACATAGGCAACAGAATCTGACAAGAGACTATCTTAACTTAACATCTCTTAGAAGCTCTCAGATTACCTCAAACCACCCAAACCAACTTCCCCCAAACTGCCATCAGGTGTTGCAATGACACTGCAACAGCAAGGCAGACAGATCTGATTAACTGATATACTGTCAATTACAATTTTGTTTTGGAAATCATTGAATATGGCAGAGTAACAATGTTTACTGGATCATAAATGTATTATTTTTGTTTCATGAAGCACCAATTTAATCTCTCTTTCCAGGTGCACCGATGGACTAAATTGGATCTCATGGCACACAGCAGTCTGCTGTCACATGTCAATCTCCAGGAGGTCATTGTTCAATTCCCACCTGATGATAGTACCCTGAAGAACAAATCGAACACAATACAAAGTCATGATCCAGTGGCGACTCTCCCTTCTCAGTCAGACTGCATTGGTGCAAATCCACCATCTGGGGGCAGCATTAAGTGTAGCAAAAACCACCAGTGTGATTTGTCCACAGTTATGTCTTCACTCCAGCAGGGATACTCGGTGAGTATTGAAAGAGACTTGCCACAAGTCACCCTGGAAGACTTTATTCTGGAGAGCTGGATGCTGCAAAGATCCGAACCTTTGCTCTATGAAAGACAGCTGTGTCTTTTGTTGTTACAGCTCGTGATGGCGCTGCAGCATCTGTGCAGCCATGCAGTCACTTATATTGAGCTCAGGCCCCAAGATATTTTTCTGGTGTGGCCAAAAAGAGAGATCAGGGAACAAACTGATAAAGAAGAAAAGGGCGCGAACGTAGAAAATTCAGAGTTCGGAATCAGCATGACTCAAGCAGAAAAGAGCAGAGTACAAGAAGAAATAGAATGGGAGAAAAGAAAATGGGAAAAACTAAGCGTTCAGATGTTGTGGAGAACATGGGGTTGCCCTCGTGTAGTCTTTGACCATAAGCCTTCTGATCATTTTCAATCTCACCTGCCATCTTCCATAAACACCCAGATTGGAGCTTTGCTTCAGCACTGTCTACAGACCCAAGACAGCTTTACTTCTCTCACACAGGTCTCATCTGTAACCTTTCCAAACACTCCGTATAAAGCAGGATTGCTTGATCTAGTCTCTCGGCTCAAGGATGAGACCAGTGAGCTCCATATAGCAGATACTGTAGTTATCCTTCAGGCCCTTCTCTGGGGCCCCCGCACCGAGCTCTTCAAGTTAAACAGCTCCACAATCACCACTGTGCACAACTGGCTGTTGATTAAACGGGCCTTACTGGTGATGAAACTGGCAGAGAGGGGTCTGATCCAGGATCAGCCACCTCTGCATTGGGAGGACAGCCTCTGCCTGCAATACCTAGCATTTTCTGACTCTGAAACACTGATGAAGGCAATTGGATGGATGGGGTTCAATATCAAGATGGAATGAGTCTATTCCCAATCCAAGTAGGCTACTCCTATTATGAGTACCCCCCCCCCCCCCCATACATACATACACAGCAAAAATCAAGTGAAATTAAGTTCAATCAAGCAGGAACATCACAGGGAGCAAATTCCATTACAATTTGTTTATCTCAGTAGTTTGAAAACGTGTCCCTTTTCAGGCTACCCTACCTAAATAATTCTCCTTTCATCAGAGGTATAGTAGATAGGAAAAGTCACCTAGAGTATATATATATATATATATATATACACATCTTTATTTATGGCTAAGTCGGGTGTCAACTGTCAAGCACCCCTTTGCTGGCATTCCACCCATATAATATATAATAAGCATATTATGCTAGGGTGAGATGGTTCCAATTGGTTCCTAGATTTGACTTGATTGTCAAGTCCATGATCACATCAAAGTAATGTTACATTATGTCTGTTTTTGTATGTTTGTAGTGTTATTAAGCATACCTTGTAAATACTCCATTATGCTTGTTTATAATGCCTCTAGCCCGGTGTATTGTCAGCACTGCCCAAACCGAATAAAAAACGAATAAGCCTACCTTAAGATTTCCTTATGTTTTGTACTTTTCAGTAAGCCATCCAATACATAATTTGTCGGGGTGCGCACGCTTTTCCGACACACCGAAGATCCGAAGCGGGGGGACATGCGATGCGAAAAAGCGATGGTCCGACATGCACTGCTCCCGTGCTTGCGGTTAGGGTTAGGTTAGGATTGAGGTTTCGGATCAATGTCGGAACTAAAGCCTGCACCCAATTTGTCCACGTCTCTACAATAACACACTGCTAAACTTTTTTTTAAGGTGAGCACTTTTATTTAGCACAGTTACAACATGCAGATTTCTGTCAAGTGAATCAAAGCAACAAATCAAACTCCATGCACACATCAAAAAAGAAAAGAAAAAATCAATGAACATGAATCAACTGAAAAGGATGATAGAAACACATCTAATTACATGAATAAGATGAATGTACATTTCTTTGAATCATAAATATTACATCATAGAGATGATCATTGGGGTTTAAGGGAAGGGTGAATAGGAAATCAGCACTATGCATGGAAAGGAATACATTGGTGAGGATGCATTTGCCCAGATTTTATGTGGGTGCTTACATAACATACCTGGCCTATAAAATCTGACACCAGTGCAAATATTGAAACACATAAAATGGTATGCAAAATGAAGCACAAGTAAAAGCAACAATGCTTGTGTAATTGCTCAGGGTAATTTAATCATCATCAGAGGAGTCTCGCTCGATGCTGTAAGCCATGAAGAAAGCATCGGGGCGGGTAGGGACAAGGGGATGTCCCGGTCTCACAATCTCAAAGCCCAGGAAACTGAACGTACGCAGTAGGGATGCTGAGGATGGAAGATATATGGATACATAAATATTAACTGCCTACACATACACCTTAATTTGTGTTCAATTTGATTCATGCTGACCCATGTGGCTGTCTATTAGCTTTAGGATCATCCTGTATTGCCAGTTTGACACCCCTACACTAGTGCATTGTGGCAGATGTTCCAGGAGGCACCCTGTGTACAGCTGTCAAACTATGATTCAGTTCCATATTTGCATGCTAATTGAACCGTAAAGGATAAATCACATTCAATTGTGAAAATTTACATTTGGCACTTCCAATGTTGAAAACAGGTTGCTACATAAATATATTTTTACTTTGTTGACACTGCCATCTATAATTCACAGCGGATTGAAAATAAAAATAAATAGAAGGGCAGGCCTATTCTTTCATGTTGCAATAACGCAGAGATCAGCCAGCTCGACCACAGAGATTAAAACTAAGGAAATAAAAAAGCCCCATGAAGCTTGCCATCTTCAGGGAGAGGCTTGCACGAAGCGAAGGTGCCGTCTACAGCCCAAGTAGGTAACAGTCGGACAATAATGAAACATTTAAATGCGATGTTGACAGACCTACCACTGAGGAGAGTGATTTGAGTTGCATGCTGAAGAAACATAACCTGACGCTGCCAGATCCAAGAAGCTTGCTACACAAATTTGTTTCACAGCTTATTGGGATCTGGGACCTTGGGAGCAAATTCGATGACAGGGCTGTTCCTTTTTTTCAAGATACTTGGTAGATGATTGGATGGGACCGTCTGTCTATCACTGTGTGGGCGTGCAAACACAACCAATCATATTGACGTGTCTATATAGCGTCACATCCGGTTTCGCACATATCCCGCCCTTCGCTCACGCTGATTGGTTTGAACTGGAGCTGTTCGGTGTTAGCTCAATCCCCTGAGCGATCTCAGATGGATGCTGTGTTGAGGAACATGGTTACCCAATACCGCCCCCATATGGCAGAGTCAGGTTAGAAGAAAAATAGACCAGGAGAGGGACAGAGCTGGGTTGTTTTGAAACAATAGATCCGATATTGTGATTCCCCTCGTTTATTGGTAGGGGTGACAGAGGGCTTAAATGCAGGACTAGGCTACTTTGAGAAAAGATTGCTGGTAAAAAAAAATCATATCATTCTGATATTAACAGGAATGTTCTACTGAAAACATTATCTTCTCTATTCAAAGCAGCTCAATTCTGTATGCATTACATCATGTACTGGATCATTGCATTACATCAAAAAGTGTTGATAACGAGGTCAAAACTGGTTGCAGCTTAGATTTTGTGTCTGTAATGGTTTTGATTGAGAAGAACCAAACAAAAGAGCAAACCTCACCTCTATCGTCACGGCTCTTGTGGAAACAGATGAACACATGATCCACTTGCAGCTGCTCTTCGGCAAACTCCAATAGGAGAGCAAAACTGAAGACAAAGAAATAATAGAAGACCAGTAAGCATTAAACGTTGACACAGGACAGATTTACAAATTATCCATAGCCCTCAATGTTTGTTAGCCTGGGATCCAGCCTGATTAGCTGCATTCCACGGATCTGAAATTGTCACTGCGCTACTCAGTCTGGAAAGTCACCTATTCTCCACAGGTAGGTGGGACATATGAAGGCTGAGAGCTGAGGCTTCCGATTGGTCTGTGGTGCAGGTTGAGGAAAAACACCAGTTTGACGTATCAATGCGCACTGCGCAGCGACTGCCCTTGTCCTTCACTAAACTCACCCCACAGCTGTCATTTTTTTTGTACTACTGAATCGTTTACTTTTTACAATAGGTTTTTACTCTCAAGTCTTAAACGGCGCTATTTTTGTCAACAGTGAGAAGCATGGACAGAGTGCCGCTGGCTGTTGATGTATCAGCAACAACGCGGCTAAGTAAATGGTGACGTTATGAAATGTGAGTCAAGCAGCCTCTGTCCAGACTGAGTAGCGAAGTGACATTTTCAGATCCGCGGAACGCAGTGTATCAGGCTGGAACCCAGGCTAGATTGTTTGTAGTCCTGGGACAAATCAGAGGTTCAAGAAATGCATGCTCGTTTACAAAACGGACAAAAGAAAAGTAGTTAGTTATCACTACCAACCAACCTGTCTTTGCTGCCCTCAGGCAAAGCCCCGGGAGGGATTTCAACATAAAGATTCCCACCCTTCAGAGCTGCCCTCCAGACACAATGCTTGCCCTCCAATCGACGAGGCTCAAAGAGCAGGAAACGCACTCGGCCGTTGGGAGGCGGAGGCTCTTCTAGAACCAGTAAATGAGCATCCTACAGGACGGGAGAGTAAACGAACAGAAAAGGTGGTCAGTTTGGTGGTCAGTTTGCAAGAAATTAAGAAAAGCTTAGAATATTTGAATGGCTGAACTTACAGAGTAGAATAGCTTAGCTGAAAGATTGCGATCCCGCTGATCATTCCCTCGCCCACCTGGGATCTTCAGGGGTGGGAGAGGGGCATCAGGAGCACCACAGAGGCCCCGAACCCGGGTTACTGCAGCGAAGAGAGGACCTCATGGGACTTGAGGTACTGGAGGGTGAAACAAACACACACACAAATGGAGCCATTGTTACAGAATGATTCAACTCAAACCTAGAGCACTGAAAAGGGTAAATTACAGCAGAGTACAACCTTTCACGTCACACTTAAGATGTTGATTGACTTGCATCTGAAATTAGTAAAATATTGGCCAATGCTGAGTGAGAATATTCTCTAAAGCAAAACAAACTCAAGGTTGAAGTCCAATAATTTAGTGATCGGATTTGCTCATAAAACTATGCAACACCTTGATTAATGATCAAAAGGAATGCTTGGCTTGGGCACAATGAGTAACTGTAACAGACGAGGCTGGGTGCTTTTTTGTTACACAACAAGAGAACACTAACCGACGATGACTATTGGCTTGTCAGCACTCTCACTAAAAGAAGAAAAAAAAGATGACCTTCATAATTCAGCACACCGTTTACACCTTTTACATAACCTATTCATCCCTCTGGAGTAGGTAACAAGAATGTGTATATCCAGTGTATAACCACAGGCACAAACACCAGCTTACATTACACAACACAATTCACCAAGCTTGCCCAGCCATTTTGATTCAGGGGCCACTGTGTGTTCTAGAGAATTTGCCTGGCTTTCGTGTGTTACTGCACAAGTGCACAAGAACAGGCCTATTCTCAGAGGTCCTATTGGGAACAAATCCCATTAAAACACAGCACCGGAACACACTCTCACAGATGCAGACTTAGGCAAATCCACTGCTGTGCTATATGTGGAGCCAACATGTGAAAACTAGAGGACGGCCATTGTCAATGTCAACCTTATAGTAAAACCCCATCAAGTCTGTATGCAATATCCAAGCTATGGCCCGAGGGTGTCAAGTCAACATAGGTGTGACTGTCATACTCATATTCCATTACATAATGATTGGAATTTAACACTAGCACTACTGTGGGCATGTTCTTCTGAAATCCCATTATCAGATCATTTAACTTGGACTGCCACCCCAATAGCAGCTTTTCAGTGCATTCTGCCAATTCTATTCATGATTTGAATAAATCATTTGAAAGCCAATAGAAAAATCTGTGATATACACAATACATCTCATTTTAACGGGGCAAGTATATAGTATTAGACACCCAGTCCTGATGGTGGCCGTAACTTCCCCATTATGCCGATTTTGACTGAATTGACCGAATCTGGCCGTCGTCATTTCCGGTAAAATGGGTGTCAACATCAGCTACAATTCTGCACTGTGTATCACAGTGATCTGTCCCCGGTCCCATGCGATCGTTGTTTATTTTCATATCCAAGTCAAATTAAGCTCCAATCAAGCCCCAAATATCGCATTTTGAGCAGCTATGCACATAAAGACCGCGTGCGTGAGCGAGCACACGAGGATTTCGGCCGGTTTTAGGTGGACGACATCGGCCGTTAGCAAAAAATGCTTAAAGTTGCTAAATAATTTAAAACAAAGCCCCCGATTATAGGGAATAAAACGACTATGTCAAAACAGTCAACGGTAGTTCAAGGGTTAAAGCTGCCACGCTTAAAAGAAATCCTGCTCTTCTTCTTCCCATTTCACCTGCAAGGCATTCCAACTAACACACCGCAAGCTTTCAATACACTTCTCTATGCTGATCAGAGCATTCTTCAAATCCCCCATACGCACAGTAGGCAGTGATGCACATTCATGCGTGAGAGTGATCTTGGCTGAGACAGCTGCTCTTGTCACATGGGGCATGAGTCTAAAGCTCCTGCTTGCGTAACAGCAGATTTTCCATGTGATTTTCCATAACATATAATGTGAAAATGATTAAAAAAATCAACGGATATCAAAGACTAGGCTATATGCCAAGCCAAATGGAACATTAGTGGAGTGCTTGGGGTGGACTATGGGTCATAATATTATCCTATTCTGGTCTCAATGTAGTTGACAAGTTCAGTTCAGTACAAATACAGACAGTAATTGTATATAACCAGTTTTATGGAGGTGAAAAGGAGTGCTTTGGCATAGTTGAGATTCAACAAACAACTGCAGCAGCCAATGATCCATAACATTAGCCAATTTTACACACACCATGTATGGGCTGCCAGTGCCAGCCTGTCTTTACAGACAATACCATCTCACATCTGCTGTCAATTAATTTATAATAACAAGCAAAGTGGGCACCTGGCTGAGAGACGTCTGTCTACCAAATAGGAAGACCTCAGGTGCCCACTCTGTTTATTTTAATGCAAAGCTTCATTCAGTGTGTTCACTTCACGGCCAATAAATATCAAAAGCAACAACTCACTGAAAAAGATCCTGTCGATTACACAAACGGGAACCTGTTCAAAATGGCTGTGCTGCAATAGAAAATGTCACACCACTACCTCTTTTGCAATAAGAATGGAACATTTCCAAAAACATATGCGCATGGTTGTGAAACTACACAATCTCGATCAATACAGTATTGTCTACAGACATAATAACCAGGTCAAATGATTACAATAATGACAGACAAGGGCACGAAGGGGTTTGTCATTCGACCTACATTTCCTAGGCTGAAACGTTGCTGTTCTCATTAGAGGCTGAACAGCACGTACACAGTGGGCCCTGGGCCAACAAGCTAACTGCCTGGTCATATTTTAACCAAGTAAAGTCCACTGGCTTACAAATGGACTCACTAATAGTTAATATGACACTAAGTCAGATCATGGATCAGCACAATCCGTAGATTATTTTTGTCATCCCACAGATCTCAGCGCTTCATTACCATCTATTTCACAAGGGTACACCAGAGTTAGCTGGTGCAATAAAATAAATCAAAACCATCAAGAGAACTATATTGAGCTTATAAATAGTGTACCACTAGACCAGTCTAGCTTACCAAAATAAATGACAACCCCCAAGTTTGTCCTGTAAATATAATTTTACGGCTCCTAGTCTTGATGATTTCTTGTATAGTATGTCTTTATAATTCTTCATGATTTATTTTTCTCTTTTTGCATTATTGTATAAGTGTACATCTGTACTTTCTGAAAACTGTTAAGTAATCAATCAATAAGGCAGTTTAAAAAAAATAGTTTTGATGCTATGGTTTTCGGCTAATCCATCCATAGAGAGATCCATCATACATCTACGAAATCCAAGGTTTAGGGCATAAATAAGATCAGGATACACCACTGATGTCACCCCGTTAATGCGGAAAGGCTGCAATGGAGACCTTGAACTGCAAAACAAGCGCCACATGACTGACAGGACAGTACATGACGTAATTGGCTATCCTCGGAATCTTTGTCCTATATATTAGGTACATTGAAAATCAAGGGCTTAAAGGGCCTTGCTTTCAATTGCACACACAAAGCACAACGTCTAGATGGCTGGCACTGCTGGCAGCACCATGATCCAACATCACAGAACCACAACGTCTAGATAGTTGCCTGGCAGCAGCAGCACCATGATCCAACATTACAGAACTAGGTTATGGCGTTGGGGCTAATTTACAGTTATTCATTCTTACGACCAAAATCTAAAATACGGAAAAAGAAGAAAAATCAACGCGACCATTTTCAGTTGAAAATGTGTACCGTATTTGTGTGTGTGTCGTGCAACGACGTATAAAAATAATAAATATGAATCTATTCTGTAGTCGGTCCACCTTGGCTAGGCGAGATTAGTGTTGTGCTAACGCTGTTAGCATTAGCTATAATGTGGCTACGCTACATCCTTCACAACATCAGTTGACTCAAGAAGAGAAGCGCTGCCGTCTAATTGCTGGACACTTAAAGCTCAATGGGGTAAATATAAAACATTTATGTCAATTAATAAGGATGGTCAAAGATGTAATCTCGACACTTTATGGCAAACGTAGTCATAAAAACACTCGGGATTGTGTGCAGGTAAATGCTGTTATGTAAGCCAGACACTGTAAACAATGTAATATGGAAATTCTTGTACCAATCCAGGAAATATTCCGCATCGCGTATTTAGAGCTAACAAAAACAACTAGGCCGCTGCTTCGAAGAGATCGTCGCTTACGGCAATTTTACATGACGACATACCTCTCACTTGCGGGGATATTACTGGTTTGGTCAATTACTGGCATCTTGGATATTAAGTGTCTCTCTTTTTCTCTTACAAAACAATGGCTATTCAATATTGTTTGAAGGTTGGATTTAACCATCCGGCCAACGTCCACGCCCGCAGACCTCTCTTGCCTCTCCGTCAAGTGATGGCTTGTGGAGCAGAGCGCAGACTACTGCTTTGACAGAGGGGTGTGTCCTAATGACGGTGACGTAGATATGACGAACATGGTGGTGTCGTCATCAATCAATTAATCAATTTACTATCGTCGCTATTATTTATATCCAGAACAAGTAGCCTACAACTCACATGTTGTAGTATCAATATTGCAATGTAGAAATATACTCTGTTCACTTACTTACACAACTTCGAGACCTGGGCCCTCATCAAACCCTGTACACTCATGGCACTGCCCTCGCTGCCACACTTTGGGTGCGTTCACACGGGCAGATGAAACGATGCAAAGACATGTGAGTTGATTGGAGCAGCTACATGAATCGTTGCACCTTTGCAACGTCATGTCGCTGTCTTTCATTGACAATGAATGGTAGACTGCATCGTTTAATCTGCCCCATGCCATGTGAACACAACATTAGAGCTGACCTGACATTCCATATGTTGATCTGACCCCCCTCCCATGCCAATTAAAGTGCCAGCCCAGCAGTCTGCCATCGCCCTTTGGTGCTGAATGTGAATGTCTTCAGTGTACAGGGTTTGATGAGGTCAGATCAACATATGGAATGTCAGAACAGGTCAGCTTAAATAGAGATTTAAGGGTGGCAGTGGGGGCAGTGTCTTGAGTGTACAGGGTTTAATGAGGGCCCAGGTAGGGCCGGGCCTTCATTTTCAGGCCTGTTGAAAACTCTAGTTTTCGCCGGCTGCCGGGAGGGGCTGCACTAATAACTTTGGGGCAGGTCCGTCTAGAGTTTAAATGGACAGGTCAGTCTAAAGGGAGACATCGAAGAGGAAGGGTGGATGGGGAAGGATCAACATATATAATGTAAGAACAGGTCAGCTCCATATATGGAGATCTAAGGGTTTGACATCAGATGTAGAGTTGCTGGCCAATATTGATGACATCAGGGAACTCCATATATGGGCTTAATATTGATGACATCAGGGATCTCCATACATCAGGGATCTCCCTGATGATGTCACGAGGCCTGGGGTGACCAACCAACCAGGCATTCAATTGAGGCATTCAATTTAGTTTGACTCGGTTCCACAGATAACAGATATTTTGAAAATAGAAGATCTACAAGCTCACAACGCTTGTCGGCAATTTTTTCTAAATTGTCCAAAATAAATCTACATTTTCTAAATGTTTGCCTCTTTATTATTTGACAATTTGGCCAGTGGTTGACCATCTTTTATACTATTGTTTGTAAAACATGTCACAGGATGAGAACCACTGTATTAAATCGTTTTCTTTCTTGTTCCTTCCCCATCTGTCCCTGTCAGTCAAGAAGCAAGGGGATATGAAGCAGTGTGTGTGTGAGAGGGGGATATGAAGCAGTGTGTGTGTGAGACTCCCCCGTTCCCCAGAACAGAGACCACCGCTAGCACAGCCACAGGACAGCACCCACCCTCAGCTCTACCGGAAAACACAACTGTGGACATTCAGTGCAGAAGAGAAATACAGAGATAAGAGTCTTGACTTCACACAGAGGAGTATGTATACTGTACTACTTTAGAATGTATTGTGAGAGCATTGATGTGTTTTCTAGCTCTAGGGGGGGGGGTGCAGATTCCTATTTTAGGCTACGTTATATTGGTCTATGAGTGTCTGACACACATTTTGAAAGAACGATCATGGAAGCTTCACTGGTGTGTTGTGCAGTACTTGTTTACAGACTTCAAAGCAAAGCAAAGCAAGCAACTGTGTTCAGAAATGAAATAACGTAAAATATGCTTTGTCTTAGTGTACAGTATGACCTGATTTTGGATTCTTTTTTAAATGTAGGGCTACATCCTAACCTATAGGAGTTTAAAAAAAAAGGAAAGTCTAGGTCTACACAACCTTCTGAAAGCAACACAAGTAAGTTTGTATATCCTGCATTGAATATTTGATTCAATTTGATCAACATGTAATTACAATGTTGTGTCATTCGCCATGCAGCTAAGGAATCTCTGTCCCATTCTCAGTGTCTTATGAGCGGATTTTGTCCATTGAAAGTTTGAGTGAAGTCCCAAACCCATGGAAGGCGTTTACATTGAACCGTTGCATAGTACTGGCCATGGTCATAGTGCTTGTGAGCACTGGAGTCAATGACTTTAACAGTGAGTATTGAAAACAATCAAGCGGACAGAGAAAACATACCTTTATTTATAACAAGCCTCCCTTCACTCATTTTCAATTTGTTTGTCAGCTGCCCTGGATTCTTTTGTAGACGAGACAGAAGTGGGTGTAAGGTCCTTCTTTGGAAGTATACAAGATGGTTCTACAACACAGGTATCAGTTTTAATTTAATTTAACTTTGTTTTTGGCCTAGGCCGTGGCTCAGCGGTCCAGGCACCTTGACTGGTAATCCAATCTGGCAGTGTGCCGCGGGTTCGACTCCCGATCCCGACGACCTTTGCTGCATGTCACCACCCCCCCATCTCTCTCCTCATTTCCTGTCAGCCTACTGTCTATCCCTCCATAAGAAAATATAAAATAAATGGCAAAAGCCACAAAAATAAATAAATAAATACTAATAATAATTTAGTTTTAGTCATATTTTAGTTATTCCAGACTTTTACTTCTAATAACACAGTACTTCCACATTACACAGTATTGATACTTGTGTAAAAAAAAGGGAGTAATTCCAGCACCACTGCAAATGTTTTTGTAAACCTGGCCTGTGTGTTTTGTTCTTATCTGCCAACAGGGCTCAGCCTCAGTGTGGGATAGTGTTCTGGGTTGGTGGGGATCCGAAGAAGTTGGAGCCATAAGAAGAAGAAAAAGACCTATCGGAGGAGCTAAAGGAATCATGAGACCCAAAAGCAAAGCTTGATTGATTTTAATAGTGCATGTAAGACAAAAGTGAACATTCAGCAGATGGAATTAATCATTCATAACCGACATCAATAACAACAGTGATCGTGTACAGTACAAATAATTGGCTTTCCATTGTGCTTTCGTGTCTAATTGTATCAACACATGAAATCATAGATTTGAGAAATGATGTGTAGATAATGAAGAATGTCTGTTTATTTTTACTTCACTGATCCTAAAGGAAATGTCTAATACAGAAGAATGAGAAGATAGAAGTAATATAGGCTCATATTTAAACACACTGACATTGTATCAAAAATATATATTTCTCTGAATGAATACTTTGTATCCCAACATTCACATATGTCTAGATGTACAGTATATTTATTAGAGCACATTGAACATTTCCGCAATTTCCATTTCCGCAATTTCCTCAATTTCCATTTCCGCAATTTCCGCAATTACCATTTCCGCAATTTCCGCATTTCCGCAATTTCCGCAATTTCCATTTCCACCATTTCCGCAATTTCCGCAATTACAATTTCCGCAATTTCCATTTCCGCAATTTCCGCAATTTCCATTTCCATTTCCAACTATTAATGGCAGCTGGGTTTCATCATTCAAATAAAATAGAATTCTGTCCGTTTAGCTATAAAATTATGTCAGGGAATAGGGATACACAGTATATGTCTTTCATTTGCATTGCATCTCCCCCCCCCCCCCCAAGCTTTTATTTTCGTTCGAGTAATAGTATACAACTCTAATAGTATTACTTATAATAATGTAATTAAAGATAACTTCATTCAGATTTATTTATTTTTATTTCATTTTCCAGATTTCTTTTTCTTCTTTTTTTTAGATTTTCATTGGTGGGCCAGTCATAATGGTCCCGACTCCCGCGGGCCTGATGTGGCCCGCGGGCCTGAGGTTGAGTATCACTGCAGTAGAGACTTGTCTGCCACTAAACATAAATCATAAATTAAAACATTTCAATTAACCACATGGGCATGTCAAAATAGGCAAATATTTGGCATAAATAGGCAAATATTCTGCAAAAATCTATAGCTTCACTACAAGCTGTTAAGCTCACACCTACAAGCACCCTGTGAGATTGTCTATTTTCCTTTGATGTATGTGTAAGTTGTTATGTGGTTGAAATGTATTTGTTGCTGAGAAGCACACGGCAAGGTGAAGAACAAAAAATTACAATAATCAAAAATATAACCCCAGTACTTGAGTGAAAGTATAGCTAGTCCTCCAAATATTACTCAATTATAACTGAAAGCTGAAACAAAGAGGGGAAAATGGCACTCTTCTGGTGAAAAAAGTTAAAAAGCCTTTATTGATGTGGCTAGTTCAAAATAGAATTAGTTAAAAATGGGGATAACCCATGTGTAGGGGCCCGCATGGCCTTCTTCAGGGTATATGAAAGTTGTTCAGTCAATTTTGTACTAAAATACTTAAGAATTGAAAAGTACATTTTAATAATACTTAAGTATATAAAAAGTGCATTTTCTCCGAATATAGTCGATCTACAAGCTCACAAGGACAACTTGTGAGCTTGTAGATCTGCTATTGTCACATGTACTTTTTCCCTTCCTAGAAAAGTCAAAAGCACAGTATGTTTTCTTTTGAATGTTAGTGGAATGTAAGGCATAAGCCTATCCAAAAAATACAAACACTCAAGTAAAGCACAGATACTAGTGAAAGAATAAAGTAGATAAAGAAAAAAGAATCTACCTAAGTACAGTAGCTACTCAAGTAGCCTACATGCTTTTTGTCAATGTCCACCACTACCCATTAGCGACATCCACACTCCTTTGCCACCATGTGAGGCTGAATGCGGATTTCAGAAACCCCGCCCTGGAGCGGGTCCAGGTCAAGAACAGAGAGTTCCTCGTACGCCACAGGGACACAGCACAGCGAGCGCCCCACATCTATTCCAGCGCGGATCTGGGAGTTGAGGAGGGCAGCATGGTTGTTGGTGTTCGGCAGGGGGATGGCACAGACTCCGTGGCAGTTCTTTATGTCGTAGTTATAAGGGGCAACGACAAACTTCTCGAGGATGACGGTCAGGCTGTGCAGTCTGCACAGGTTGGATCTCCCCAGGTCACCCTGGCTCGACCTTGCGGCCCGCATTCCTCTGCCCTCTGCCTCACATAAGCGGACGGCTGTCTGCACAGCCTTCAGCAGAAGAAAAGCACGGTACTGGCTCTCTCCTGGAAGAGTTATCACAGTTAATTGTTAATTAAAATCATGAGTGGTTTTATTTCAGATCCCCCATTGGGATCTCTAGGGGAGTAAAAAGTACAATATTTGCCTCTGAAAGTTTTGAAAAATGGAAATACCGGTACTCAATTACGGTAAAAGTAAGCCGAAATTGTACAGTAAAGGTCCACTTCACCCATTTTGTTTTAATTGTACACAGCCATCCTGGCCTCGACAGCCCAGACATCCACACAGAAAAGTCCTATCAGATTGCATTAAACAACATTAAACAATGTTAAACTCACTTTGCAGGTTGCTTTGCCACTCGATTTGCCACTTGATGTGCCATTCACTTTAAGCATGCGCATACCCTCTATTCATTGAAAATGGGTGAAGTGCTGCTTTAAAGGAGTAGTTCACCCAAAAAACGTTTGTTTTTGTCACATTCCAAAGCCAATAGTTTAATGACTCATTAGACATTTCAGTCATCAAATTATTCGCTTAGTAATGCGACAAAAACAAACTCCATGGATTCAAGGCTTCATGGGGTGTGTAATTGATAGAACTAGTGACAGAAACTCTGTAGCTCACCTGTTGCTGGTCCTTCTGCAGGAAAGCCACTCAGTGCCTTGAGCGTGTGCAGTTTCTGCATGACAACGGGACCCACGTCCTCCTCCTTCATCACCTGTGGCAGACAGTAAAGTACATGTACTTTAGTGCTATTGAGACCAGGGAAGCATCTGTGTCATTTTAGCTGCTATTAAAAAAATAGAAGATATACAATACAAACTCATAGCACGACACAGCATTATGAGCTTGTAGAACTGCTATTTTTTGAAAAATCATGAAAATGTGTCAAATCTTTGAATACTAAATTCTTTGCTTCTGGGGGGTCCCTGGAAGTTTAACCACTTTCATAGATAACATGGGTTTTTCATGACACTGTTTGATTTAGATGACAATAAGGAGAATTGGCCTCCCGTACTTTACTTCAGTATTTGTATTTTTGGATAAACTGCACTACATTTCACAAGACAAATATTGTATACTTATGACTGACTCCATTACATTTCTAGGAAGAGAAAAAGTACATTATGAATTAACCAGTTAAGCCCTATTTTAAAATGTAGTGAAAATGGCTATTACTTTAACTTGAGCACAAATTTGACTGAGTAACTTTCAGTGTTCGTCACCTGCGTTATTTGGTCAATGGCCTCTTTGAGTCGCTGCCTGAGCACCTCGACCAAGGCAGCAGACAGGGCCAGCTCCACACGCTGCACCGCCGTGAGGTCAGAGCCCAGGGTGAAGGAGAAGAGCATGGGGGCTGAGGAGTTGAGAAGCCCTGCGAGGAGTGTCACAATTGCATAATAGTCTAAATTGCAATCATTTGTGATAATCGCCATTATTTTTCTAGAATCATCATAATCGTTTTAATACTTTGTTGTAAAATGTTCATATACATTTTCAAACGTTTTCCAAAAATAGCCAATCTACAAGGTCACAGATCGGCTATTGTTATTTATTTATTTTAATTTAGAAAGTACAACATTATGCAATTTTGGTTTACAAAGCCTAAAAGGCAGACAGATACCGTATGTAATCTTTACACATAGCCTATGTTCCTACAGTATGTTCAATAACCAAAATACAATCAAATTGTTAATCGCAATTCTTTGCACACAAATTAATGGTCAAGTGAAAACATGCCGTGATGGCGACAGGCCCTACCTATGAGGAGGGTCTCGCTGGAGGATAGCCCCAGTCTGAGGGGGGGCAGGGACTGTAAGGTGTCCAGCTTCACGGTGCTGACGTGTGGGGGGGTTCTAGCAGGCAGGGCGTCTGTCAGGAACCTATGCAGCTCACATAGGAAGGAGAACATGTCTGACGAGGCAGGGGTGGACCCTGGAAGGTGGGAAAACCTGCAATAGACAAATAGAAAGCTTTAACCACTTGAACTCCAACATGGAACACAAATATAGCCGCTCTATAAGCTCATACGTTGTGACAAGTTGTGAGCTTGTAGGATGGCTACTTTTGGTGTATAGAGAAAAAAAGTGGTACAGAGCCAACTCAGGTCCAGTGTAGAGGGTTTACGTTAGCTGGCATGGGCAGACTTAATATCACTGTGTGACTATTCCAGACTATTAGTCTGGAACTTTGGTTTGGTTTGTGGAAGATTAATTTCAAAGGGGTGTTTACAAACAGATTCAAACCTCACAGCAAAAAAAATCCCACTTTGAATAGTGCAGGGCTCTGATTTGTCACCCACCAACTCTGCATGGGGTGAGCAAAGTGTAATTCAAACCAAGATGTGCCAGACCAATCTTCCCAGGGAATTTTATCAGGCTATGTTTTAAGTGAATAAGTCAAAGGCTACTTTGTCAAGGCTACTTTGCGCACAGAAAATAGCAGATCTGGCCTGGGCCGTGGGTCAGCGGTCCAGGCAACTTGGCCGGTAGACCAAGTCTGGCAGTGTGTCGCGGGTTCGACTCCCGATCCCGACGGCCCTTACTGCATGTCACTCCCCCATCTCTCTCCCCCATTTCCTGTCAGCCTACTGTCTGTCCCTCTATAAAGAATATAAAATAAATGCGAAAGCCGCAAAAAAAAACATTAAAAAGAAAAAGAAAATAGCAGATCTACAAGCTTACAACACATCACACTGAGATACATTGTGAGCCTGTACGTCAGCTATTTTTGGTACACAACACTGGCACACAACTAAGTATTACTGACCTTCCAAAACATGGCGTGTTGTCAGGAAGTTGAGGAGACACTAAGGAGGATGAGGAGGAGATATCTGCAGTCATTCCTAAAGCGTCTCGAATCTCTGGAAATAATCACATAAGACTTTCTCTTAATTATCTCATGATCATGATTGCATTTTGAAAAAGAATACAAATGAAGTGAATATAATTAGAAGCAATATTCTGTGCACATATTAAGCCTGAAATTTGAATATAATCAGCTATCATATACTAAGTCTTGAACTAATCAACAAAACAAATAAATACAAACTATAAAAACGGCACAAAAATAGAAATGCTATTTTAAGTCAGACCTGTCGTTGGCTGTTCTTGGACGAGCGTCAGTTCATGGTTGCTGTCCCTGTCTGCAGCCCCCTGGGGAACACCCCCCACACTCCTATACAGCAACGATGCCCCCAAGTAGAAAACACACACAAGCAGCATTCTAACTGTTCTCTGTATTTCTGTTCAGTCTGCCTGTCTGGTTAGTTGTATTGGGTCAAGCAAGAGAGGATGGGATTTATAAGTACACTCGCTGCTTAAGTCTCACATCAGCCAACAGTGAAATATCGTGTCCTTGAAGTGCCAGAGCATGGCGCTACTGTGGAACAAGCATATATATGCTCTCTGGTGTGTAACTGTCTGCTAGACTGAGATAGGGGAAAGGAGGGAAAACCAGGCAAACAATACCTGTTTGTTAGTTTGGACACCCACCTTGCCTCTATCAGTAGGCTCAGACAATTATGGTGCTAAAAGGCGTCCTAAAGGGAGGATTCTTGGAGATGAGCAATTCTGGAAGATGACAGATTGGACATGTTTTTGGGTTCTCATAAACCTCCCACTGTCTCCTGTAAAATTAAGCCATTATTCTCCGTGTTGAAGGCCAGGCTTCAGACGTGTCTACTGTTAACAAGTAGCCTATTTCCAGTTTAACCACATGAACACATACTGGCATCCTGGGGGGGGGGCTCTAATCTACAAACTGCTTACAGATTGACTATTTTAGAGGAAGAGATTTACTTGTAGATGGGGGGGGGGGGGGGGGGGGCAGACCCCTGTAGACCCCCCCATAGAGCCCTGTAAGACCCTGGTCAACTAAGTAGCCTCCATAGAGTTTAAGTGGTCAAACTCAGAGTTACAACACACTGTACATGTGTGTGGAACAGTGGATGGACAGATTATGGAACAGGCCAAAGTGGCCAGTTCCCAGGGCAGGGGCCCTTGTCTGGGCTAAAAGGCTGATCATCAATTTACTCAAATGTATACACTGTAGGTTAACGACCAGATATGAGCTCGATCAGCATAGAGAATACAAGTCTCCTCATAGCCGTCTGAAGTATTTTTATTTTTTACATGCAAATATCATGTACTGTACATAATATATTGTAGGTTATATAGGTAAATCCTGTATGATAAAATGTCTACAAGTGCTTCCTTGACCCACACATACCTTACGACTCGAGTAAATTGGGAAATCTCACAGCTGCAGTCTTGTTTTGCAGACAAACCAAGGTCTCTGTTACTCAATGGCAGTGGGTGCCAAGAGATAACGTCAAGGTCCTCCCTTACACAGAATCCCAAATCCCTGAAGAATTACAAGAATAGTCAGTTTTTTAATCAAGTTTAAATGACATCCTGATGATAGTCTGATACATCACGACAGTGTCTTTTGTAGTATTATGTGAATTCTGTTAATGAGCAAATATAGGCGCCTATATTCACAAGATGTGTGAACTATGTTTGGACTAGACCTGGAGTGGACATTAGATCATTGTGTGATCCAGTAATAATCAGAGAGCACATCAGAGCCATTTTTGGTTTAGAGCATAACGATGCTCCAATATGGACAAAATGTGCTACTTGCTTGGATTGCATCCACATTTTTCTCAGGTCAACATTCATAATGTTCAGACAGAAAAGACGGATCACAAATGTTATATGAAACTGTTTTTTTTATTAAATAAAAAGCAGAACAAAACCCATCTCAATTCATTTATCACTAGAACATCTTAAGATAAAAGCACCAACACCAAACAGCAAGAATTTTTCCATGAAAATCCAGGGCCTTTTGGAAAGTAGGTTTGCTGTTATTGCACCTCAAACCTGCCCAGGCTTTAACGATCAGAGATCACTTTACTGTACATAGATCACATTTGTCTTTCCATTGACAGTCGCCCCCACTGAAGGGGATCACAACAAAGGACATAGAACTTCCTTTTCATTGGGACCAAGCCTGGATGCTGAATGTTGTAACCACTCCACAGATTCTCCAGCAGGCTGACATACAGTATAAAGCTTTATAAAGCAAGATTTAGATGCCCGGAGAGGCCGCATGTACTGTATATGACAGTGAGAAATGGTGGAAGGAGACAGATACATCACTAAGGCAATTAGTCAACTCAAAAAGCATAAAGGAACAATTTTGAGGCTAGCTTAAAAAAGATTGTGTGGCTGACCTGGTCCTGAGCTGTAAGGGAAAAAATGACTTTTACCATGCCACTTGATGATAGATACGTTTGTGACATGCAGTAGTTGAAAATATTGTTAAATCATTTTAAGTGATGTTAAGAAGTTCCTGAGTAAGACCTTTGGCAGGATTAATTTCAGAGTAAACCACCTTGACTGCAAAACTCACACCTCACAAACCATGATGGTGAATTTTTCAGCAAATGCAATTAAGGGCTTTTCATACAATTCATGCTTTATGCCAAAGAGTTTGAATATCAGTACCTCATCACTCTGACTAACTCCAAGTGGCTTCAATGAAACAATCAAGTTCTAACATTTAACACTGGTATCAATATTCAGTTGCCAAACCCCAATTCTCACAGATACATATCATGCTGCCTCTCCAGTTATAGGAAGTTGTATCGATTTGACAGGCCATCAGAAAACCACGAGCCAGCTTGTGTTTTAGATTATGAAACCATGCCTCTCTATAGCAGATGAGAGGAAGCATTATTTTATCAATACATGTAGCTGCATTTATCCTTGTTTTAAGTGAAGGAGAGCACTGTACTGTCTGACTAGTAGTAGTAAAACTTTATCGGAATCTTAAGTGTCCATTTAAAGCATACTGTAATATATAACAACTGAAATTGTATCAAACAGCAAGAGTAAGAAAATCAAAACGGTGTTAACAATAACAATTACAAAAGACCCCTCAGTGCTGGTAACAAAAAGGACTGTTGCCTCTCTGGTTAATTTCTAAAATGAGAAAATTGTTCTTTCTTCACTTAAAGAGAAAACAAAGCCGTAGATGAAGAACACATAGTGTTTGCAGAGCTATTCGAGTGTACACGACAGCAATGTGACTATAAAGCTTTAATTAGTCTCATGTGAGACAGAGTCACACGAAACAAACGCAGACAAAACAAGCTTAAGTGGAATCCGGTTACTTATGTTCTGTGATGACAAACTCAAACGTGACAACGGGATACAAGCTTAGCCGAGGTGATCGACCCCAATCAATGCTCACTACACTACACAGTACATTTCCGAGTGTTAATTTAGTGTGTAAACTTCAATTAACACTCAGTAGTTTACCATGTAGTATTCAAACTAAACTACTGGTTAAACATGATCAAAACATTTTCCGTTATGTTTTATACAATATGCTCATACATGGTGGAGCGATTCGATAGAACATATCCAATGAAAGGCAGTGTATACGACATGTTGAATTGTGTTACTGCATGCACACAAATTAGTCTGTAAAACAAAACTCCTGTTATTTTGGGGAGGGGGAAGCACCATTTCTTTCTGCTGTTTGAGGTGGTAGAGAAATCTAAACACCAAAAACATCTGATGTTTTTTGTCCTTGTTGTAAATGCATACAGTATATGTTCCGAGTTCATTTCACCATGAAGTGTGTTTTCACAAGTATATAGGCTTATTTGTATGGATAGACCAAACAATCTCCCCGCCCTCTTCTCCACGGCTTCAAGCCCATCCTGTCTAACAGGTTGGGTGCAAGGGGCACAATGTGAGCACCAAAACATGACCCCTGCAGTCCCAAAAAGAAAGAAATAACACAATCTAGATGTTTCAAATTCACATATACTGTATAGCATATATATATATACTGTATAGCATATATACACACACACACACACACACACACACACACACACACACACACACACACACACACACACACACACACACACACACACACACACTTTTCTTATTTTAAAAACATAAGTCATACAATGGAGGAAATCAAACAAAAACAAATATGTACAATAACAGTGTGTCGTGTTCTTAAAAACAAATCCTGTACTAGTAGCATGGTTTTCAGAGCTGAAGGTTTAAACAACTGATAGAGAAATGCACACACATCCGAGAGGAGAGCGTTGCATCGACTGCGCCAGTTGTTGCAGGACGCGGCTCTGTTCGAACATGTGGTGTCTACAGTTGTACACAAACTGGCAAGAGTATCTTAAATATGAGTAATTGCCAGAAAACAAAATGGCATTAAAACTTGTCCCTGTGTACAAGAAGCACCATATATTCCATTTGGGTTTCATGATTATTCTTTTTTGTAATCAATATAGAATAAATAAGATCAGGCACAGTTCTGAGTCAGACGGATTGTAGCACCATTGTTTTTCAGACTGTGAGTCAAGTACACACACTATTGCATTCTACACTGTCAACACATTTAAGGATTAAAAAATAAAATAAAGGAAAGAATTACCAAAGACAAAAAGGAGACCGCTTAAATATAATAATCTAAAATTATACACAATTATACACTCAGACAATTCACAGTACAAACATTGTATACAAAAATTAATTACAAAATAAAAAAGCAAACTATAAAAAGGTATGACAACAGTCCAGTAGTTTGCTGTGGTTCGAGATTTTTGTATTCCCAGTGTGATGTGTGTGTATGTGTGTGCACGTGTTCAAGTGTGAGCATGTGTTGCACAGCTGCTGCATATAATATTTAGTCCAATATTTTAATTAACTTAATTTTCCAAACTAATGAAAAAAAACAAAAAAAAAACAAGCTCAGCTTAAGAATGGTTTAAACTTTCTGCAAGTTTAAAAATGTTAGGAAACTCTGCTGCAGTCCCATGTCGTAGTGAGAACTATGACTCAGTTGACACTAGGCAGCCAATCGTCTACACCTGTAGTCTGCTCAACAAAAGCTTTGTTATGGAGCCTCCTAGACAACCATACTCACAGGCAGCACAGCCCTGCTATCGTTCACTATCACACTCGGATAGCAATATCTATGTACTGTGGGTGGTGTTTGTTCATGCAAACAGTATGCCACATAGAACATTATCTTATCTAATGAATTTCATTGGGTCTTTCTATTGGGTTATCTGAAAGGACACACATTCTGCTTGCCACTTGCCCTAAAAATCCTTAGCTGTCACAGCAGGGCATGCAGCTCTGCTCATAAATTCACCATATTATATTTTATTGAAAATAAATTAACAGCTACTCTCTGAGAGGAAACGTGAAAAGACAAATTGTATTCAAGTTCATGAAAACAATTCATTTAGCTTTGCTTAGAGGGCAATTATATTTAATTTGGCCTTCAGTTGAATTAGTAATTAAGTACTTTAAACGGCGGTCAATAAACCAGCCAGGATCTTTAGCTACATATTTAACTCTGTCCAACAACAGACTATCCAGTGCGAAGTTACGCGGCGACTTAAGTTCCTGATCTTGTTTGGTATCCAAATTATTTTAATCACACTGAATGATGACAAACAAGTGGGAACATGAGCATGCAGAGGGGCATGGCTGCATGACATCCAAACAGAGTTCAGTGGACTGATCTTTGCGCATGTGCAGGTATGTATGGGCATGGGTGTGATGATGACATCTTAAATAAACAGCACTTGGTACACCCGTGCAGCTCAAATAGGTGGCCTGTCTGTGCTTATACATTACATTACAACACACATTTATTTTCTTTTTTTTAAGCACTAGATGCTATAATGGCCACTGGTATGTTCAGTGACTCGTATAGCTTTATGCCTTCACATAATCACACGTAAGCACGGCCAACACCTATGAATTCTGCTCAGGGGTACCATAGTGGTATGGTATGGTGTGTGTGTGTGTGTGTGTGTGTGTGTGTGTATGTGTGTGTGTGTGTTACAGAGTGATCTCAGTACAGAAACCTGTCTTGGACACGGTTGAGTTGTGCAGACGTTTTGAAGCACCAGTCAGTGAGTAGAGCGACTTGGTCCACACCTGGCCATTTGCATAGGTTATATTACATTGAGGTAGATCTCATCAGTTACCTGTGAACAGATGGCAGAGGGAAACCACAGGAGTCAGAAAAAGAGGCATTCCAGTGGGATTTAGCAAGTCTCTTTCTAATAGGATAGTCACGTCTAAAAAATAAAAATAAAAAAACAAATCTGCCTAAATGAAACATTTATTTTTAAAATATTTTATGAACACATGTCTGAGACTGTGTATGTGTGATACAGTGAGACAGAGTAATTGAGGGAGAAAGATTGAGGGTGATAGAATATACATTTTCAGTGAAATCTGAATAAAATGTTATTAAATGTACTGTATTTACATTGGGAATGGATGTTTAATAACACTCACCACTCTCAGTTGTCTTATCCCAGCTATTATACATTACATGTTTGCCTCGGTTCCACAGATAAATATTGTGAAAATAGCAGATCTTCAAGCTGACAGCTATTTTCACACTATTTTCTTAATCTGACCTGATAAAAGTTGCATCTATAAAAGGTTTTGAAAGTGAAGGCAGTTTGCGGCACTCCACCGTTCTTCTACTATTGGTAGAGAAACTTAAAATGTTGTCCGAATGTTGATGTACCTAAATTAAATTAAATTAAATAAATACATTTTAATTTCACATACATTGCAATTCATGGTTTGTTTTCGTTCTTTATTTGTACTTTAGAAACATGAAAAAGGAACAAACACACGCACACTGTCTTCAAATGCAGTGACCAACTTTTATTCAGGGAAACAACGTTTCGGCGTATGCGGTCTTTATCAGGCTATCTTTATGATTCATCAGGCTATCATAAAGATGGCCTGATGAAGGTCACTTCATCAAGACCTTCATCAAGTTGGTCACTGCATTTGAAGGGTGTTTGTTCCTTTTTCATTTTTGAGCACCGTACCCTCTCCTACGCACCTGTCGCCTGTAGGTGTGCAAAAGCCTTCCTTTTTTGTACTTTAGAAACATAGATTGGGTCCTGAGGAGACAGTGACACTAGATTTCTCTTTTGGGTTCTTAACTGAAAAAGGTTGGGAACCCACAGTGCAAGTATTCACATACCTTGTTCAAACAGGAACAGCAGCTTTGGAAGCACAGGGGGAAAAACAGGTATCCTGTCTCTCTCACTCCCTACCCGTCTCTTTTATACTCTCTCTCCTCCCATCCCCCTTCTCCATCTCCAACAGCCCCCCACCACCCTCCCCACCCCCACCCCCCTCCATGAGTCCTATCTCGGTCGGGGGCCAGGGAGCTGGGTGGTGGTGCAAGCATGCAAGCCCTGAGTCCTCCACAGGCTCGCCCCGCCGCTTCCGGAGCCACTAGCCGGCGGCAGCGGGGGAGGGCGGGGCAGGCGAGGGGAGTAGTGCACTGCGAGGGGACGAGAGGAGGAGCCGGACAAAGAGGAGGACGAGGACGACAGTGAGGCAGTAGCAATGGCAGCAGACAACGAAGCAGAGGAGACAGACGAGGAGGAGGAGATGGAAAGAGCACGGGAGGACTGCACCCTCTGGTGGTGGAGGGATGCATGGGACAGACGAGAGGAGACGAGGGAGTCTGGACGCAAGGAGGGTAAAGGCGAGGCCTCGGAGTGTGTGGCGGGCTGCGCTAGGGAGGAGGGGTTGCTGTGTAAAGGAGGCGGGGTGGGCAGGGAGAGCGTGGGAGGAGAAGGGCTGTGCAGGACCGTCAGGGTACGGCCGTGCTGGGCCTGGGAGTGGGACATGGAGAGCGCGAGGAGGGGGGATGAGGAAGATACGGAGACCAAGCGCATGGTGGCTGACTGGGAGGTGGCGTGCTGCTGGGTTGGGGAGGAAGTGGAGGGAGAGGAGGAGAGGCTGAGCAGCGTGCCGAGACCTCCGGAGGCGGGCAGCCCCACCCCAAACTGATGGGTGGACACTGAGGGAACCACGTGGTGAAATATACCTGAAAGAAATCACACAGCAGAGATGGAAGCATGTGGGGGTGGATAGAGGGGTGTAGAGAGAGAGAGAGAGACACAGAGAGAGAGAGAGATAGAGAGAAGAAATGGCAGACGGAGTAAGAGGGAAGGGGAGAAAGACAGAGGCAGGAACTGAGCCAGGTTGTGCATAGCGCCAAGCCAAGTCTCAAGACAAGCACACCGAAAGCAGGCAAAGCCATTTCACTGTGATGCTAGCAAGGTCCGTTTAGTAGAGCTTTACATATAGACCAAGGCATTTCTTACACCGTTTTTGGACTGGACCATTAATTTAGCATTCTTGACCAGGACATCACAGTGAAATGTCTCTGTGACATATATAACCTCCAACTGATACACCCACAGAAAATGATCAATTCAAGTGCCTCCTGCATAAATACTATTAGAATAATGTGTTTTTTTGTAAATCAATTAGGCAATTATAATGAACAAGACAATTACTGCACTCTCTGCAATTTCTGGATTCTTTCCCATATTTGTGGCAAGCATTAATTCTACGTGACATTTTCCAGGGGTGTTTCCAACTTTAGCTCTCAGGCAGCCAGTCAAGGTCCAAGCAAAGCAGCGAGAGGTCAAGGTCAGTCAGTCAAGCCAAGACATCGGTCAGGTAGACAAGCAGCAGCAGCATTGGACTTCCACTTACCCGAGTTGAACGAATAGCAAGCCAGTTCCCAACGCCTCACTCACTAACCACTCTAACTACTGAAAGCTCTACCGTTAACGTTTGAGAGACAACCATCAACTGACTCTTACCTCCAGCTGCTCCCCCTGCCAGTCCAGCACTGGAGAAGCTCCCCAGGGCAGAGTGTCCGTTGACCATCCGCGAGGCCCCGCTCACCGACGGTGTACCCGGCTGGGCCCCAAACAGGGACTGTAAGACGGAGGCCCCTCCAAGAGGAAACTGAGCCCCCAGGTACTGTCCTACAGTGGCCCCTGTGGCCGAGGAAACAGCCACAGGACTACCCCCAACCTTCCCACTTAGAATGCCCCCTCCACTGCTGACAGCGGCGGAGATGAAGAGGTTCTGGCTGGACAGGCTCTCCCGACTGCCTTTCTGTTTCTGTTGAGGCTGCCGCTGGTCTGGCCCGCTGGTTCCCAGGCCCACCCCGCCTGCCCGTACCCCCATCTCCTGGCTGAGGAAGGGGTTGGTGGTGGTGACATAGACTGTGTTGTCTGCTTCGGTGCCTCTCTTGGCCTGCTGATGATGCTGCTGCTGCTTGTGGTCAGAGTCTGACCCAGACCCCCCCATGCCGAAGGGAGAGCCCCCCTGTCTCAGGTCGGAGTTGGGCTGCTTTGGGTGGTCAGAGATGGGTGAAAAGGTTGACTTCCACTTGCTGTTTGACGATAAAGAGGACGAAGAGGAGGCCTCGCTGCCGGTGCTGTTACCGCTGCTGGTACCTGATTTGCGGCCTGGTAACAGGAGGTGGGGACAAAGGGAGAGCAAGGGTTGTGAGAGAATGTCGTCACATGCTGTAGCAGACACTGCGATCGAATTGCACAATATTAATCAATTCATTTTAAATAAATGGCCAGGCATCACTTCAGTTTCTCACCATCTCCTATTCTCCCAGGACCATCTCTGCTCTCCAAGGATATAGTGGCAATTTTTCTTTCAATTCTAAGGGAAAACCCACGATTATTAACAATAAACAATCGTACTAATAAACTGTGAAATAAGTATATGGCAGAACCACAGGGGCGAAATACGAATAGTCAAACGTCCTCTCTGGACCGTGCATGTATTTACCGTGAGCTGGAGCTGTCCGCAGGATACCCCGAGTCCTCATCGTCTGAGCTAGGGGCCGAGGAGTAGCGGCCACCGCCATTGAGCTCCAGGGGGCGCTCTCTCTTCAGGACCGGAGGCTGATCCATGTCGGGCCCAAAGGGGCTGCGGCTCGACTGCTCCGGGGAGGAGATGGCCGAGATCTCCAGAGGCTGGTTGATGTTGTTCACCTGGCAGGATGAAACACACACCACCTTATGTCTTACCTCAGGCACTTACCGCACTGGACTCTGTGACTAAATATGTACATACGTTTGACATTTATTTAAAAAATGGATAAACTTATGGAAATAATTATGGAGCTTTAACAAAAACAAATTTCATCCACAGTTTTATACCTGTAAAACTGTAATGTTCTAAAAAGGACAAAAATAGCAGATCTACAAGCTCAAAACACGGAGGAAAGCGGCATGTTGTATGGAACTGCTTTTGTGTGACATTGGCTAATTTTCCAGAATCAGAAGGCAAAGCTCTGCGTCTACCGAGCAATCTTCGGTCCTACTCTCACCTATGGTCAGACTCATGAAGAGACTCTTGTGTGACTGAATAGAGTAGAGTCGCTGCTTCTTCGCATTGGATTTAATGCGAAGTAGCTCTCCACTTCATTGATACGCTGATATTGATATGTGTTACTCTTTTAGTTTGACTACCGCAAAGCTGTCGTTGCAGAAATGATCATTTTCTCATTCCATCTAGTGTTCTTCTGGATGTAGACTCTTGCGCCTCCCTGAGTATGTTTAGAATAATGACATCTCCCCATAACCAAATAACCTCAGTAAAATGCAGAACATACATTTATCATTATGCCAATTATTTTTTATGAGCGGCTAAGCGGCTATCCGGTTGACATGAGCCAGTAGCAGGGCATTCATTTACGGAAAACAAAATAAAGTTATAATGGAGATAAGAGGTTTCTGGCCGACAGCAACAAAATTATATCAAATCAAACTTTATTTATATAGCATTTATATATACATCGACCGAGGTCGAACCAAAGTGCTTCACATTACAGAGCATAATAACATACACAGAGGCAAACAGAAAGAAGGGGATAGAATATGGGATTATTTCAATGTGTAAGAGAGGAAAATGTAAAATACAATAAGCAGTACATGGGAACATCGTACATGGGTAGACTTAAATTAAATTGAATTAAAAACGATTAATTTGAGTAAAAATTAGTCTTTAATAGGGATTTGAAAGCCGTCAACGAACGAGCAGAGCGAACATGGAGCGGCAGGGCGTTCCAGAGGTTGGGACCGGCCACGGCGAACGCGTGATCTCCTCTGGTCCTGAAGTGTGTGTCAGGCACAATCAGGAGAGACAGAATAGCCGATCTCAGGGCTCTTGTTGGGACGTATGGAGTGATCAATTCAGCTAAATATGGAGGGGACAGGTCATTTTGGGCTTTAAAAACAAACACTAAAATCTTAAAATCAATTCTGAAGCGGACAGGGAGCCAGTGGAAGGAGGAGAGGACTGGGGTGATATGGTCCCACCTATTTGTGTTGGTGAGGAGGCGGGCGGCATTCTGAACAAGCTGAAGACGCCTAATAGCTGACTGATCGATGCCTGCATAGAGAGCGTTACAGTAATCCAGTCTAGTTGAAATAAAAGCGTGGATGACTCTCTCGAGGTCAGTACGGGGCAGATAGGCCTTTGCCCTAGCTAGAAGCCTAAGATGAAAGAAGCTAGCCTTGACCACAGAGCTAATGTGCTTGTCGAATTTGAGGTTATTGTCAAAGGTGACACAAAGGCTCTTAACTGAAGAATGGATGTTATCACTGAGGGGACCGAGTGGGGTGATGGGTGAGCTAGGGTTATGGTTGAAAATGATGACTTCGGTCTTGCTTTCGTTCAGAGTGAGAAAGTTTGTATTCATCCAAGATTTAATATCAGAGAGGCACTTCAACAGCGGCTGAGCGGGGTCGGTGCTGGTCGTATTTAGCGGTAAGTAGAGCTGAATATCATCTGCATAGAAATGAAATGATAAATTGTGTTGTTTAATGAGTGAGCCGAGTGGGAGCATGTAGAGCAGAAAGAGGATGGGACCAAGGATGGAACCCTGAGGGACGCCACAGGTTAGAAGGGCCACACTGGAGTCAAAGTTGCCTAGTCTAACTTTAAAACAACGGTCGGTAAGATAAGACCTGAACCATGTTAGGGCGGTGCCAGAAATGCCAATCATCAATATATCATCATTCACCATTAAAATGAGTAAAAATAATGTATCTATTGCAGGTGCAAAATTCTATAAATGAGCAACTTACCATGGAGTTGATGTTGAGTGGTGACCCTGAGGAGTGGCCGTTGGAGCTCAGCCCAGAGAAAGATCTCCTTTTGGGGGATCCAGTGGTCGTGAGGTTCCCTGCCGACCCACGCTTCCTCCTCCCTCGCTTCCGTCCCTCCTGGGGGCCGAGGTTGTGAGAGGAGTGCTGCGCTGGGGCCATGTGTGTGGGAGTGTGCTGCGAGACGGGCGAATGGTGGTGGTGGTGGGGGGGGTGGCTTGCGTAGTTGCTATGGTGTCCCTGTTTAGCACTGCCGGTGTGATGGTGGAGCCTCGACGCTCCGGTCGCAACGCCCGACGACGAGGAAGATGAGGACGACGATGAGGAAGAGGAGAAGAAGATGCGCCGTCGGGACTCGCTGTCCTGTGGCTCGGCATCCGATTCGCATCCTTGCCGATCCTGCCCATCTTCTGGAAGAATCCTTGGGGGTCCGTCCGCGTACTGGAGCACGCCCCCGGTGCCGAGTGGCGGGCTGTGGATGGGCCCTCCGCGGCCCATTGGTCCCGTTAGAGGGCCGTTGGTGTGGGGGGGAGGGGAGGAAGAAGCACCATCGTGGTCATCGGGGTGGGAGCCTCCATTCATCAGTCCAGAGTAGCCTAGAGCCCACAAAAAGGTCGGCTATTACGCAAGGCAGTTTATTTGCATAGCACATTTCAACAAGACAATTCAATGTGCTTTCCTTGAAACATTAAAACATTAAGACACAGAGAAAAATAAATATAAAACAAAAATAAGGGTAAAATTACATAATGCTACTTGGGCTGCGGCAAATCTCTGAGCATATCCTTGTATGTGAGGTTGTTCTGGGGAAATGCTTACCATTGGTCTGACCTGTCTGAGACACAGGACTTGGTGTATTCCTCTGTAATAACAATAAACAAAACATTTTTTTTTAACTCATTGTCAAAATAATTTGAATTGTGAAAATAGCAGATCTACAATTGACGCGTTCACCACTTTGGTTCCCCCCTCTTTTGGGTCTTGAGCTAAAATGTCTGCAAACCCCTGTGTTAGAATACAAACTTGGAGAAATGTAGACACCACTGAGGTGATGTATACGCACCAGTCTCTCAACGCGGCTGGGCAGCACCACACTGGCCAGAGGGATGCTGACCGGTAGTTTACTGGGGTGGACAGTGCTCAGGGGGATGCTGATGGGTAGGCTGGTAATGGTGTCACCCTGGGCAGATGGACTCTTCTCTTTACCACCCTGTGCAACCAGAGATGGGATAATGAATGATGATCAATCCATATTTTGTAGCGCTTATCCAAACAAAGTGCTTTATAGAGAAACTGTAAAATGATGGTGTCAAAAGGGCATAGAGAGAGAGGGAGAAATAATGTGTTGTCATTTATTATAATTCATGTGGAAAAAAATATGTACAAGAGTGCACAGGTAAATGTGGAGACAATCAATATGTACCCGGTCAGAATTCCTAAGAGTGTTGTGGACATCGGAGGAGTTTGGAGAGGGGCAGTTCTGTTTGGCTCCTAGGGGAGAGGACACAAATCCCACATCCCCCCTAACACACACACACACACACACACACAAGATCTGCATGTCAGTTTTGTTCATTTAAAATATTTAATTATAAGTCTAGGTTAGGGCGTTGTATCAGTGTTTCAATTGACTTGACATTTTGTACTTTCCTGCTTCATTATGCAAAATAAACCTAGACTGAATTTAACCATAAGCCTCAGCATCCACGGCCTGCGGAAAACCTTTGCAGAAAATAGCTGATCTACAAGCTCCTAACGTGTTGGCAGCTATTTCCAGTGAAGATATTTATTGTGTAGCAAAAACAGAACTGACTTGGGTCAAGGGTACAGGGTTGAAGTGGTTAAATGAAGACATTTGACCTGTAGCATCCTGCTGGACCCATAGCGCCAACTGACCTGTGCGTGGTGAGGCCCAGACCTCTGAAGGGAACACAGCTAGCAGGGTCCTGGTTAAGGTGCCGCCGCAAAGCGATCTTGGCTGGAGAGAACCGGGTATAGTCGGGGAGGGCGTGGGCGAAGCCGAGCTGCCTCTGCCGGGCATCGGGGGCGGAAGCCACAATCTCGTGGTCTGGGGAGATGGGCAGGTACCGTGAAAGGAGTTCTCCCTTGCCGCCGGCCCGGTCAAAACACGCTAAACCGGTGCCGTTGACAGACAGGTCGGGGCTGAGGCCGTTGAGCGACGGTGCAGAGGGCAGGCCGAGCTTGGAGGGGTCAGAGTCTAGGGAAGGGCGTGGCTCCAGGTTCTTCCTGTAGGGGGAGCCGTCACATGGACTATATGACTTGAGCTGAAGCAGCTCCTGCTGCCTCTGACTCTTCTCCAGCTCAACGATGCTGATCTATGAGATGGAAACCAGGGGGCATTGTTACACAACAGAACCAGAGTGGAAATGTCCCTTAAACATGTCGTTTGTAAATAGTTTACATTAGAATTGATCTAAACTTGACCTTGTCTGATGTATTACCATGTCTTTTGTTCCTGCTTAGTCGCTCTGAATTAAGAGCGTCTGCTAAATGCCTAAATTGTCTTTAGATCAGTGGTTAATTTTCTGCAAGTTCTTCTTACTGTGAGGATGGCTTGGCTTGATTGCTATAAATGGCTGTATACTATACATGTTATAGCCAGATACAAAGAATACAGCAAAGACTGATGGAAATTCTTAATAAAGGACATGCAATGGAGTGGGTTTGTGTGTGTGTGGTGTACCATGTACCTGTAGCTCCAGGCAGTGTCTTTGTTTCTCAGAGATCTGTCTACGCAGGGCCTGTTTCTCCTTCAGTAAACTGTCCAGACACAGAGAGCCCCAGTCTAGCTTCAGTTCCTCACATCTAGACTTCAACTGAAGCGCGCGCACACACACACACACACACACACACACACACACACACACTTTTGTTATCTAATTGGCCTCATAGCATGTATATCTACAATCACTGGAAATAGCTAATCACTGCACCTTTATCACATTCAGGGGATTTATCTATAGAAAGGACTGGCTTTATTGACTGCACTGTTCATGGCTATGATAGCACTGCTGTAGTGCCCCATGTATCTGCAATTTAGTTTGTTTTGGTGTGACTATTGTCACGACGGACTCCTGAACAGATTGGATTAATGGTGTGCCTGAGGGCCCTGGTGTGACTATTTGTTTGGTTAGGATTGAAGAAACCGTGTGCTTGTGGCCACCTAATGTGGCCCCTGTGTGACTTACTGTCATGGCAGAACACTGAAGAGTGTGTGTCATGTTTGGTGAGGATTGGAGCGACGGTGTGCCTGTGATATCCAGGGGACCTTGGGGGCCCGCGTGACCCCTGGTGTGGCTATTCTGATGGCAGACCCCTGACCAGTGTTTGGTGTGGATCAAGTTTGCATGTTACGTTTGTGACTTTCTCCAACCCACTGTGTTCAAATACATCGTCATGTAAGAATGTCACGAATCCATAGACCATAGTCCAATCGGGGCTCTGAAGGCACACAGAATGCAGAGAAATGCTTAAAAAGCCTAACCATGTGATTATTAAGTTGATACAGACGTCTCTTGGACATGAGGAGACATTCGGCTACTGTGAATCTGACTGCAGTGATTCTGACCACAGCAGAACGGCAAGTGCATTTTGTAGCATTAAAGGCGGTCAATCATCCGTGGCTCTTTGATTGTTTATTTTGTACACAAAATGCAATGAAACGCCATTGAAATAATTCATCCATGAGTTACAGAGCAGAAGTCGGACTAGGATTTGCCATCATCTCTCCCCCCCATTTAATAAAGGCAGCTAAAAAAAATGATTATATATACACAATATATATATATATATATATGTATAATCTTTGAAATCAAATGACTCTTAGTTTTAGTGAACTTAAGATATGCATGACTCGTGACAATCTCCGCTCTGCTGGCACATTTGACACAGGAATGAAACACCTTCGTATCATTGGGATAAATGTAAAGAAATTCTCAAATAAAAGCTAAACAGGCCGTTTGTAATCGTAGTCTTCCATAGCCCCGGAGAGCTGTCATTGGAATGTATTATTGAATTCTGAATCAATGACGTTTTCCGTCTTTCAGAAATAAAGGGGACAATTGCTGGCCTAGTGTGACTCGTTACAGAGCAGCATGCTTACATATTAAATGACAAGCATGAATACTTTGAGACCCACAGTGCAGCTGTGTGGTCATTCAGCATTATGGCAGTGTTTTGGCATGGTATGGTTACTATGGTATAGGTTTGACCACCTATAGTAGTTTCCTAAAAGTAATATTTGTTACATGTTTCAAAAGCAGGATGGTAAAAGCAGAGACACCCACAAAAATATGCATGTTGCCAAAAACAGTACTTTTGATTGCTTGTTGCAAATAAATCTAGGTCTCTCAAGTTTTTACATTTTCATTTATTAGCAGCTTAGTTTTATTAGTCATGACAGCTTCCAGCATAATGTAACGTTAGTTACGTATGATTATTACGAACACCAACAATATGCTTTGCTTTAATAGACACCAGCCTATTTTGGGATTGGGAGGGGTGTCCGGGTAGAGACTTGGGGTTCAATTCCTCAACGGTGCCTCCGGCTTGGCCGGGCGTTCCAACGAACACAATTGGCCGTGTTTGCGGGTGGGATGCCGGGGTGGGGCGGACACATACAGGTTGGTCAGGGCGCCTGCTCAGCGGGGAGTGGAACTGGGAAGAATAGCGTGTTCCTCTGCACGTCCTCCCGGTGAAACTCCCCACTAGCGGCAGAAAAGTGACTGCCGTCGACGTCATGTGGGAGGAGACAGGTGTCTCCCCCCCCAGGGGGTGTAGACAACCAAGGGACTACACAGGGGAATTGGGAATTCGCATAATGACTGGATTGGGAGAAAAATGGAAAAAATATAATGAACAAAAGAACTACCAAAAACTAAATTATAACATGGGTACATGTAGGCCTATATTCAAATAAAAATTCTAATAATAATAAAGATTGAGAGAACAATCTGCAGCACTTTGATTGTTTATTTTGCTGCTGTTGACAGCGATGAGGTATTATGGTGTTCACTAGACCACAGTGGACAGTCAGACACTGGAGCTAATTTCCCTGAAGATTGCCTTAAATTCCACACAATATTACATTCGCAGGACATGAGTAATCATTTAAGTTGTTAAATCTGTGTGCTCTTTTAGGCTCAATAATAAATTTAGAACAGACTACCGAGGTAAAGGCACATTTTGGACAACGTGTTCTCTCACTGTGTATACATAGACTACAGCTTGGCAACCTGCCTTCGACTTGCACTCACTGAGGCCATCTTTATTATAGCATCGTACATGATCATTTGGATCACTTTCAGAGCCATTTTATGGACGATAGTGACATTGACAGGTAAAAAAAAACCTGTCAGAAGGACATCTGGAGATATACGAGACGTTTATGAATGGCTAACGTTAGCTGCAGGCTCTTAAGTGCTTTATAATCAGTCAGATTATCCATGAACCTTTTGCATGTGTCAAGATTCAGCACAAGCACAGGCTGGAAGGCTCCATCCGCACCTGCACCGTCCCTCTGGGATGCCTCGATGGGTCTATTGGCCACTTACGAGTGACTGTCATACAGGCTGCTTAATAGGACGGACGACTAGGACTAAAAATGGGGCTTTTACAATATGCACATATCAGGACTCTGATTATTTTCTGTCTCCGAGTGACCTCTGAACGGGCTGCAACTTTGGAAAAATACACTGAAGGAATATGTCTGGAATTGGGGCTGGGGTGGACTGCGGGATATTTCTGTTCAACTCTTTCTTTTTAACAAGACATTTGGCCAGTTGGACTGTTAGATGCCCGGTGTGCTTTAAAACCTTTTAGAAGTATACCACAAAATGCTTGTCCACCACTGAGATCAGTTTTCCCTGCTCTGTCTCCCTCATGTTACAAAACCAAACATCTTTACATATGCCCAGTGTTTAATCGCCTGTTAGAGATATTTAATCTCCTGGTATTACAAGATATGATCAATTTAACTTAACTATGTTTACAATTTAGCAGACGCTCTTACTCCAGAGCGACTTGTAAGCGAGAACAACTGGTTTATATAGAACAAGTAGTGAATTCCAAGTACAGTTTTGAGACCGGCAGGTATCGACGCCATTATCATTTGGCTTTGTGCACTATTTAATATCATGCAGGCTTTACACGCTGCTTTAGCTCTGTATTCATTGCCACGTTTAGGCTATAGGCTTTGTCTTGTGTTGTGTGTAAATCCCTGCATGATAATAGCACACTTCCAAACTGTAATGACGTTGATAAACTCATGTATGCTGCATTTGGAATTCACTAAAACGTGTTCTATAAAAATCATTGATGAATTAATGGATTTCGTTTTTTTTATATTATGATAAGTTTAATTGATCATATGTATAGAAAATGTAATAGTGTCTCTTACCAGGCGATTAATGGGGTCTAGGGGGTTCCAGGTGGTCCCAAGCTAAAAGTAGTTAATATAGCATCACAATCATTTTCACTATCCAGTCTTCACCTTCCCAAAAGAATAGCCTACGTCATTTTGTGAGGAAAATTATATTTTTTACTTAAATCAGCTGTTCATGACACTGAACGCCTCTGGTAAAACCGCATATATATCCTTGTTGAAAAGGATCATGCATGAGAAAGACACATCGGCGCAGTGTGTGCTCAGTTAAGAGTCCACATTTTGGAAGCGTTCCCTAGTTGAAACACACTGCAGAGGTGCACAAAATGGCGATAAGGAGCCGAGAAGCACAGAGCTGTAATAGCAGGGTGTGGAACCATAATCACAGAGTTAAGAGGGTTGTGAGGTCTCACCAGCAGCAGGCTGTGGTCTCGCAGCTCAGCCATGTCTCTCTCCAGTTGTTTGGTCTGCTCTTTAAGCTGACGGTTGTGGGCAGAGATCTCCGTCTGAGCCTGTAGCAGGTCCTCCATGGTCAGGGCCTTCACTCCCAGCTGACCGCCACACGGGAAAAAAAACACAAGGTTTTTTCTTTGAGTTTTGTCATGGCTACTTTGGTTCAAATGAAATGCATGATAATACACACATTTTATTTCAATACTCAAGTATTTATTATTTTTGGTGGGATGACAGGAAGAGCAGCAAAGAAAATCAACCCGCCCAGGAATCAGCTGCTCATAGGTAAGCTTGACTATGGTATCCTGACAGAACTAACACTCTGCTCCATGATTGTGACTGTTGACAGGTAGGTACATCTTTACAGTTGTGATATGCAGGAGACAGCAAAAGTCATGGTGCTCACCTCGTCCAGTTTGGTCTGGAAGAGACCTTTGATCTTGTCCTTGTGATTCTGGCACACCGAGTGGAGCTGCTCGGCCTGCCCCGATAGCTCCCTGTGTTTCAGCTGGAGAGGTCCAGGGAAACGGGAACAGAGGAAACGGGAAGGAGAGTGAAGTTGGGGTGGGATGAACAATTTGAGATACATGAGAATACACTCGAGCCAAAGCTGTCAAATAATGTTTTGCCTGCACCTTTATGACTGTATGTCAACCTCAACTATGTGGAAACGTGTGGGTGTGGATTCCCCTAGTGTGGTTGATGCACACACTTTGCACACTGTGTGGCCAGACATAGCCCCAGCACCTCCATCACGTTGGCCAATGACACAGTGGTGGTGGGCAGTGAAAAGAAGGCCTGTTAATCCAAAGGGAAGCACGCACCACACACATCTCAAAAAAGGTGCTGAACAAAAGATACATACAATGAAAACGGAAGGCAGTCCAGTCCGCACACTGTTCCCAGGATACTTCATTTAAAGAGAAACATTTCAAAAATATGTGTGTTATATACAACAGCATACAACACCTATCTGCAGGAGCTGTCAGACCTGTTGCTGTGGTGCCAGGGCAACAGTATCTTCTTGAACATCAGTACAAAGCAAGGAGATGGTTGAGGATTTTTGAATGCAACGGCGATGAGTACCTACACCCCCTTTTGATCAACGGGACACCATTGGAGTTGGAGAGGGTGAAGAAGAGTTATAAGTACCTCGGCCTGCACATCACTGAGCACTTGTCATGGACAATACACAGACAGTCCTCTCCCCTGCCCTCCCTGCAGGACATGTACTCAAGGGGATGCTTGAGTAGAGCGTAGAGTTAAAATATATCTAGATAGCGGACTGTCTCGTCCAACCTATTAATTTCAATCAAAGTTGCTGACCAGCACCCGGAAGTACCTCTACTTTCTGGATTGGCTCCAACGTTGGACCCAACAAAGTAGGCGTACTACTAGTGTTTCAGATGATAGAAGCATGCAAAGTAGCATCCCTGTGGAAGTTTGCCTGCGCTGCCCAAAAGTCACCATAGAAGCTTTCTGAGCTCTGACCTAACCATCAGGTCAAGTGTCTGTAAGCTGTAAATACCCGCTCACCAACACAGCACAAAGGTATTTTTGGATCAGCTGCCTAGCTCAGGATCATTCTAGTTCACCCGATAAAAATGATGGCTACTTGCACTGTAGAGTGCAAATACTGTATATACTTTAGTTGCTACCCTATTCAGCTTGACAACACAACTACATATGCCGTTGTGTTATGTTTGTGATGTTTAGCCTCCATTGTGACCAATTCATTCTCAATGGTGCAACAAAGATTGAATTGGTCTGACAAAATCCTTGCACACTGTGCAACAGACCAAGCAGCGAAATATCAATGATGCCTTGTGGTGAGAATGCGCTGAACATGGGAGTGATCTCTTCCAGGATGACAATGCCCCATGTACAGGTCAGTGGCTCCCCTGTATGCATTCAACAGCACAGCCACGCCATGTGCCATGCTACGCATCCACCAATGCATTCTTACTCCCAAAAAGTCTGCTTTCAGTTCAGAGACATGAAGTTACGAACGTAACACAACCTCATTGAAATCCTATTTCATTGTCAATGAAAGTTTCAATTCGGGGTGCCCGCTGGCCTAGTGGTCCAGGCGCATGCCACATATAGGCTCTGGCCTGACAGCGCGGCTGGTACCGGACGGACCATCCAGGGCGTGGAGGGACTAGGCACTGTGGGTTCTTAGCTTACGCATGTTTCATGATAAATGTTTTTATGTGATGTATTCCCATGCTTTTTTGTCCTTAATGTAAGTCGCTCTGGATTAAGAGCGTCTGCTAAATGCCTAAATTGACTCCTGGCCGGGCACCTCCTGCTCTCACCAGGTGCTTCCAGGACCTGTGCGTTGCACCAGATTCCCAGCACTACAACATCATCTCACTGCACATACTGTACATGTAAAAGCATGTGACAAATAACTTTTAATCTTGAATATGATACATCTGATTTACCTTCTCCTGCTCAAGGAGCTGTTGGAGGCTGGAGCGGTACTGAGGAGTCTTCATGTAGGTCATGAATTGGAGGTACTGAACCTTGATGTTATCTGTGGCCAGAAAATACAAGGAGACAGAGATGGGAAACACACAGAGGGAAGAGAGTCAGGAGAGAATATTTATTTTATTTTATTTCTACCACAGCAGTTCTTCCATTCTTCCATGACAGCTCATCCAGATAGAATGACTAAAGTAAGACTCTAGACAGACAGACACACTGGCATACTTGCTGATATGACACACTGGCACAAAAGTATGGATCATGGATGGATGGTCCAACTTACCCAGCAGTTGTTGCAGGCCAGGGGGTGTAGGGCTCAGCAGTATCTGACCAGAAGAATAGTGCGGGACCTTGGGAGGCACTTGGTAGAAGGGACTCTGAGGTGACCGGTATGCATCTATTTTAGGAAACAAACATATTCCTATTTGGGTCAAATACACAAACAGCTGAATGAAAACGACAACAACATGGCTGTTTCTGTAGCCTGAGAATGAACAGCTTTGTGTATGCGTGTATATTTTAGTTTGCCTCTGACCCTGAGGGGGCGCTGCAGATAGTGTCTTGGCATGCAGCAGCTCCAAAGCGCTCTGGTTCTTCTTGTTCTTTCTCTCGGTGGCGGCCACGACAGCCTTCTTCGGCCGACCACGCTTCTTGTTGTTAAGCTTGCGGCCCTTGGAGAGGAGCCTGGCCCTCCGAGGTTTAGGAGAGGCCTTCACCGCGGTCAACAAGCTCGGACGCTCCTCCTCAACACAGGACTCCTGCTGCTAAGACATTCACACACGCACACAGAAACCAAGGGTCAATTGGACAAAATTACATTTTTAATTAATACAATGTAATTTTGTCCAATCTGTATGGTAGAGTATGTTAAAATAGGGCTGGTTGTATTTTGTCTCCCTGCTCTGCAAAGGTCACGTCTCACCTAGACACAGGATCGGACACAAATCTTTACCTGATGGTCAAATTGGTCATGATTCAATTTATCCCCCAAGCAATCAGGTAGGCTCTATTAGTTCAATGGTAAAAAATGTCAGCACTCGCGCAGTAACCAGGTTCATATCCGGGGTAGAAGATGAGAGTTCAACTTTAACAGCAAGTAGTTTATAGTAAAAACAAGTACCAGGAACAGTGCCCAATCCCCGTTCCATCGTTTCATTATCTGCATTATTAGTAGTAATAGCATAACCGAAATAACAGATAAAATAGCTGTAAAAATGCACGCTGAGAAGCAGCAGATCTTGATGAACCTCCCACTGTCATGGTAAAGGGTAGGGGTGTGTGGTTTTTATTGGTTGTTTAAATAACAAGTGACACTGATAAGTGGTGCTCCTCTCCTTAAGGTTGAACGACTATTCAGATAGTAAGTAGCATAGGAAAATCCAATCAGTGCTCATCCCTTCAATCGGTTATATGTGATACTGTACGATCAATCGGCCCAAGCGTAATGCAGCGCACCTTGGTTTGCTCCTTCGGCTTGGTGGGGGTGGTGCTGTTGCTTTTATTGTCCTTCCGTCTAGCTGCCTCCTGCTCCTCCTGAAACAGCATACATACAGTATATGGATCAAAGTCATGTCATAACAGAATAAGGACAGCAGTTAATTACATTTTATTCATTTATTTTTCAGTGAAAAAAACATGGCTTACCCTGAGTTTAGGATTTCTGAGAGTAGAAAAATAGTTTTCAAGCTGAAAAAGGACAGAACAAGACATGTTACAACATTTTGTTTATTAGACGCCGTCACGCTCTGATAGCAATGTGTGATAACAGAGCAATGCCGAGCCTCCTTTTATATTTTCAATGTTTAGTGAGTCATTATTACAGAGTTAGTTACCAACACCGAATAAGGAATAATTTGATGATTATAATGGCTATTTATTTTCCTCGAATATGAGTGAGGAGCTACTTGAAGTAACAGTAATATTGATCTAGATTTGGTTTTTTGCTCTGTGCATTTTGGATTCATTGAATATTTATGGATGGATGGATATTTAGGCCGATTTGATATAAATATCAAACAAATACAACACATTATGGTTATACTGGCGTTTTTACATGAAGGCCTATCGGCAGCAATATTGTCATATTGCAGTGTCAAGATTATTTACTGTAACATCACTACGCTTATATTTACTATTTCACTTATACTAATGGTTGGGTAGGGCTATTCAGTAGCCGCACTTATATGGAATAGCTTGTGTTAATCCTCGACTTGCCTTCTCTCATGCATTTAATAACATAACTGCAGGAGTATTATATTCTGATAAACCTTTTGCATCAGTGCATGTCAGAAACTGTCCTAGATCTGTGCCTGGTGGAATCCAGAGCTAAGCCATCTTGTTACGTAAGTAGTTACAGACAGACAGCCCCTCTGAGCTGGCTGGTCTTTCCATGGCATAAGCCAATGTGAAGGGGTTTAAATCTACACTGTAAAATACAGCACAGTCTGTTTTGTAAGGCTGTCCCTGAACCTTCAGGGGTTTGAACAATCGCTCGTCATGGTTGGCACTCAAATCTTAATTAATGGGCTTGAATCTTTTTTTTTACGTGAGATCTAGGCGAGAATGCGATATGCATAATAAGAGTACTATTTTCATGTTGCGTTTACAATCATTTGAATGTTCTTAATCTGCATGACATGACAGCAGGAGATCAAAAAAAAATACATTTACCCAAACAGTTGCTGAGATTGAGCAGGCGGGCACGAGAGAGGGGTAGTTTATTTGTGTGTGGAGTCGCTCACAGTCACAGATAGATGGGAAGCGACTGGACATTATAGGCAGGCCTATTATGCTATATATATATTATAAATATTGTGTCACGGAGGCAGCACAGCGCACATGAAGGGTAGAGAGAGAGAGAGCGAGAGAGAGAGAGAGAGAGAGAGCGAGAGAGAGAGAGAGGTGCGCTGGTGTTTTTTTTGTACTCAACTCATCCTTTTATTTTTGTTCTGTTCCACGTTATTGCTGAGAGTGGCGCAAACAGGGAAAAGCAAAAAGGTGGTTAGAACAGAGGATGTCCGTTGCGGGGAAAATAAACTGCTCTGTGGACGGTAAAACTCTCACTTAAGTTCTCACAGAGTTGATTAGGCTACTAATGAATGACAGGTGCGGCCACGTGCCGTGCCTGCGGAGTGTGCTCATGAATATGCTTTGGGAACATGCCTGTGCATTGTCCAGACTCCAGTGCAGTAGGGAACGTTCTCCTCAGACATTCATATCTTCCTAAAGTGTATATAAGCTCTGTATCCGTTTAATTGCGGGAGGATGTGGGATTCACGGGGCCTGCTGATTCTATCTTGACCGCCCGCACCCGCCTGACCGCCCATTGCAGCCCTCTATCGGAGGTTCGGAGCTCGTAGGTTATTTTTTAATTGAATTAGAAACGAATGGTTTGGACGTCCGCTCGAAAATCCCTGCTGAGGTTCGAATCCTAAAAACAGTTCTAGGGTACAGCCTTACTGCATTGTAGAACATTCTCTTTGATTTCACATTTGTCTGACACCAACAAAATAATAATGCAAAAGAAACACCACTTCGAGTGGAGCATCAAAGTCTTCAACGGAAGTCAAGAGAACTAAGAACAGACAGCTGAAAACAATGGAAGAGGAAGACTCACTATGGTGCGGTCTATGGTATGCAGGTAGTAGGAGACTGGCTTTCCTGTCCAGGACACAGAGCCCCTCAGTGGAGACAGCTCCACCACACGCATTATTGTGCCGATGTCTAAAAGACAGAGAGAAAGAGAAAGGTATTGTTTTACAACGCTGAAATGTAAAACGATTTGAGGATTGGTTTAAAAAAAACACTCCCAGGATACATACCGCTCAAGTTTCTTATATTTATTCTAAAATTTTGCGGTGCAAATGGTTTCGAGGACACAATTTTTCCACCTGAAAAAGAAAACACAAAAAAAAAACACTTTTCAATAATATTGTCAATTTTTAACATTGTATACTGGATATGAAGATATGCATTTACTTGGCACTCTACCTGATGCAAATAATGATCAATAACAAGCTCCTATAAATACAATAATCAATAGACCCATTAATCATTCTGTCATGTTTGGTTTGCAACTGGGGGTGGGCAGCAAGAGAGGTTACTTGAGTTGGTCACAAGGCTGCTACGGTCAAAGATCAAGTGCCCCATGTTGACACAGCTGGCATTGGCTATCATCAGCCACTCTCTCTGTTTTAATCTCTAATAAGAACAGCTGAAAAAATAAGCCTTTTAAATAAGTCCAGGCGTCACTCCCAACACCAGCAATACAATACATTTGGGTGTCTCCCACACAGAGCAAATGGTCTGGCTGGTGTTAAAAAGGCCATTAGTTACAACCAGTTAATACTCTTGTCTTCCACACTTTGATCAGTGCGTCACTAAAGTAGAGTTAAATGGCCCACAAATTGGAGTTTCTTCAGTGTAAATCAGGAGATGGAAGTGTAGAGTCCAATTTACCGTCTCTGCAGACAACATTAACAGAAAGCTAAGCTAATCAACAGCATAGCACTCTGGGGGAGATCAGTAATGGATTCCAGTCGTTGCCAAAGAGCAATGTGTTGGTTGGTGTCAAGTTACCAACCTTCCTTCATGTTAGCAAAACGCTCCTTCAGCTGGTGATCCACCTCTGGACCGAAGGCAAAGTTATTTACAAAAATAACACTGGAGGACAGAGAAGGGAGAAGACGGGGGGGAAATTAGGTTGGATTGGGGATGGGGACATTTAAACAGAATGATGTGGGTAAAATGTCTTGCTCTGTGAAAAGTAGGGACAAGTTTTAGCTTTCTGAGATCACATTCTTTTTTTTAAGATATTTTTATTTAGACAAATGCCATACATGTCTTTTTTTCACAGCAAAATAAAATACAATGACAGGATCTTAAAGGAAGGGTAAGTGATATTATTTTGTTAAAATAAGTGTTAAAAAGCTCTATATTGTGATAGTACTCATTACTATAGACCCAAGTTTATTCAGTAACAGGAGTCTTCATGTCTCTCCAGCTTTTTATTTAAAAAGCATTTTCAGGTCGGGATACCAATTTTATCCAATCAGGACAGAGAACGCAGTCAGGATACAGATTAAACAAGTGGAATTGGAAGTGAAGACACAAATAAACGAACAGACAAAATTGGAACTGGAACACTATAAAAAGAAAGCTCACGAATGGCTACTCTCTCCAGATGGCTGAAATGTTGTCACCTACCTGAAATTGTATCTGTTTATTAAAGAGCTGGAGAGATTTAACCTTTTGTTAAGCAAATACTATCACTTACCCTACCTCTAAATAACCTCAGATCACTGTGATCGTATGGCATAGTAGACTTTTTTAGAAGGAAGAAAAGGAAGTATGACAAAAGATAATGCTTATAACTTTTATGCCCATGTATTTTATTAAGAGACATCATTAGCACTGTGGTGTCCAGAGGGAAGGATAAACTACATTTCAATGTTTCTAAATAGTTTCTGGTGACTAGAAAGTCACAGAGACCGCCGCGATTTGACATCCCACGTTTCCCACAATGCTGTATCCCTTTTTTTTGTTTCTCAGATGCTTTCCACCACTGCATAGCCACTGGTTTTCCAGTCCAAGAAGCAACTGTGTCTTTCAGTGTATGTATTTGGGACTTGCTGTGCTACTCCACCTTGTGTTGGCTATCCGTTCTTTCCATTCTTCTGACAAAAAGTCACCCCGCTCCAGCTGAAACAATATTAGGAGCAAGTGAGCTACACTGGTACACAAACACCTGCGTGCTGAGAGAGCACAGCTACTATATTGAACACATGACGCGTGTCCCTATTCTGAGGGCGAACGTTCAGCGGAAATAGCCAATCTACAAGCTTGTAATGTGTCGCAAAGAGATTTAGTGTCGAGAGAAATGCTAGAAAACCTAGTAGGCCTATAGAGCTCTGGAGGACCGCCCATGGTGCCTCCGGCCTGGCCGGGCAATCTCTGTCGCTGCACTAGCCTATTCAGCAGGGAGCAGAACTGATCTGAGAGCAGATCTGTCGCTGCACTAGCCTATTCAGCAGGGAGCAGAACTTATCTGAGAGCAGATCTGTCGCTGCACTAGCCTATTCAGCAGGGAGCAGAACTGATCTGAGAGCAGATCTGTCGCTGCACTAGCCTATTCAGCAGGGAGCAGAACTGAAGGAATAGCATCTTCTACCAGCCTGGTGAATCTTTACATTGTCAGCTGAAATTAAGTAGCTGGGACCATATACATGGAAGGAAATGACAATGACTAAATTCTTGGGAACAAAAAAATAAAAAAGGAAATTAAAAAGCAAACCATATTTCAATTTGTGTAGCAATGTGTTTATTTTAGCCCACATCTCTAGAGGGGCTCATGAATGGTCATTAATCAAGAACGAAAATGGTTGCTCTGGGGGCCTGTAGTCAGCAATATGTTCTTACTTTCCTTTTGAAAGTCTTTTATCCACATGAATCCTAGTATCCCTCCCTATTTAGGGGAGAAAATAGCAGATCTACAAGCTTGCAGATTGGTGAATTGTGGTCTTGGAAGGAGAAAAGGAGAGCTATAAGACAGCAACGGGGGACATCGGTCAACTAAGAGTTGACACTGTCAGGGAACACTGTTAGATCAAACGTACCGTGTACTCTCCGTGCTTCTTCCCATACCATTTCATCCACTTCTTAAACTCTTTATCCATGGACTGAAAGAGAGACAATACTCAACATCAGTCATTTACGAAGAAGGAGAATTTTAGAGTTCACTGAACACAACACAATCTCAAGTGCTTTTGTGTCAGGGATGTTTATTTACCTCTGCATAGGTAGCTGGAATGTCTGCTTTCTCCACACCATAGTAGTGTCTACAGTTGGTTGCTGCAGCGACCTGCAGCACTACCTGCCCCACTCCTGTATGAAAAAAGAGGGGGAAAAATGATTTGTAGGACAAACCTCCTTGGGACAAGACACAGAGACAGACGGCAGGCGGGCTGACAGACAGACATCAAGGCACTGAATTAAAGACTTCAAGGCACTGAATTCATTAAAGTTATTCACTTCCTGAGTCTGGTCAAAAAGCACTGTGCTGCTCACTCATAGCTGGCGATCAAAAAAACTAACCACTGCCAAGGTCCACAAAGGTGTCGTCATCTTTCATCTCCATCTCGTCAATGATCTGAGCCACCAAGTCGAAGGAGGTCTCTCCGTACACTTCCGGGGAGAAGGGTTCATAGTTGTTGAGTTTCTCAGGGTCAGTCACCGAGTGGTTGTACACCTGCTGCAGGATGTGCCTCAGCAGCCCATTGGATGGACGTTTGTTCAGCTTCATTGGCTGCGTGGTCCCCTTCCACTGGAACATGGACAGACATACACATTTGGACATATGCAGATTTGACCTCTTCCAACAGTACAGTAAATCTGTTCACACTTAGACACACACACACAAACACACACACACACACACACACACACACACACACACACACACACACACACACACACACACACACTTAGGAGTGTCACAGTAATGGACTCACCAGTTGGTGGATACTGTCAATGGCTCTGTTGTATTTGTCACAAAGTCTCTGCATACTCTCAAAACTGTGAGAACACACCAAAGTAGGAACATAATTTAACCTTGTGGCAATGTATTGTACAATACTAATTGCAAAGTGACTATTTAATACTTAAAAAAACAAATATATAGAGAAGGGCCAGAACTGCAAACAGTTCAACACATACCACAATGGTATTCATAGCTCAATAAGTATCTCATGTGAACATTTGTATTCCTTTGCATGCTTTTACTTTGAGCTCAAACATCCACAGTTGCAGTAGAAAATCCCACTGCTGAAGGTACAGTACTTGCACCCTTGTCTCACCTCTTGGTGTCATAGTCAATGAGTACGTAGTTTTCCATGGCCAGCTTGAGGTCTGGGATCTCCTCACACACCCACCTACAACATACACATAAAAGCTGTTAAAAAAAAAACATCCAGATGCATACCTACCCCCCACACACACACACACACACACACACACACACACACACACACACACACACACACACACACCTAGAGTGTACAGTATATTCATGGATTAGAGAAGGAAAGCCACATACCGGATGGTCTCGATGATTTCATGAGCAGCATCATGGTGTTTATCCTAGAAACAGAGAGCGACAAACAAACTTTATTTTAATTAGCCAAAATGGGCAGCTTTGTCATGTCCTTTATGTGTACAATCCCATTTGACGTTTAGAACTAGAACTACATAATTGGCAAAGAACATCATTGATTGTGAATGACAATGTATGTGTAATTTACATACAAATGTGAGGGACAATTTTTTTTAAAGGAGCATTCAGTGATTTGGAAAAAACCCCGGTAACCAGATCTATGCACATGCACACGCTCTACAGTTGGGGGACACGCAACAGGCCAACAGCACACACACACCGAGGCCCGCCCCCTCTTGATCATGATTGGTGGAAGGCCCCTCTCTATCCTGATTGGATGAAGGCTGGGCCACCTAGCCAAAAACAAAACCTATGGTTTTTTGACCCCCAGGGGTTAACTGGGGACAGGGACTCCAGGGAGGAACTCCTTATATGGTCAGCACACTCTATAGTATGGAGGATTATCACAACAAAACAAAAAAAGTGATATTTGAATTAAGTGAATATACCTTTAAAGCAAAATGTATCTCTCACACTTGTGCCAGTGATCACCCTCCTTTGTGCCAATTTTGGCACCAGTGCCAAAGGTTGCCTAGCCCTGCTGTAGAGCAAAGTCTTAACCCATTCTGACCGGGCACCCATTTTGGTGTTAGCATCATGTTATGCTTTACCTATTGAAAAATAGCAGATCTACAAGCTCATATCGCGCCACCGAGTGGCGCGATACGAGCTTGTAGGTCTGCTATTTTTGAAAAATTCGAAGAACGACTGACATTTTTAGAATCTGATCTCAGGTCAGAATGGGTTAATCAGACCAGTGTGTGTCCAGTGGAAACCTCGCATGAATCTGATCTCAGGTCAGAATGGGTTAAACAACATCTGACATACTGTATGCAGCAAACAGAAAACAACACTCTATGAAGTGCTGTATAATTATTTTTCACATTCTCTGGGTAGCACAAAGAGGCAGCCAGACAATGTTTCTAGAAAAATACAAATCTCCTGCCAGTGACAACAGGCCAGGTCAACATTCTAGACAGGCTGTATAATACCATCAGATGAGGTCAGTAATGCCCAGCAGTCACCATTAAATGAATTTGTTCAGAACGGCAAGCTGACAAGGCTCGTGTAACACAGGCAACAACAAAAACAGCACTGAGCATTATGTTTGATTCAACTTCTCACTGCTAAACACACAACCCTTCAGTCACTATCAATGGGACATGTTTAATGCAATGTTTAGGCCATCGAGGAACGGCAAGAGACTCTGGATTAGGCATTCTCAATGGGCTCAACTGCCATGGGCTATTTCCAAAGAGCTGTCATTATCTGCAATAATAACAAATAGTATAGACCAGGGGTGCCCACACATTTTTGACTTGAGAGCTACTTTCAAAATGACAAGATCTACCTACCGAAAAAAGAACATTATACCATTGCTGAAAATAGTTTAAATATGGAATAGCGGCGCTGGTGTTACATACAAGTCAAATGCACTTGGAACAGAGAAATGGAATAGTTAGGTAGTATTTTGTATTTAATCTGTAACGCTACTGATGTTTGTGCACAGCAACACTCTTGAAAACAAAGTATTGCTTTGTGGGTTTGAGCTGACCTTTTTGATCAATGAATCAAGTCACCTTAATTCAAGTGGCAAGATGCCAAATAAATATATTTTTTAGGGGCATGTCATGTAATCTACCTGCACAGCCCTTGTGATCTACTGGTATCACAATCTACCTTTTGGGCACCCCTGGTATAGACAGACATAGCATCTACCTGACCAGATTCATACAACAATTCAACTAGAGAGGGGGGGATCCTTGGAACACGGCCAGGCTGGGTGGACAACCCAGGGCTGTGTCAGTTACAGGTTGCAGCGGGAAGGATGCTGACAGAAGTCCTTATGTGAAAGTGCTTTTGGAGGTAGGTCTACATACCATCTGCTCTACAGAGAACTGTCAACATGTGATTGGGAATCACATGTTGACAGAGTGACAGAGTGGTCAAAGTTGAACGAAAGTTGGTCTATAATGGTAGATATAGGTCAACAATACGAATTACGCTAGTTTTGTAGATTGGTTTGTTTTTAATGTGTGGCCCCCAGTGACCCTGGAATCGACTTGATATTCCCCCAAACAGGAGCAGCACTCCTCGGCCAGTCATTTAATACCTTTGCAACTGCGATATTTATGGTAAGCATTTCATACAGCTTCATGTCCAAAAATTCGAACCAACCCTTTAAGCGTAAATGGGCTCTGGGGGCGGATGCTTGCAAGTGAGGGCAAGCTTCCGCATTGGTGCCAAGGAACGTAATATTAAAAATGAAGGGACACGAGTCATGTGACTGGACGCCGCTATGACACTCCATATAACTCTATGGGCTCCAATGAATTCAGCCTTTGTCAGCCTTCTGATTGGTCCCTGACTGACTAACCAGCAGGCTCTTTCTGCCTTGTTCCACCTTGTTTAGAACACCTTGTGCTAGAACATTTTTGGAAAAAACTAAAAACAAACATGATAATTACCCAGTCACCATGCTGCACCTGCTGTGATGTTCCTTTTTACTGACACCATAACAATTGAGTGCACTGAATATCAATACGAAGCAACTGAAATAACAAATAACACCTTATTTCAATGGTAGTGGATGGAGAGAAGGGATTTTTGTCAACCACAAAACGTCAACCAATGGGTGCGAAGAGAGGCACAATCACAGGCAGGACTTGACAAAGGGTGAATTGCAGCTGCAAATGAGGCATCTACCTTTCTATGTCTATGGTTGTGTCATTATCTTGAAGTGGTCTTTTATAGCACCACCATGAAGCCAATTAAACAACATGTGAGGTGAAGGGTTCTTTCTTGACTGTGCATATCAAGTTTCATGCAAGTTGGTCCAGCGTTGTGACCAAGATTAGCTATACACAGACACGACGTACAGGGGCAAACATTTACCGTAATCTCTTCCTAGTCGTCTGCCCTTAATATGATGACATTCGGTCACTGAAACGGCTTACAAAAGGACCAGCACTATCCTAGAACAGCTAGACAGTCATAGATCCCTCAGGTTTCTCTTTATCTGTCAGGCTAATTTTCATTTACATGCGAGACAGCTATCTATAGTTGCTCATGGTAGCTGGAGATGCTAAACCGTGGCCACTCCCTGGGAGACACAGCAGGGCTCTGGTCACACCCAGAGCAGAGCCTGTTGCCCGAGATGACCCACTGACACACTTTCAGGCAGCACACTGCCAAGGACAGCCTTTCTCAATGGGGGAAAGAAAAGCAGGAGATAAGATGAATAAGAAAGGGATATGGGTATTGGGTAGAAGGGTTTTTTGAAGCGGAGGGAGAAATTGAAACGGAGATGTTTGAAGCCCTGCACCACACCGACCACAGCTAAGAGCTCACTGACATCTTCCCGCTCAATATCGCGTGCCACTATGTCATACACTATGTCATACAGGTGCTCATAGTCACCTTGTGAACATTAACAAGCCAATGTAGTTTGACTCTTGGCAAAGTGAGTGAGTTACTACTGTACTGTGAAGGGTAAATGCTGTACAGGTAGGTGTGTGTACTGTACAGTAGCTAGTTGGTGGCAACAAATACTGTTTTTCTGAGTAGAGGGTGCGGTACGGTCTACCGGTGTGCGTGGGAGTGTGTGTGCACGAGTGTGAGTGAAAATGTTTCAGTTCATGGTGAGACTACGGGATGTTGAGGGGGCGGGGAGACTCGTTCATGCCTCTCACACAAAGACACCACACAGCAACACCGAAGACGTGCTGCTGCTAAAAATAAACACAGTCTGAGTGTGCGAGTGTGAGAGAGGGACGGAAACAGAAAGCGTATAGAGACTCTCTCCACTCCCCTGAACTGTGGGCAGGACTGATGTGTTCATGCCGTCATCTCTGTGGCGTGACAGACGAGTGAGTGTAGGAGAATGACTTAAACCCCTCTACTACGCTGCTACGCAATCCTCCATCAGCCCACAAGAACATAATGACTAAAGCCCCCCCCCCCACCCCCCTGCACTGCACATGGAGACGGGGCAGGTTAACTAACTTGCATCATAAGTTGCATCATCAGACAGTGTAGAAAAACACATTCCTCGAAAGTCATGATACGTTTCTTTTGCACTGCTTTTGCTGTCAAAAGGGATGTAATGGTACGACAGTTCACAGTACAGTATCTTTTATAGCAAAAGGCCGATGCACACCCCTGAAGGCTGGTGACGGGTGCGTAAGGGGAATAGTATAGAGCATATTAAAAAGGGTATCTTTGAAAAACAAAGAAAAGGTCACGCACACTGTCAGACACTTGCCAAAATGTTGCTCTTTATTAGGTCGACGTTTGGGTCGATTGGACCTTCATCAGGACTGTCCTGATGAAGGTCCAATCGACCCAAACGTCAGACACTTTTGGCAAGTGTCTGACAGTGTGCGGGACCTTTTCTTTGTTTTTCAAAGATACCCTTTTTAACAGTACAGTATCTGAAATACCGCAGCATATACTATTTGACAGTATTCACCCCTCCCCCTTTCAATTGAATGTGTAAGGTTAGAAAGATATTGCTTTATTGAACTGGCATGTGTGTGCATACCTGTGTGTGTCTGTATTTAACTTAAGGCTGGGCAATTTGGGGCAATATATTATATTTGATGTCATAATATGAGACTAGATATTGTCTGGGACGGGTACGACAATCGTATTATTGATATATGGCATACGTCTTGTTTTTCATCGTTTTAATCACTTAAGCCTTATTCTATACTATCAAACGTGGCATATCTTAACGTATACCTTTAACATCCCTACATCAGAGTCGAAGATGCTGTTGAGACAAGAGAACAACTGTTCGATAAATGTACTGCCCAGCTATTTGCTAGTTGAGATTTGGGGCAAGTTGCCGGTCAGAAGGCAGTGAGGTGTTGAGATGTGCCGTGCCTGTGCATGCACACATTGCACAGTGCCACAGACATTATGTAGAAATGCCTTGACGTCATGCCCATCCGTTTCACCATGACAGATAAGACATTAGGGATGGGTGTTTGCTAGTGCTGCCGTAATTGTCCCAAAATTGGATTCGGATATTCGTTTTAAAAACCCACGTGGATTCGAGCAATTCGACCCATTCGGATTTCGAATTTAATTCGAGCCAATCGGATTTTTTAATAATTATATTTACACCAATACAACCTGAGACATAACATTTAAGATCGCATTGCTGGCGCAACTCTCTCTCTCCGCGCATTGGTGCGCAAAACTGAGATGGAACGGAACGCATACATTCTCCCTTCTCCAGTAAAACATTTTTCTTAAATGAGCAATCCTACCACACAGCCTTATCAAAACGAGGCACGGAGGCAGTGTTAATTCTGCTGCATTATTATTATCTGTGGACTGTGCGTCTGCTGCCGAGTGCCGACGTTATGAAACTTTTTAGCTGGATAGCGCCTGCGCTCCGCTGTTATGCTCAAATGAGTGACCCTAAAGAATTCTGAGGCAACACGGCTGGAGACGAGGCAGCCAATCAGAACTGCGCTGCGCTGCGCTGTATAGTCTGTGTTTAGGAAATGATTTATTCTTCAATGTATGCCGTTGTCGGCGTGTCGCGTGGCAAATATAACTAATCTACAAGCTCACAAGTCACAACGCTTACCCATGGCACCGAAAACTAATAATAATAATAAATAAAAAAATATTTTTTATTATTATTTTTAATTCGAACCTTAATTTTATATATTCGGTTATTAATTATTTTTTTTGATTCGAATCTATATTCGGATATAGAATATTCGTTGGCAGCACTAGTGTTTGCCAATTGTTTTGTAAAGATGGGCGTGTTTCCGCCACAGTTATCCGTGATTAACTAACCATAGCACAGTGTGTGTGTAGTGTCATATTTAGCACTCGCCTTTCGACCGCAAGGTCGTGAGTTTGAACCCGGGCACCGACAACTCGGCATATGAGGAGAACAGCTTGATGTGGTGCAGTAGGTACTGGGAGCTGATGGTAGATGTTGGGCTCCACCTCAGCAATCCATCTCTAGCACATTGAAACGGGGATAGACTCCTGCACCCTGGCCGATATACAGTAGACAATAAGCCTCTCTGACTTACTTACAATTCAGTTAAATCTAGTCTGAGAAATGCAGATGATCACTTTGGTAAAGACAATCATGCATGCTACACTGCTCAATATTATAAATTAACTGACATAATTTATAACCAACCACTCCTATAGACAGCTGTGTGTGTGTGTGTGTGTGTGTGTGTGTGTGTGTGTGTGTGTGTGTGTGTGTGTGTGTGTGTGTGTGTGTGTACTGTGTGTGTGTGTGTTTCCGAGCACGGAAGTAGCATATTGTTGTCACCACCAAGTTAGTGTCACTGTTGCAGCCTAACACACAGACAGAGGCCAGGAAGGAGAGCTTGAACAGTACAGTACAGTACAGTACAGTACTACTCACTTCAGATGAGTCTGATTTTCATTTTCATTTTAAAGGTGTAATGAAATTCACACTTCTAGACCAAATAAATTGTTTAATTACTTCCTGAAAAGTGAAAACGAAAGTGTGCTGCGTGATGACGTGTCGAGGCCCACATCAATAAAAGCCAATAAAAATGAAGCTCACCAGTTTGATTCCCATTGCTTCATTGTCCTCCAACACAGCTGGTTTTGATTAATAGGTTTTATAGGTTGTGTATACGGTAGGTTAGAAATAATCCCTTTGCTCCACGTCTCTGTCACTTTGTTTACAAACGACTGCACACCTTTAAGAATTTCATGCAAACTATTCTAAACGGTGAACGCTCTTTCATCACAAATAAACAGGTTGTATAAGGCTAGCTGTTGTATAATACATTAAAAACACTGACTATACTAAACCAGTCCTCCTGTGCATACTGCATACAATGCTAACAATTGTTTTCAATTCAATTCAATTCAATTCAATTCAATTCAATTCAAAGGGCTTTTCACACCATTGCTTAACACTGACACTTCAAAAGACATGATTGATACTAAGGGCTGTATTTTGCGTGTCTTAAGTACCAGGTCTTATTCCCTAACTTGAGTAAACTAAAGACCTGGAGGCGTGGTCAATGCTCTTTGGCCACTCAGAATAGCCAAATGGCATTGACCACGCCTCCAGGTCTTTAGTTTACTCAAGTTAGGGAATAAGACCTTGTACTTAAGACACGCAAAATACAGCCCTAAATGTTTTACTACAGTGATGGTGTGTAAATATGAATGACAGACCAGAGTCACACACCATACTTAATCAAGCGGTCTTTAAAAGGCATAGCATGGAGTCGTAGATAGTACCCCACACCCAGAACCAGATGAACAAAGAACAGCACAGCAGAAGAGCTAGTCTTCATATGGAAGCATTTACAGATGATTTAGATTTGCAGCTGCGCAGAAGTGTGTGGGGTGTGTGTGTGTGTGTGTGTGTGTATATTCTTTGTTTTAGTGGTTCTTGGTCCTGGACATTGACTTGAAGTAGGACTCGGAGCAGGCATACAATCTGTACACAAACAATCATGGTGTTGTGTTCTCCACATACAGACAACAGTGTGTTTACTCAGTGGGTGCGATAAGAAATCTGCCCACTCCGTAGGACTGGAAAATCTGTAGCAGTGGTTTGCAGTTCAACAAAAAAACACTGATATGACAGCAAGAATGCAAAACCACCATCATATTATTTGTTAAACACGCAGCAACAGAGAGATTTAATTTTAAACCCTATATACTTAGTTGACCGGGATCCCCCGGGGCACTATACTTGGTCCGCTTATATTTTCATTTTCCCTCTACACCAAAACTATTTGCTGAAAATAGCTGATCTACAAGCTCACAACATGTAATCACAATGCAGGTCACAATGGCAGGGAGCTTGTAGATTTAGCTGAATGTTGTTCTCCCACAGATTCAGAATATTAGGGACACTAGAGTTCATGTGGTAGCTGGCTGCGTCTCACATCCTCTGTGGCTTCAATCCCTGCAGAGCCAGCCATATGGACAGGAGATGAGAGAGAAGCGCGAGGAGGAGCGTTTGCCTGGGCAGCCTTTCCCTTTGAACCCCGGAGGAGCAAGCACTCCACATGAACAGTTTCCATATTGCAGAGCTCTGAATGCATGCCTTTCCCAAAATAAGGTCCGTCAGCTGGTTCTAATTCAGCACAAGTCTAGTCCCTGTATAGCTATAGGATGTAGGCCAGTGGTATATTACATTCCAAACTTGGCTCTCCCTACAGTCCAAACATTAGGAAGTGGTTCTGGTCTCTAGATTGCATGGGTAATGGGCTTCTCTTCCTTGAGGGAGGGGCCTCAGAATGCAAGTCTTCTTATCTGTCTCCAGCCTACTAGTGTAAAGGGAGGGTCAGTCAGACAGTCAGTCAGCCAAGGACAAGCGAGAGGCTGATTGCATCAACTGCGGTAATGCTGCTAACTGTTAGCTGAGAAAATGGTTTCGTTTTCCATTGGGAGCAAACAGCAGTCTAGTGCTAGAGTAGGCACAGAGTTATGTTATGAATGAGGCAACAGACGGAAGACCCCACATTAAGAAAAACTGCATTTTCTCACCACTAGCTGGAAGCTGTCTTGCCCACAATCACAGAAAAATACGAGTCTGCGCTGAAACTCACTAAATAGTAAATACCACCAAAGGAACCGCAGAGCCTTTTTGTTACTTTCAGATGGTATTACTACTACAAAGAATCACCCGCTGGCAATTGCATTGACAGCATGTAACTAACTGTCTATCCCCTCTGGTATGGTATTCCATACATAATGAGAGCAATCTGCCTCAGAACATACAGTACATGATTGCAATAGCTAGGCATTTCTATCCCACATCAAAGCAGGGGTTCACTGGATGCACAGTTCAGTCTACCCACACAAAACTGGCCTGCTGTGATCAGAAAGATACTAGGGAATGGGGATGAAAAAGGAAGCATTCATGGAATGCTCTAAAAAGACTCAACACAGTTTTCATTCAGTGAAGCTGACATGCATGCAATGAACCAACTTCAAGGGCCACAAGAACAGTTCAACCAACTTCGCTTTTTAAACATACTCAACCAGTGTTAAAATACTAATTGTGTTTAATCCTCCCGTAGTAGTTTAGCTAGCTGGTCTTTTACTCTTTTCCAAACATATTTGTGGGTACCATGTGATGGTTCAGACTTAAATGACATGGTTATATTTTTATTTGTGCAAAACATTGCATGCAACGACTCCAATACATTCCTACATTCATAATATATCACCAGAACAAAATGTCTAACGGTCTCCAAATCACATTTAGACATTGGCAAGCAGCAACTACCGTAACTAAGCAGAATCTTGTTGCGAAAATGAGTCAAACAAAAAACACCATGGCGTGTGTCACTCACAGGACATCCCCGAGCTCCTCTTCCAGTAGTGACATAATTCGGTATAATGTCATCGTTAATACATTCGGTGATATTTCATCATTGTACAGAGCCTTCAGACTGCATGACAGTGAGCATCTGTGCACGAGTGTGTGCAGACTGTAAACAATAGCTACAAAGTCCAGACAACCACACAGGCAACAACAACAGCTAAGGGTATGTGGCGATTCTGGTGAAGCTTTAAATGTCCGGTCAGTCATCGTGACCAACAGACATAGACATCTTGCAGACCCACACTGTCTGTGTCACCACATCCCGACCCGTATGACCTGCCCGACGACCATGCAGACGTGCTGCTGCCATGGGTCTTAGGCTAGCTACTGTTAGCAGCAATGAGCTAACACAAAAGGTAAAACACAGCCCAAACTCTGAAGTCGTTCACGCTATTAACTTGCTGTGCAAATACTTACGTATATTGGCAGCGGCCACGGGTAGCCTGCGGGTTCGGCTCCAACCGGCGATTTTAGCTTGAGCTCAAGCTTTTCTCCCATTCTACTACACTTTGCTGGAGGCTCGCTTAGCTCCGCTAGCTAAGTCTCCGTTAGCCAACTAGGTTAGCGACCGACCGAGCTGCTACCTTGACATTTTGTAAGAAAGAGGGGAAAAAACCTTTGAAACGTCAAGAAAACCCCAGACCGACGTCGATACTCGTCATCCGGTAAATATGTACACTATATAGTCAAGTATATATGTCTGACTTAATTTTATATACGGATAAAAATGCCTGATCATGTCGACTGGTAATAACAACTCGGCCATATCACCGCCATCTTGCCCGGCGTGAATAAATATGACAAGGGTGGCCACTAGCAAAGAGTAGAGTCTAGAGCCCATAGGCCCAAAGGACGTTTTCGTCGCACTGCAATTGGCTAGCTGGTTGTCTAGCAACCGCAGACAGTAAAACTTTGCTGCCTGAGCCTTATGGTATTCTATTGCAATTTGCACCACCTCTATATGTGTTTCAACTTTCCACAGTCCACACACAATAGCTGATAGATAATATTCGCTTAAAAAATATATATATAAAAATAAAATAAAAGTATAAACATTAAAACCAGACCAACCCTCCATCCTTCCCGGCTATGGGGTGTGATCACTGCGCGCACCACACTGGTGCAGACAGCCTGCTAGAATTGGGTTAACTAACTGGTCATAATTACATAATGACCCATATAATTTTGTCGTTAAAATTATGTTTTTTTTTTCTTCTCACACACACACACACACACACACACACACACACACACACACACACACACACGCGCACACACACACACACACACACACACACACACACACACACACACACACACACACACAGTAATATAATATAATCAACTCTGTCTGCTTCTGCAACTTCCCTGTACAGGATCTCCTCACTGGTCAACAAAAACACCTTGAAGACCCTAACATGAGCCCTTGTACAAGGTTTCTTCGAATATGCATGCACCTCTTGCCCGTGGTACCACAGCACCTCAAAGACCCTTAAAGGGTGGGAAGCAGGGAAATTTACTTTAAAAAATAATGATGCATAGGATCTATCAAGACCATTGATAGCTTTATAAACAAGTAAAATACATTTAAATCCTAAAAACAACCAGGAGCCAATGTACTGAGGCTAAAACTCGAGTAATATGTTCTCTCATCTAGTTTTAGTTAAAATTCTGGGTGCCGCATTTTGTACACGTTGTAGTCTGTCAATTGTTTTCTTTGGCAGGCCAGAAAAAAGTGCACTGCAGTAGTTGAGAGAAAACAAAGGCGCGGATCAATGTTTTTGCATCGTCTAATACAGCTCTAATTCACGCAATGTTTCAAGATGAAAGAAGGCAGTCTTGGTAACATGATTAATGTGTGTATCAGAATCGATAATAAACCCCAGGTTCTTAATCTTTATATAATATGCCTATATATAATGTGAATGAAAACAATTAATCTCTTTGAACTTGAATGTGTACAGTTGCTGTACATCAACCCATGAGACTAGCTGCATAGTCTTGTGTTATAGATGCCAACAGGCATAAAATTAAGGCCCGGCCCTACCTGGGCCCTCATCAAACCCTGTACACTCAAGACACTGCCCCCGCGGCCACCCTTAGATCTCCATATATGGAGTTGACCTGTTGTGACATTCCATATGTTGATCTGACCTCATCAAAATCGGTACACTCAAGACACGCTCCATATATGGCTAGTGCACGCGACCTCGCCCTTTACGCTTCTCGCCCACAGGCGTCTTACTGGTACTTATTTGTATACTTATGTTAGTCAGACTAATGAATTCTGACAATTATTAAATCTATTAGGTTTGTATATTCATTGATAATTTATTTTAAAAAAAACTCCCTTCGACGATTATTCAATGAATCAATAAAGTAATTAATTGAATAATCACAGGAAATAGTTGTAGATTCTAGATTTAGTTTCAGAATCATTCCCAAATGAAAGACATCCCATGTAATGGAAATACAGAGGGGAGGGGAGCCTTCTATCTTTGCTGTGATAGTAAACATGTCCAGAGTAGCCAGTGTGTAGTATGCTGTATGCTGTATGTTTAGGGGAGAGCCAGGAGGAGAGAGGGAGGAGATGGCATGTTGCCACAGTGAACTCACTGACACCCCCCAAGCTCTCTGGTAGTCGAGCTGAGGCCAACATCGGGACTGCAGCCAACAGGAGGATAGCAAGGCTGTAAAACTAGGCCAGGCCAACTGGAACACGGTTATGTGGATTCTGAGATCTTTCACGGTGTGTCACTGCTGCAGGCTTGTCCTCACTGTCGCCTTGCTGCACGTGTGCTATGCCAAGGCCCTTTTTTGGATGCACATTTCAGTACAGACCACATGCAAGCTTCAGCAAACAAACAATGCACATTCCTGTGAGATAATGAAAGGCCAGACAACTGAAATTAGCTATATATATATATATATATATATCTACATAGTGCAGTAGGTATGATCGCATCATGCACATCCTCATTTGATCATGTAACGGATTCCTGAGGACGGATTCCTGAGGACATTATGAATTACCCAAAACAATGCAACGCAGAAGACCCAACGGTGCACTACAGGATATTTCTGTTCAAGTCGATAGCACTAAGGCAATGCTGCCATCTACAGGAGACCAACCTTACTGCATGCCATCGTGACAAAATATATATAATATAACATGTAAATGGACAATCAAACCTACAAAAAAGATTGGCATTTAGACCATTTGTAGAGTTTGGGGTACGGTGTACCCGTGGATATCCACACGAGCCGTCTTCACTTTTCGAAAAGCGTGGCTATCTCGCCCCACAGCGTGGATATCTCGCCCCATGTTTATTTTACCTTATTTCTCATTAGAACATTTAGTTAGACAAAATAGTGTCCTTTAAATTGCCTTGTGAAAGACTAGAAGCAGTGCAGGATATCTACACTGAATTTAAGATGGTCTGATGCTAAACAGTTGGCAGTAAATCAAATGACTTATAGCCTACTCATTTTTGGTAGATTGTTCTTGGCAGCTTCCATACACAACCCATGTTGAATTCTTCCACAAAATAATAATGTACTATATAGCAATATACAATATTTCCAAGCATGAAAGGAGACCACAGTCAAACAGCACGCTACAACATGAATGCAATAAAATAATTAAGAACAACAACTGGTTCAGAATTTCACAAAGGAGGATTTTAAAGAAGTTTATTGAAATAAAGATCAATTTCAGTCCCAGTCCCTTATGGTTTCAAAAAGCGTGCTTTGGGTTTTAGCGCCAACATCACGGATGACTCTTCTCCAAAGCCGTCTTTGCTTATACAGCAGCATGTTTATAATCAGAGAGAAAACCTATACAACAGGTAATTTGGCACAATCAACTCATTCCTGTTCCTGTGCTGGCATATCAATGCTTTCCAACAATTTGCTCCATATGCAGGCGAAATGTTGACCACCTTTACTGATGATTTGATTCAAAATGGATATTTTACCACAGCAGAGCTGTAATACAGTAATTGTATCAGAATGTCTTATAGAAAACAACTTTACAATGAGAACAGTGAAAACTAGCTCATTCTTTTAAAGGGTTGCAGCAGGCTACCAGGCAATGCTGAAAGTTGATTCAGGTTGCAAAACATTCACATTCTCTCCCACCCCTCCCCTCCCCTCCCGCCCTGACATCATGTTTCCAGATCCACCAGTCTAGAGACCCAGTAGTATTCAGCATGGTGTTGTTGGAACTCTGAGCATTGGCCATGTGTAGTGTTTGCATTTTTAAAGTTGATGACAAAGCTGAAAACTAGCCAAATGTATGCTCCTTTATATGATGCCGATGGTGTCAGGGGCGAAATGGCCAATCTACAAACTCAAGTGTCACATCCGCGACACACTGTGAGCTTGGTGATCGGCCATTTCTAGCACAGGACAGTCATACCAGGAGGCATACATCAGGTTTTAAGATGACATTTAAACATCTAGGCCCAGTCAAGCAGATCCCTATTTTGAGTGAGAGACCTCTCACGAGTAATCGATCACTCTCAGAACAAAGTTTGAACGATCTGAATGAAGTCCGAATGAAGCTTCATGTGGGATTGATCATTTAAAAATAAAATATATTTTAAATGAGAGAATACAGTGAAAACAGGTTATGTTTCTTTGCCAGCGCCTTCACAGAGCATTTTGTTTCATCCAACTTGGTATGCACTTTGGTATACATGCTGGCCAGAGCTATGTTTTAATGGATGTTACTTCAGTTGGACTATAGGCCTTTGCTTGGATTTGTATGTCCTTGGGCAGTTGTTTCAAGTAAAGATACAAATACTGGTCATTATAACACATTCATAAGCATGCACTCTGATGGACAAAGAGAAAAGTTTCATTTGGACAAAAAACCCAGGTAACAGCAAGATTAGCAGGAAAAGTGCTGATTTTTCATATTCACATAAAAAAGGCCAATGTAAGAAATGCATTTGTCGACTAAACCAAACTCAACTCTGTTATTTTTCAAAGGAAATTCCGTTACAGCCATGTTATTTTACCCCCCCCCACCCTCACCCCCACACACACACACTTTTAAAATCTTCGGACAGGTTTTAAAACTTGAATGCATTTCCAGAAAGCTTCTCAGAGAGAGCGGTGCTGATCCAAGACCAATGGATTTGTTCATCCTTATGAAACATCCGGTATCATGTTCTACAGATATAAAGGCAAAAATCATCACGGATAAGCTTTCCTTCGCTGAGAGGCCTTTAAAAAAGGGAGCCCTGCAGTAGGACCACCAGGCAGGCACAGACTGTTGGTAGAGTCATCCGCTCCAGACTGGAGAATTGATTGAGGGCGGCTTCACCCTAACAGTCGTCTTAATGACCATCAAGTAGGTGATGAGATAAAACACAAATTATTTAATTTGTTTTTTCCTGGATGTTTTGTTATATACACTGTAAACAAAATAAAAAACATGAGTAAGGTTACAATGATAACTTTGGGCGCCAGATGTGTGGTTTAACCCAGACATTTTTTTGCACATTCTTAAGTGGAGAAGGGGAGGCTTTTGGATGATGTCCGCATCATCTTACAATTAAAGGATTTCCTTAACTGTGATGCTGAAGAGTCGAGTCAGCAATTAAATATAAAAAGAAAATTATTATCGCTACGAACATAAAAAAACTAAACTGGATTGTAATGTTAGCCAACAAAGGCTAGGTATAATCCTACATTACATCCTAATTGATAAAAGCAAGGACCCTTGATGTAACCATTTAATAGACACGCATCACAACTTGTCAAGACTTAATGAGGGGACTGTGTTTCACAGCTGCAGTCAAGCTATATTTTGAATGAAAATAACATGAGCCAAGAGCAGCTCTTACACATTCCCCCTTGTTAAGACATCTGCACATCATTTAAGGACAGTCACAGCACACACACCTGTGCCTAACGGTGTACATTTTGTTGCGTTGTCTTCATTCAATCGATAGGTATATTGTTATTTCATTAAAAGGGGGAGAAAAAACAAGGAACAAACTGACTGCAGCAGATACAGAACTTGATGGCCAAGGCAGCTTTTGAATGAAATACTGGCTGATGTTCAAGACAAGACGCAGAGACAAAAAACAAAACAATACACTGCTTTGTCATACTGATATTGAGGAGTGTAAAATTCTAAACAGACTCATTACTCCTACAAGTGTCAAAATAAATTAAAAAGGGAAATGAAAAACCCATAGTAAAATAGGTTCAGCATCAGAACCTTCCATTTCAATATATGGGGAAAATAATTGTTCTATGTAATTCCTGTTCCTGTGTACTCAAAACAAGCTATTTGCATTTGGCATACAGTCTGCAGACTCATCTCAATGTCCATTTCCTTTCAGACTAAAGCCAAAGATTATTAGGAGATCTCCAAAAGAATGTGGTTTCCCCCTTGTGAGATGAGGGTTCATAAGACTGAGGGGTGGGTAAAGGGACTTGCCACACAGGACCTTTCTCATGATGCAGTGTAGCTACACAGAGGGACATGATGCAGTGTAGCTACACAGACTAGAGAGACATGGCCAAACCAGCCAGTCTTCTCCTCCAAAAAAGGACAAGACAAAAAAACCCCAAAAGGATTGAGAGAAGAAAAAAAGAGGAAAAGATCATATGGTCTGCTTTGTCCTCACTAGTGCTTTTGGCCCCAATGAGGGGAAATACTCCCTTCATGGCATCTTTCATAAGTACTTTTTAGAGCAAGCGGAATCCAGAGTTTTCCTTTCTCTGCCTGGTTTCCAGAGAGAACAGGGAAACAGTCTAAACTAGTGCCAGTTTTGAAGTTGCTGTTGATCATACTCAGCTATAAGTTTCTTTATATGTGCCAGTTTGTTGTGTAGATATTCACAGCGATTCTTCTCTTGGCTATAGTTTGGATTAGTCTGCAAAGTAGAGAGGAAGCACACACAGCATTAGAAAGAGACAGACGGTATACCGGTCGGTATACCGATTGTATAAATGGTATACCATGGTATAAATATCACAATCATCTGAGCAAGAAGTGTCTGAATCTTACCTTTTTTATCTTATGATACTCTTGGAGTATCTGATTGTGGATTGTCTGTTGAAAAAGATAAGATAAAAGTGTGAAGGATATCAACTTAAGCCATTTTTGGCAGGAACCCCTATTGAAAAATAGCAGATCTACAAGCTCATAGCACGCCACAGAGTAGCGTGCTACGAGCTTGTAGGTCTGCGATTTTTGAAAAATAGAAGAACGACTGGCAGAAAACTGTCGGGATGTAGAAGACATTTTTAGAATCCGAGTACAATAACTGGCACAGTAAGGCCTGGGTAGTCGAGTGATACTCAATAACAGGGACAGGAAAAGAGCTATAAAACGATACTTGTAAAAGGGATGATGTACAACACCCAGTGCACCCATTCAATGGGCTATACGTACAGTACGTACCTTATACTTGTCTGTGCCTTGCGGGAGCTGTTTGAGCTCGGTGTCCAGCACGGTGAACTGCCGTGTGATCCCCTCTATCCGGGCATGCAGGCCACGGTACTCACTGTACTCAGCGTTGAAGTCATTTTTGTAACTTTGACGCTGCTCCGGGGAGCCAATCACCATGTACTTCCTATGCAGGAGAGAGAGAAGAAGACAGTCATTGCAAAGATTTTTTGTTTTTTTTCAAAACATTGGATTTTTCATGCATTTAAGCTGTAGCACTTACTTGAAATAGTCTGCCGTCTCGGCCGATGACGAAGGAACACTGGTGTCATTGAACAGTCCATTCAGCTCTGAAACCAAGAGCAAGGTCACGAAATAATAGGCATTAATTTATTTTTATTTTATTAATATAAGCATCAATACATATCATTGTCTCTCCACAACTTTAGCCATACAGTATGACACACATAATCGTAGAACATTTTTCTTAAAATTAGTTTGTATTTGTTTCAATGTTCTCCAAAGTCATGAATAATTGAATCAGTGTAGGCTAAGATCATTGGATAGTTAATACTAAGGCATGTTTGGAGATCAGCCATAAATTATTATTTTCTGCAGGAACTATTTTCAGATTGGCGTTTCAAATCAAATGCAGGTTTTAAAATGCATTATACTGTAATAAAAGTGTTTGGATATAAAATGCAGATATTTAACTGTGTTGGAAATATTTGTCTCAAATTTCAAGTATCTGCAAAATGATTACAAACCACGTTATGGTTTGGAAAATGGTTGCTATTCTGCCAAAATGTCAAGTATTACATAAAATGGGCTTAATACCAGTATGTTCTTTTAAAGATCTTTTATAATTTGTCTTGATGGAGAGAGACAAAAAAGCAATAGCACAGTGGCATTCTGTGCACATTCTGATAACACAAACTGATAACATACACTGATAACAATTTGATGTACATGAGTGAGTCTTTTTGAGTTACACATGTTGAACAGCAGAGGTCTCTAGTGTACAAATGGGTCACATACACATTACTGCTCAAACTGGTGACTACCTGGTGTCCAGCAAGGTATATGAAATGGAGGTAATGTCACCAACATCATTTTCGCTATCACGCAATTCCAGAGTGGCAGACTCGTCGCACCATGGGAGCCAAACTGCACCCGGAAGTTGGGCAGAATGCACTGGAGTCAATGAGAGCTCAGTGACCAGCTTATGAACTACACAAACAATATTTCTGAATGACTCAGATCTTTTGTTAAGTAATCGCTTCTGGCAAAAAACAGAAGATATTTAAAACATTATTGTCTGCTGTGTTACTCGATGTGTACACTGTAATTTTATAGAGGTATCTAAAAAGCAAAAAGTACGTTTCTGAACGTGCCAAGTATCGCGAGACTGTCCACCGTTTCCTGTCTGACAGCCAAATCTCGCGATACCCCCGGAACAGAAATGATACCTGCTGCCGTTTAAATCCTCAAATAAAATGATTTACTGCACTCGAAAAGCAAGTGATTAGAAAACAAACTGTGATGTCTTCTTTTATATGCCTGAACCGATTATACTGGTGTGCGCTCCTACCTTTCCATTTGTTTTATGAACCGATTATATGACACAAGTCTCAATAAATAATGTTTGTTATGAGCTAGTCAAGCTTGCTCCATTTACTGCTTTGTATTCATGTAACTTCCGGTGCGAGATTTGGCTCCCATGAAAGTGTCATGGCGCAGCACAGCCACGTGACCATGTCACTTCCTTCTCTAATCTTCCTTGGTGTCCCACCAGTCACACCAGTAATTCCTTCCTCTAGTCTACAGTATATTGATGTCTGGAATCTTGTATCAGGTAAAGTGGGAGTCATGACAGCCGCTGTCCAATGCATGGTTATATTTATAATAATACGAAATTAAGTAGATGGTGCGTGTGTATGTCTCACCTGTGCTTCTGTGTGGAATACTGCTACTCTTCAGACCCTCAGGGCTAGAGCTAATCTCACAGGTTCGCTTTGGCTCAGGCACATGTTCCTCGCTCCCCTTCCTCTCCTTTTCTTTCTCCTTCTCTCTCTCCCGCTCCCTCGCCTTGGTCTTGTCTTTGTGTTTTTTCGATTTCTTCTTGGACTTGCCGTGCAGGGACGGCAGACTCTTGTCCCGGGATCCATCCAGGCCTGTGTGTCCCGGGGATGAGGATGCGAGCACGGGCACGGCGAGCGGCGCGGGCCCCGGGAGGACGGAGGGTGGCTGGCCAAGCCTCTCGGACACGGCCGCCTCCTGGCTCTCACAGTCTCGGCCGTTATGGTTGGAGTCGTTACTGACGTCCGACAGCGGTTCGAAGGGACGAGGGATGTCCAGCAAGGGGAGCAGCGGGGCACTGGACACTGCGCTACTGTCCGCTATGGACGTGCCCGTTGCGGCCGCCGTCGACCCAGCCTGCGAGCCGCCTGCCTCTCTGCCGTTGGAAGAGCTGAGCTTTCCATTGACTGGTGCTGCGGCTGCGTTGCTGGCGAGGTGTGATATTCTGGGCTTCTTTTTGTCAAGTGGGTCGATGAAACCTGCAGCGGGCCGTTTCTGGCAGAGGAAAGATAAGGACAGTGATTTTATAAGCTGGCCCTCAAACAGGGGTTCAGTGTGAACTGGCTTCATCTTGAGTGAGGGAGATTTTCTTTTTCTAAACATACAGTACAAAACCAAGACCCGAGGCCGATTCTACAAATGCCTTCTAAACCAGTAGTTCCCAAATTTGTCGTGCCATGGAGAGACACACACACACACACACACACACACACACACACACAGTATATAGCCAAATGTCACGGTTTTAATGGGTTAACATGACCAAGGAACCAACTTGAAGTCTCAATACTCCCTTAAAAAGTGGAAAGAGACGTGGAGGGACTACTGTATAAGCTGTCAGCTGGAAAGGGGGGTGGTGAGAGGAGAGGAGAGAGAGAGAGAGAGAAGAGAGGATGTGTAGTCTCAGCACAGAATCGATGATGACCATGCCCTTTCAGCACAATACCGGGGATTCTATTACAGACAGGCTATGTTTGACCTGGCTTATTGTAATGACTTTGGGTGCGGCTAACCAATCACTGTATGGTTTCTGGTTTGCCGTCTGTCTTAACAGGATGATTTAAGACTCTCAAAAAACTACAGGGGACTAGAGCACTGACCCGCACAGTTCCTTAACCAGTGTACTTTGGCAGCGGAGCTCCCAGGAGACAACACTCGCCTATGCTGATGAACTGTCCACAGGTACGACTAACCATCTGTGGTACTTGTTTTAAACCAATTTTGCTAGGAAAGTGCCTGGGGGCAGTGTTTGTGTCTGCAAATACAGACTGAGGAAGGGAGGGAGGAAGGAAGGAAGGAATGGAAGGGACATTAGGTGTCTGAGGTGAGAACCCCCTTAGAGATAGGAGCTAATAATAAACAAGAGCAACTCATTCCTTCTTCCTAATGGGACTGAAAATTGGGGAACTCTTTTTAGGACTGGCCTGAGATGAAGAGGCGCAGAAGCAATAATATAGAATGAAAGTGGATTAAGAGGGCAGAGGGAGTTGTTACTCAATGAAAGTGACAATTTCAACTAAATACGACACACGACAACCTGGGGAGAGCAACGGACTTAACTCATGCTTCCTTCATGCCTGAGTGTCCAAGTTGCTCCTTTACAGCTGACAGGGGGGGAGTTTCCCTGGTTGGACGTAGCGTGTGGAAGGAACACGTTATTCCAACCAGTTCCTTTCCCCTCCATCAGACGCCCTGGCTGGCAGGGGGAGGCAGTTTAGAGACCAGGATTACTGCATGTTTTTGTGAGGGTACCTACCCTAGGGGACACGGGGAGAACATGCAAACTCCACACAGAAAGGCCCTTTCGCCAACCCCGCCTTCGGGTATGGGCACTGATGACGCGGAGGAGGAAACACGCCGCCAGCACCCACAGCGCCCCGAGCGGGAATCGAACCCAGGAGCTTCTAGCTGTGAGGCGACAGCACTACCAACTGTGCCACCGTGCCCCACACACTCTCTTTATAGGGAGTGACAGATGATGTACAGCAGAAGAAGAATGCTCACCTGGGATGGAGAACTGCTGGGCAGCTCTTTGGGTGGGCTCACTGGGTTCTCTGGTGGAGGGGTGCTCTGAGGTTGACACAGTTTCCTGAGAGAGAAAAAACACACACCACAAATATAAGTGAGAGGGTCTGTATCGGCATGTAAAATAAATACCCAGTAAATACAAATTTACTCTCTCCCCCTTTCTCTTGTTCACTTGATCTCTCGCTCTCTAGCACGCTCTTTTACATGCAAACACATGTATTGTTACAATCCGCGAAATGGGTTTGTGCAATCATAAATACATGGAGGTACCCGCTCAATTGGGGAACAGGCCAAAAGGCACACATGGGGGTCTGCACACACGGTAGCTACCATAATTGATTAAGGTGTCCAACACAAAGAGTGACATTTCGAGTCCATACACTTCATCAGACTAAACAAGAACAGAGAGACACCATCTTAAATAAATCTATGCAGGTCAAGTGATCATGACCTGCTGAAAACAGACCGGCAATTCCTTTGCACAATAATGCCCCCTCATTCCATGCCCATACCCATTATACAGAACAGCGGGTAGAATAAGAGCGCAAAATTCCCATCTTGAACAGGCTGTACAAAAGGGGCAAAGGATTTATTATAATATCAAGTAAATCATGCTTTCATCTAAGAACAATGTGAGAGGTTGTCGCAGCCATGAGTGACAAGAGTAAAATTGGAATCGAGGGAATTTACTTAACATTTTGCCTGAAAACACTCTTGAATTCCCAGGGAAAGGCTTGAGAAGTTACGAAGAAGTTATAACCCAGTAACAGCCTCAAAAGACCAGTCTGTTCTAGAACATCCAAGACTTTGAGATCAGAGGAATTTCTCTCCACACAATTTAGTGGCACTATCAGCAGCATGGCTCATGACCTTGTATCACATTTTGTTCTTTCCACAGTTCAAAATGTTGTTCTGATGTATTATGATGATTATGATGCGCACAGTTTAACCGATTAGTAGAGAGTTCTCTGACTAATCTGTCATACAAAAGCTACACGTAAACACACCTTATAAAATCTTTGAACATTCATGTTCAAAGATTCACAACACATTATGAAAAAACACCTCTGCAAACGCAGATTAAGGAAACCTAAGGAACAGCCACCCACTAAGAAATAGCCTTCTGGGCTGCTTTATGTTTTATATAATCACTAACCATTAGGATTAGTGTCACAGAAATGAAGCCAATGCCTTCAGTACTTTTATATACGGTAGTCTATTTAATTGATATGGTTCTTTAAGGTTACAGTCCTGAAACGTCTCACCACCAAACACTGTAGCACTACAACAAGAAGCTGCAGATGAACACACAATAAGACGGTTTGATCAAGTCATGGCTCATGGGCATTTTGCTTATTTGGTATGGCTTAAATGGACATGAGGACTATGGCGTCTTTAGAGTCACCACAGTGCATTGTCAGTGGGATACAGCAAGACTTGTTAATGCCCCACCCCTAGTTCAGTGGGGTTGGGGAGCTGGGGTACAGAAAGACAAGTTCAATGGAGAGATGGGCAGCCTGCCTGACAGGCAGTAGGACTTGGGGAGGTAGTGGTTCAGTCAACAAGACAGCCACCAAGAACACCAGGCTGGCAGACAGACAGGCAGGCAATCAGCTCGTCAAGTCAGGAGCAATGGGCATGCTAGCAGGCACACAAAATCACAGATACAGCTGGACCTTGGACCACTGCCATCTCACACATGGATCAGCATGTGCTAGAACACTGTTGCATCACAGGCAGCAGACTGACTGCTGCAGCTCAAACTCAGAAGAGGAGGAGGGAGAGGGTCAGTTGGGAGGCTATGGATTGAGTCAGCTGATAAACTAACCGCAAGGCTCAAAGTGCAGAAGAGAGACTGAAATAAATATAAAAATAAAACGTGCATGTTCAAACGCACGTTCACACAAATAGGAGGCATGCATGTGTGCAATCATTAGTACACTGGCATGCACACATACTTTTCCAGAATGCAATACATTATGAGCCGTCTTGGTAAACCAAAAGTAAGCACTGAGAATTAATGCCTGGTCTATATATAGCTAGCTGGGGAGCTGGCGTTTCCTTACTGCCCCAGATCTTGAGAAACCAGATTTTACCACTGGGAGGAAGGCCAGCAGTGCATGCTGTCAACAAAGAGAACACTTAGTCCACATTCAGTGGAGCAAACAGAACGTGTCATGAAGACTGCAGAGCCACCTGTCATTCTACCAGATAGAAACAAGTCATTTGCAGAGGAAGAAAATCTGTCCTAAGTATTACATTACCATGGTTGAGTAATACCTATATGTCATGACGGCAGGGATGGTGGTGTGTTGCAGTCACGTAAATACATATCATAACCCCAGATGACTACTTAAAACAGAGCCTTTAATAGGATGTTCCAAAGGGTAAGTTGCTCAGTGCATGCAAGTCATTCCTTTCCATTCCATTCAGAAAAGAAAACAAAAGATAGATCTCTCTTTAAAAGTGTTACCAGCTGCCACAACTCGCATTCCATAGCCAACACTGCGCTCCACACTCTCTCGAATAGAAGATCAGCAATACACAACGCTATCATCAGTGATAATAGCTTTAACACAGAACAACATCTATGCATTCTTATTATGCAAGCAGCTTACCACCTGAAGCTATAGAGCTTCATGTGGAGCCGGTAATGTGTACGCATATCTAAGAAAGTAGCCTTTAGAACCATGTGGCCCAGAGGTCAAGGAGCCCATCTCCTGTTCACAAGTCCACCCCCTGGACCCCTGGACAGTATGTCACAGGGACTTGCCCCAGTCCAAACCTCCATGCTGAATGCCAAGCAGGGGGGCATCGCAATTTTTATAGTTTTTGGTATGTCTTGGATGGGGACTGAACCCCCGACCTTCCAACCTTGGATACTTTAACCACAAGACCACCGAGCTGGTATGCTGGGTATGTGTATCATAAACTGTTACTCAACGGTTACTCAACAAACCCAGGAACTATTTAGGAATGAATCCAAGAAAATGCCATAGAACCCGTATCAAAAGAAAAAACAAAACGCTCCCAATTATGTTCTTTATTGCACTGTGCTGTGATGTTTCAGGCTTCAAAGTCTGAATCATCATGAGTGTGTTTTCTTTTGTTTAGTTGTTTTTAGAACAGATTTTCGCAATTCAAGGGTTCGGATGTTGATGATACGAGTTCATAGAACTCGTATCAGACATTTCTTGCACCAACATCTCTCATGAACAGAAACATGTGATGAATGGAATGCCATCCGTGTCTACGTCACAGGACATCTCCTCACATACCGAACAAGGATTCTCTTGAGAAGCTGCTGGTCTCCCTCGGTGTAGCCTGGCCAGTCCTTCTGAATATCCTTAAACAAAGAGTCCTTCAATGTGAAGGTGTTGTCTCGTGCACTCAGGATAGCCACCTGGAACATCAGAAACACAATAACACTTAACGGGTCGTCCCAGAGTGGGCCAGTATATGCTTTTCCTTTAAATGTTCTCCCAATTTAGTTGTTGCCAATTCCTCCATGTAGTCTCTGTCACTGCTGGTGTTGGAGAGGGTGTAGAGTAGACAATCATGTGTTTCCTCCGTTATATGTGCCATGGCTTACCTATTGAGAGTGACAGAGCTACACCCAACTTCCCACCTGTGAACACATCCAATTGAGTTTATTGGAACAAAAGGCCGGAAAAACCTTACCCCTTTACCACCCCATATGCTTTTTAATTCCCTACCAATGACCCATTTTGACGCATGTATTTTGAAGGCCCACACTGCCCAAGTATGTATTCTGATGTGGTTTGTGTTTTTAGCTTTGCGAATATGCAGCGGCGGCTCTATGATAGTCAACAGTAGTGCACATTAATATTCTGTGACTACTTAAAAGGTACGGAAATACAAAAAAAGTGAGTGGCAATTTAGGCATTTCTAACTCGGCGCCGGGATCGCATTTTGTTGTGTTTGTGTTCTATAAGCGCTCATAGCTTTCCGGTTGCGGTGCGATAATAAAACAGGTAAAAAAACGAAACGAAATCAAGTGAAAATTCCGCTGGCTATGGGAACGCAGTTTTTAGAATCGTAATATCTCGGATTCTTATATTTGGCTCAAAACAAGCTTGATTTACACCTCATTTCTCAGTCTAAACGATGGTTACAAAATGTATGTTTTGGGTGAATTAAATAACAAGTACGGAACCCGTTACATAGCTCTAAATCACTTTCTGGGTCTCGGTTACAGAGTGAAACCGCTTTCAAACTAAGAGTCTCGCCGTATTAAATTACCCTTTTCAGACACCAGATGGGGGTGTCGGCAGTAAATGAGTTAATCTGGCAGTGAATGAGTTCAGACATTAAATTCAGGATAATGGGATAAGGGGAAACGTCTGTGTTAGGGGTTATGGCCACTTTCGCTCACAGAAAACAATCAGTTTTTGGGGGGCGTGAGTGACAGAAGAGTGTGAGTGACACCTGTTGCAGATGGCTGTCCAGCTGATTCTTGTCCGTCTGTGAGAGGCCTTCTTTCTGCAGTCTGACGATGAGCTCAGGCTTCCTGTATGGCTTGAGGGCCAGCACGTGTGTGAGGCGCTCTCGGAGTGGCCTCTGTTGCTGCACGCCGCTCTTTTTGAGCGTGCTGCTGGAGATGATGACCGGCCGGGACGTCCTCCTTGACGGGGCGATGTCCGAGAGGCCGGGAGCCGGTTTCCGGATTTGAACCTTCTTCCCTGGTGTTCAGAAATGAACCCATTTAGGACTGAGACCAGATTCTACAAATGTCTTCTAAATCCTGACAGATTTCTGGAAAAACCTATGTTTCTATATCAGTGGTTCCTAAACTATTTCATGTCAAGGACCCCAGAAATTATATGCAATTGGCTGCCGACCCTCATCTCAAAATATGTTGTTCCAGGGACCTCCCACTCCCAGAAGCAAAGATATGAGCTAAAAATGTTTGCTGTGAAAGAATATTATATTCAAAGATTCGCTAAAGCGACAGATGCGTTCCCGTCCTAAATGGGTTAAGTAATGTTAATATGTTTAATGTTATGTTAACATTGCCTGGTGGGGGCTGGGAAAATCTGCACATGAGGTAAATGTGCCAAACAATCTTTAAAGTGTGAGAACAGAACACTGTAGCACTAAACAAGAAGCTGCAGATGAACACACAATAAGAAGACGGTTTGATCAAGGTATGGCTTAAATGGCAAATGCTGCGGTCTTTAGAGTCACCACAGTGCACTACAGAACAGGTATTTGCAGAATTGGCCTCAGGGTAAAAATACAAAAAAAAAAAAATATTGAGATATGAGGTTTCTGGCCGGCAGATTCACTAAACCGTTTGCACCTATATTTGGGGTTTAAAGGAATTGTCCAAACTTCCCAATTCTAATGACACACAGCAAGCCTTGGTCCCATGTAAGTCTGCATCCGAGCAGACTTGAAAAAGAGCCGGCCCTCCTCAAAATTCAGACAAAAAAAGATGAATGAATCAGACTACCAACTTGGAAAGTTTGGAAAATTCCATTACACCCAAAAATATGGGTGTAAACAGCTTAGTGAATCGGGCCCAGTCATATTTTTAGCCCGGCCCACAGCGAGAGACACACAAACCATCTGGGTACAGACAGCCAAAGTGGTATTAACGCACACAGGGCCCTATTTTGCATTATGGCTTATGGCTTAATACCTGGTGGCTTGGCCAATGCCGTTTAGCCACTCAAAACAGGCAAATAGCATTAGCCACACCTCCAGGTCTTAAGTTAAGTCATAAGACCTGGTACTTAACCCTAGAACACTAAACTTAACTTTTGTCAAACCAGCACTAAACCCGGATATCGTTGCTGTCGGGAGGAAACCTCCCAAAATCAAGCCCTTTTAGATTTATTTTGCATAAATCAGTGCTATTGAACACCCTTTACGCCTGTGTTGTGAAAGTAATAAAAACGCTTTGGACAAAACCTCGTAACTACATTGGACGCTGAAACTGTCGAGCCGATTGGATAGTCTGAATGGGAATCTCTTACCCTAAGGTAGAGTTTAGTCATATTTATTTTCTCTTCTTGTCCTCATGTCCCTTTGTTTCTAACCTCCCTTTAATGTCCATTTTACACAGAGTAAATCTAATCATCAGCTATGTAGAAGATGAAATAGAATTACATTAATCTTTTGGTTTTCATCCATGCATAATATTCACTGTATGTGGGTGAGTGAGTGAATGAATGTGAGGCCGTCTGGTTTCCTGAGGGACCGACACATGATTATGTGGTCCTGTCCGTGCCAGGAGAGCACGGTGCCTTCTTACCTACATATCTTCCCCCAGGTTTGATGACGATGGCACCCCTGCTGCGTGTCTCCTCCTCAACCAGGGCCATGCTTTGCCTGGCCTTCTGGTAGGAGTCATCTGTGGCACACACTGTGATCTTGTCCTGGATCCCGGCCAGGCAGTCCAGCTGAATGCCGCCCTCACTAGGAGAATACAGACAGTGTTGACAGCAAAAGAGTGAGGTAGACTAGACTGAATGATAATAGCAGACAGCTTTAGAGAAACAAGACTGTTTTTACAGGATTTTCAGGATAGGAGGTCACAGGTCAAAAGCTGTCTTTTCATATACTTATTTTTAGATATTGCTTTCTCAATGAGCCCAGGATGGAGCATTGGCAAATTCAAACTTCTAATTTGTCATAATCCACTAATGACAAACACCCTAGGGCAATGCCACTATTATTGTTTTTTTATCAACTGTGGATTCCCACATCCCGAAATGACCGAATCACTGACCCCAGTCCTCCCCCTTTGATTCCCCTCCGCTTTGATGAGGGTTTGGCACCCAATGAGACGGCGCTGGCAGTCATCCTGCGTAGCTGAGCTCCGTCATTGGGTTTACATTGGAATTAGGGGGCCGATTAGGGTCCAGACAGAGATGTGAATGAACTCCAACTGACCCTATTATTAGACATATTTTGGGGACAAGTGTTAGGAGACTTGACCTTTGCAGATGCAGAGGTAAACTCCTCTGTCTCACGTCTTCCTAGCCCTCCATTTCAGCACAGACGGCGGTCCGATACATTTAACCGTGTCAGCGTTTTGTCTCATGGTAAAATCGGAATCCGGTGGGGCAGAAAGTGGGCAGAAAGTGCTTTAGCTACCGAGCTCAACCTCTCCATTTACTGGCTGCCAGCTGGAGCCAAAGTCCCCAGACTGTTCACCGGGAATGTCTCTTCTCACATCCTAACTATGACTATGAGGCCTACATTCCAACAATTCCTCAGTAAGCAAGCACACTGTGCTACATATGCTACAATGTCTCAACATTACTCACGGAAAACAAAAGACTAGTAAGGTCATGACCCCTTGATACAATCAACAGGAACCGGAGAGTGTGCAGAGAGCATAGATATAGAAACCTAGATACCCCATTCGCCGCTGCAGTTCGGAGCGAGCTGCACCGCGCCATATTTGGGGAGGCACGCTGCCACTCGAAGTGACTACTGGCCAATCACAGCGAGTCTTTATAAATGTTTGTCGACTACATTTTATCCCTGACGAAAACTAAATCAAAACTAAATCAAGGACTAAAACTTAACTAAATAATAAATATATTGACAATTTCGTCAACAATTAAAAACTAGACTGAAATGTTTAGGGAGAAGAAATCCAGTTGAACTCGGGTGTTGCGATCTGAAACTAGCCGATCTACAAGCTCACTATGTTTTTGAGCTTGTAGAACAGAGCAGGAAATGTAAAATCTGCCATTACGACGCCATCAAGGCCCACTAACATCGACTAAAACTACACTCTGTCGAGGTGCCAACTGCCAACTTGTGTAATTGGCACACACACACACACACACACAAGAAATGAACACTGCTCACCTGGTTATGTACTGCTGAATGCAGTCGAAGCTGCCCTGGGGGTTGTCTCTACCCACATTGGACAGGTAGAACGTAAAGGTTCGCAGCTCATTGGGACTTTCCGACCGTGGTATTGAGATTTTCTGTTGAGAGATAAAAACAGAGGGGGGACATAAGAAGGAAGAAGGAAATATAATGATGGCATATGCATTTACACCACCACAGGGAGTGCAGTGCATTTACACCACCACAGGGAGTGCAGTGCATTTACACCACCACAGGGAGTGCAGTGCATTTACACCACCACAGGGAGTGCAGTGCATTTACACCACCACAGGGAGTGCAGTGTCCGGTGTAGAGTCCGTCAATTGCCGGTTTTCCAGAACCAGCACAAAAGCCTCTCCGGATCCGGACAATTGATCACCCCTAGATCTCCATATGGAGCTGGCCTGTTCTGACATCACAGTAGTGTTCCGACACCTGCATACTCCATATTTGGGCATAAATGGGATACAAACTAGCATTTCCAACTTGCATTGTTCTAAGTAGGCCAGTGCCCAACTGGCACCGCTCTAGTATGCTAAATATGCCTACCGGTAATATGCTATATTATAAGGTGCTATATATGCCATATTAAAAACGGAACTTTGAATTTACTCCATGGTGTCTACTGCCAAACAAACGTTACTTTACTGCTGACTCTACATGTCTTGATCACTTGCGCTCTCATTAAGTCAGATTCACATCAAAGTGTAATATCAAACTCCATCTGTAATGTAATAACAAAGTTTGTCTATGTCTTAACAAATTGTTTTCACTATCACAGAAGTACCAATGTCATCTTGTACTCTAATCCAAATATTGCAAACTAATGTTGACAATAGAGAGAACTAAGATTATAAACCACCAAATCAAATTACAAGCAGACATATAGATACAAGAAATTCACTTACAGAATCCACAAATCTGAAATTAGAAACAGGCATAGTATATGGACCCCATAGAGATGTTTCTGCTTTCTTTCATAAAGTTGTAGATGCACTGCTATCCAACTTCTCAAATTCTACATCATAATAATTGGAAATGACTTCAATACAGTTGCACTGGCACTCTACAGAAACAGCAAAGCAGTACATGAGAAATATACGATACATCCCGATTCCTGATATTAAAACACATCTCCGTAAGGGAGTGGTTGTACCACTCAAAAACAGGAACCAAAAAAGCACTCTCGTTGTGTCCTTTTAGGATTCTTGTTTTATTTTTCGTTTTCCCCCAGCAGGCAACAAACAGATAGATGGACGTTTCGGCCGTGTGGCCTTCTTCAACTCCAAATCTATTTAGAGTTGAAGAAGGCTCTCGCTTTCTTCTTTAAAATATGCATATACTCGGACATCATTTTTAACACAACCATCGTACAACGAATACATTACAAGGTAATCAATAGAGCACATACAGTATCACCTAGGACAAGATGTATAAGATTCATATAAGATGAGATTCAGAAGCCCCGCCAACACATCGCTCTGCTCAGCCAACTCAAGGTTTTTGGCAATAAGTCATTAACAGAATGTCTCTTATGAGCAGTCACATTCAACCATCCATACCTTCTCGACCTGCGTAGGAGGTTCGCTTGGAACTCCACTCCAATATTTTGTTTGACTTAGTTGATATTCATACTAGATCAACCAGAGCTTCCCTTTATGGCTTATTTGTCAATATTTATGTGAATATTAAGGTCTAAAACCTGCTAGCAACAGATGGCAACTTAGTACATCCGTCCAAGACATTACACCCACAGAATGCTAATATCATGCAGCAATAAAGCGATGTAATTCTTATTTGGAATCAGGTAGATTTTTCTGAGTTTCCACAATGCAAATAAAAGCATCAAGCTGTCCTGTATGCATGCATGAGACAAACTATATAGTTGGGATACATGGTAAAGATGTGTTTCACACTTTGTATAGTTTAATCTAGTGTAAAAGGCCTTGCTATAATGTTACAGAAAACTTTGGAATTTTAAAATTCAAAAACTTTAAATCATAGACATTTGTTTCCCCAGTGTTTACTGGCGTCTACCGGTACTTGTTGTAACAATCACAGCCTTTACAGGGCTCTCCTTCTTGGCATCAGCAGCACTGGAAACTCCACAGAAATCAGCAAGCTAGAATCTTATCTACTTTTGCCTAGCTCTAGCTTATCTCCGATTGCACTCCCCTGACACCACCAATACCCTTATGGACAGCCAGGAGTTCTGCAGTATTTCAGAAGAATCATACACAGCCAGCCCACATAATTACAGTTCTACCACATCACAGGTGTCGCTTGAGAAAATGAAGGGAGTGGATACTACCCACTGCCATTCAGAGCCGGTACCATAGGCTGCAAATAATTATTGAGGGTCGCTAGCCTCTCCTATAAACAGCTATAGTGTTTAATGTTTGTGTTGTCTGAACAAACTAAAAATGCCATTGACAATGAATGGATAATTTACGTCATATGTGTCTGAGCAAATCGGCAAGGTATATCGGTGGGAACCCTTGGCCAATAAGGGACCACCATTCTTGATGATGATGCACGATGATTAGAGGGCCCCTCACTTCACACGGGTGTGATATTATGAATTAAGCACAACCGGGCTTCATACTGTGGGACAGCTGTTGTGCTGCAAGAGTTAACATTTTGGTGCAGTGAAAAACAGTATCAGTGTCTTCCTTAAGTGTACTATTTTGCTGATGAGATAGTGAGATACCGGATGAAACAGAAAATCATAGATTATTAGAATACAAATACAACTTAAAAATATATAATAAATCACTTAGGTCAAGCACAAGCACTGGGTGCGAGGCAAGCAGGACCCATCTCAAGACAGTAAATAAAGGCCGGTAAAGGGGCTGGTTGGGGGGCGGTAGGCTACCGTCTGCTCTGGTTTCCCTGACCTGAATTCAGAATGCCTCTCTCAGCCCAAGACTTGTGGATCACTCTCTCTGACCTGGGTTCACAAAGGGTTGATAGAGTTACTGGCGAGATGCTGTTCAGGAGCCTGAGCCCAGGTCTCCTCGACTATCTCATTCCACCATGACCCGCGAGGCAAAACCTATAAACCCAGATGAGAGGCTGGCCCTGTGACACACCGCTCTTTCCTGCCCAGTGCCCACTGTGACTGACACGCTGAGAGGCTCAGCTCTGTTTACCCAAGGTACCAACATGTGTGAAGCCTGCAGGTGGCCAACTATAAATAAACACAGTGTCCCCTGGTGCTCTCTCTCCCTCTCTCCCTCTCTCTCTCTCTCTCTCTAGCACACGCGCTCTACGCTATGTGAGACGCTCTGCTCCAGTAGAACATAATGCTCCAGGCCTCAGCTGCAGTCATACATACATGCAGCTCAGAATCAACATGACATTTCAGTCATTTGACCCAGCGTTCCCATCTAGCGTGACTTACAAATACATACAAGATAAGAGGGGCGATATTCCAATGTGCATACAGTGCACAGGATTTACCACCATCCGAGCAAATACACAGTATGACTGGTGAAAAAGTGTTTTTTTAATGCACATAACATCAGTATCAGTTGATTTTTAAACCACTTTCAAACTGGCATCCCTAATTTGGTCACTATGACCATAATACACCATTTTCAAATGGTGGTCCGTGGACCACTGGTGGTTTGTGGAGGTATTGCATGTGGTCCCTGATTATGCATTCACCAATGTAGGAAAAGTGTGAGGATTGTTTTTGGCAATGCTTGTGTTTACACAGACACCAAAAGCCGGTCATAGGATCCGCCTATGACTAACTAATGTTAGCCCATATCCTCACCAAACACAACAGTTCAGGTTCATACTTTGTCGGGTGGTGGTCCCTGTTTCACAATCAGTTGAAAACCATTCATATACAGTGTAGAGTTCTCTATGAGTCAGACAACCATATGGAGTTTCCACTGCAGCTACACCCAAATATGCTATGTGTCATGCTGACTGTGACAGCATCGGACTCAAACAAATCAAGGATCCATATACATTTGGGAACAAGTAACTTGGAACTCCAGTCTTTGGGGTTACTAATATGAGTCAGATACGCATTGTCTAGAACCGATCTGACACACACACTCTCACTATGTGAGGCTTCTAGCGTGAGATGTGTTAACAAACAGCAACGGTAGTGGCCAATGTAGTGTGCCCCATAAAGGCATCACTGGAAAATGATGGTGTGACTGTGACTGTAGTCACTGTACAGACCAACATGAGGACAATACAAATCATGATACAGCAGCTGGACCATTTGTAATGTAGGAGCAGCAAATCCTACATCCTCTGCCATTTCTGTTGCACTACGGAGTGGTTTAAGTGCACACAATAACGCTGGTCAATTGTATTGCCGTTTTATTCATTTGAGAGGGGGGGGGCGAAGAGAGAGAGAGAGAGAGAGAGAGAGAGACAGAGAGAGAGAGAGAGAGAGAGAGAGACAGAGAGAGAGACAGAGACAGAGACACAGAGACAGAGAGAGAGAGACACAGAGAGAGAGACACAGAGAGAGACAGAGACAGAGAGACACAGAGAGAGACAGAGACAGAGAGACACAGAGAGACACAGAGAGAGACACAGAGAGAGACACACAGAGAGAGACACAGAGACAGAGACAGAGACACAGAGACAGAGAGAGAGAGACACAGAGAGAGACAGAGACAGAGAGACACAGAGAGAGACAGAGACAGAGAGACACAGAGAGACACAGAGAGAGACACAGAGAGAGACACACAGAGAGAGACACAGAGACAGAGACAGAGACAGAGAGACAGACAGACAGACAGACAGACAGACAGACAGACAGACAGACAGACAGACAGACAGACAGACAGACAGACAGACAGACAGACAGACAGACAGACAGACAGAGAGAGAGATATTCACAGGCAGATGAAGCAACAGAGGCACAGGGCAGTGCCAGTGACTCAGTCGACTGGCTGACTCACTTTGAAGAGGATGGTGAGAGTCAGAGGGGGGCTGGTCTGTGGGCTCAGACCATGTTTACCAGCAGGTTGTAGAGTGTTGACATCACTCAGTGTGGCGTGTCACCTTGTTCTTATTCACAACTACACTCACTGTGTCACTTTGTACTTATTCAGACAAATAGACAAATAGTACAGTCCGTTTGAAGAGAAAATGTATGCTCAATGTTCAAATGTAGCTCAGGAATCGACCCGAGCTAATTAGTAGTGAGCCGTTTTCATGATGATGAATCATTATTTCTGTAGATTTTGATCAAATTGCCCTTCCTTGCTATTCTGCAGCAAGGGCTGGAGTGATTATAGCTAAAATACAGTGGGGAAAAGCCCTGAGAGCTTATTGAATAAAATTTTGCATCAACTGAAAAATGTTCTATTTTTGTCAGTTTAGAGTTCGAAGATGTGACAAGAAGATGTGACAAGACGGCTCATCTCCAACATGACGGATGTAGTTCAACCAAGCAAAGAGCAGAGAGAGAGAGAGAGAGATGAGGTTTTATATTCATTAACTTCTATTTGTCATGTTGAGCTCAGAGAGGAGCATCACAGCACCATGAGAACTTTAACAAAAGTAGCATGATGGAAACAGGAATTTTGTTGAACCCATTTTGGGCAGGAACCCCTTTTGGTGTTAAAACATTTATAATTTAGCTATTGAAAAATAGCAGATCTACAAGCTCAAAGCGCGCCACCGAGTGGCGCGCTACGAGCTTGTAGGTCTGCTATTTTGGAAAAAATCGTAGAGACAGACCAGACAGAAAAGGTAGAACAGACCGGATCATACCCCAAGGCTTCAATTCAGCTAAAAGGTCCTGCTGGGAAAATGCAAAGAGGGCCCTCCAAGCAGCAGACTGTTCTGTCCCTATGACTCCACAAGGCTGTCTACGCTGAGACGTCACGCCAAAGTACTGTTAACCAAACCACTGTCTCCCCTATGTAAAAGGACAAAAATAATCTCCCACATAAAAATGTGTGACACTTGGTAGAGGCAGGGACGTGCGTGGCACACTGGCACAGTGTCTGACTCTGTCTGAACAGGTACTGTACTGTATGTATCCAAGTTTTTTGAGGGCAACATTTATCCTTCCTGCAGCTGTTGTGAAGAAAGAAACAGGCTAAATGAACAGCAGTAAAAGAAAAAAAAGACGGCAGTCTTCTGAGCAGAGGTAGTTAAATCAGATGACAAAAAACTAAACAAAAAACAGAAGGGACCAGGCTGCACTGCCCCCGCTCCACTTATACACAACCCTCATTATGACAAATTCTCCAAGTGGACTCTAACAGGCTGTCCAACACGGCCCTGCTTGGCTGTGCTCAGAGCCCTCCTCATCCCCTCATTCTGCATGGTATCCTACAAACAATGCTTCTTTTCAAGCCCATGGCCGGGGGAGAGGACTAGGGCACTCGCCACAGCTCCTCTAGTCCCCTCTGTAAACGCCATAGTTAATGAAACATGAAGAGAGGGAGAGGAACAGAGAGAAAGAGTGAGAGACTCAATATTTGAACACTAGCAGCTCATTAGTAAAACCACAGAATTGCCGTGTGGGGGTGTATTCGGGTTGAACAGTACCAGACAAATGCAGTGGGCAAAATGTATAGAGCACCGAAGTCCTGACGTCACTGTCAGTAGAGGGCGCCAGTCCACAGGTTCGTGTACTTTGTTTTACTTTTTATCTTTATATAAGAACTGTGTTTGAAAAAAAAAAAACATCCCAGCCTTTTCACTCATATGGATATGAAGCATCTACTGAAGGATATGAAGCATCTATTGAAGGTGGAAATGTACAAATATACCCAAAGAGTAACACAATAAGCACTAGAAACGAGTCAAACAACCCAGAGACTACATTTCCCGGTCAGCAACTGACATGTTAATTACGATTTTTTTATTGATATTTAATGTTTCGTGGTTACTACGAGTCGAGTCACTGCCAGCTGAGTTTACGTCAACGAGGAATCTCAGGAACGCAATGTGTTGACAGCTGGGCGTGACGTATATTAGCAGCGACATTGCTTTCATACCCTTGTAGTTTCAAGGCTTTTGCGGCCACATTAATTCCATTTTCTCCAGAAACTGGCTGTATCAAATATGAATGGACATCATAAACGACGCACAGTCACCCCCCTGACAGAAAGGCCAGGATGATCGGTTTATTTTTCAAACACAGTTCTTATATAGGTTATGGGTTCTGAAGCGACCTAAAATCCCCCTATGGGGCCTTCAATGCAAATAAAAAAATCACACCGTGTGAAGTGAGTGGTGCAACTCTGTGTGGGGGTCCCCGGGGGGTCCCCGGAAGTTCCAGACCCACAGGATCCCGGCCAGGGTGTCGCCCCATGTCCGAAACGGTAGAGAAATGACCCATGTGGGGGTCCCACCCAGCCAGCCACCCACCCACACACACACACACACACACAGCTCCGTAAGGGAGTGGTTGCACCACTCAAATACATGAAATGTGGACTGGCGCCCTATATAAAAAAAAGAAAAGCTTTCATCATCAGGTAGGCCTATCCTGTGAGTTTCCCACCATTTGGCAGCTTAGCTATGATCACCTAAGGGAGATTTACATTAGGAATTTCCTTTGAATTCAACGGCATTCTTTTGTTTGACAGGATGCAAGGAAAATAAATTGATGCGTTTGTTGGGTGTTAAGGCTGCTTGCCTTAAGGTGCTTGGATGCTGTCCCATTATCCTGCGTATAGACTTGTTCCGATGGCAATGGAATCGAATTGTATATCACTGAATCATAACTGTATATCACGGATTGAATGGAAGTGCCGATTGGCTTTTCCTATACAGAAATAAAGCAGATATTTATAACCCATAATCAGAACTAAGATGTTATGAATATACTAAATCTGCAGTCCCTACTGTGTATTTCCCTAAATACTAAGAGCAGCATTTCCTCCATGGCGGGAGCAACGAGGGCAGATACATTGACTAAATTCACTTTTTCATAGATCTGACACTGCTCTGTGCTCCATACAAGTAGTCAAGTTATGGATGTTGTGAATTGTGACAATAAAGATAAGACGATAATGTTAAACACTACGTGACACATACAGTCCAGTCAGTTTAGACTTTTAAAATGGAGCTGTTGTTTGAATAAATATAATTGATCGTTTTAATGTTTCACCGTTTGGCTTCTGGGTAAAACCCATAATATTCCTAAATACAAGGTTACGTTTTACTTTGGCAATTAGTCCATGCTGGCATTGATTTCACTGACCTCTGTGCTGTGATGCAACTCCCCCGTAAAAGATTATTTACTCAAATAATGGTCTCTCAATAACAGATCAGCTCTAAATCTCATATAAATCTCTCCATCTCTGCAAGCTGCATGTCCAACTGCGTCTCAAAACACATGCTTGCCCATCCACAACCCCTATTACCATAATTTCGCTAACACTTGAGCATGGTAAATCTTTACACTTTACAGTACTGTATATGATATATACCCCTCTTACTCTGAACTAAAAAGCTTGCTTCAGTCAATACAATGTAATGTATTATTAAACGCTTCAAACAACCAGTAAGAATAGCAGCCTTTCCACCATCTGATCGCTTTTTAAGCCGTCTTTTTAATGGGACACAGTGCATTCCCACTACTAGACCTGTACGTGCCCGTCGTGTGGGGTTGCCATGGCAATCAATTGGCTGAGGCAGAGGCTGGAAATTGCACAGGTGAGGGGATTTAGGCTGATTAGGCCCACTGGCAGAGCCTCACCAGAGCCTTTTGTGGTGGTTCTGGAGAACCGACTCGATACCGGGCACTGCACGAAAGGTTCTTGAGTTACATGCATTACAACCGTGCACACACGCACACAGAGACATGGCACATTTATAGTAGGATGATGCACATCAAATAAACATTAGTCAGTAAATGCAGAAGAAATTATAATAATTAAAGGCATGTATTTTCTTTCACAGTCATCCGGCTATGAAGTTATTAGACTAATCCAATCACACATAAGGTTTATAAACCTGAGAGCGGTCCCAAGAGAACACAAGGCCATATCTGGTATCAAGTATAGTCTACACATGAAGTGCAAAAAGGAAAAGCATAATCATTGGCGAGTTTGCCACTATGCAGAAGAAACAAGACTGCAGTGTACTGCACTGCACCTTTCTTGATATTATCTAAAAATAAATTATCAGACGGATAGCAAAAGAAAATGCATCAGTGTGCCTGGAGAACACACCTTCCATGGGACTACGTACTGTAGTCCCATGGAAGGTGTGTCCCATGTTAACACCCAACAAGTCCAACTGGGTGACGTGACGCTCCAACTAAAATGAGAGAATTGGGAATTGACACGCTGCAAATATATAGTAGTAAAGTAGTAAGCAGGGCAGGCGTAGTCCTGGCTCTGCCAGTACTTTAGCATGCTGCTGCCAAGAGGGCAGCAGGGCTCAAAACTCACTTTTAGCAATTGGTAGCACTGGTGCTACCAATTTCAAAATGAAGGAGCACCAGAAAAAAATTAGGAGCACCCATAAACCTTTAAGGAACACCAATATGTAATCTATTTCTTACATTCATAAAAATAATACAACCCACCACTACACAATATGCTAGAGCCAGAATATAATATGTATCTTCAAAGAGACTGAGGTATACTATTTATATTATATCTTTAGGTTGCACAGATTAAAATTCTGACGCATTTGTGACCAAAATGGTGGCAATTTTGAGCCCTGCAGGCTCAAATGAGTGTCAAATGAGTGGAGAAACAAGTGTACAACAAAGCATGGAATGCATACAATGTTGTTCTACACAACATAAAAACCTTACAAGAAATGTCATTTCAATGCCACGCCTAGAGTGTGTTGTACACTGCAGTATGAGTGACTTGTACAGGCTGATACTGCAGTAAATGACAGATCTTAGATCTCTGCCATGCCTGTGTTTCTTAGACAGGACAATGTCTGCCAACATTCAGAGATGTAGATTCTGCATGCAGACACAGGGAGGAGGGGGGGGTCAAACTAATTTCAGGTTGCAGACTCGATTGGTCAAAATGAAAATGTTTGTCTGTGCGTGCGGGTACGAAAGCTTCCATCGCTGAAAGGCACAAATGCTGTCAATAGTATTTGGTCAGTGGCACACTGGCACATTTATATAGCGCCTTTATCCAATACGCTTTGCAATGTACATTACATTCACAATTTCACATACACCGACAGCACCGGCAACCATGCAAGGCATGCATGGGAGCAGTTTAGAGTACTTTTCAGTACACTTCGACATGCACCAGGGTTTGAACCGGTAACCATCTCTTTCCCAATCAGTGGCCTCTTAAGTCAGGGCCTTTAGGCAATTCTATGGTGAGCATCTTATCTATGCATCCTATGTCAGTGAGCATTTATTTGCATGGTGCTTTTAATATTATAATCAGAAGCCTAATGGTCTACACATTTCCTGAAACAATGTGTTCATTGGCTCACAGCACTATTGATTTTGTACCAAAGAATAATTTCAGATGATAAAATGATTAATGCCCATATTCTGCCCCACTAAGGATAGGGAGGGCCTGTTCATGACGTCATAATTTTAATAATTATTATTTTCTTTTTTCAGTGTGTATTATCGGACTTGAGCATGAACAGCATACAGCACAGCCAAGTAGAAAAATAAACGGGTGCAGTACTTAGTTTAGACAGTTTTTGGTTTAGACTAGTCATTGGTTAGACCAGTCATTAGTCCTACAACTACAACCTATCACAAACCCTCACCATAAACCTAACCTCCCACGGGGCAGCACACCTAAACCTAACCGTAACCCATGTCTAACCAATGACTAGTCTAAACTAAGTATGCACCCCAAATAAACAAAAGCAGATTAAACAATTTTACTTTGTCTTGAAATGACTGTGTAAGGTATAACTGGGAGGCAGCATATGCTATACGTTCTTATAGAGAAGGCAATATATGAGACTAATACGTTTAGTTTCCAGAAAGGTCTCAGATTTCCTCCTTCAGTACACGGCACTCAGGGGTGAGACGATAGAAGTGGGGCGCTCGTGGATGCGGTAGGTGGTTACCTGCTTCTTGAATTGTTTTTGATACACAATGGCAGCTTTGCCAGTGGGGCAGCATCAAGGGGAGAGAAAGCTGCTGACACACATAACTGGATGTGAATATAAACCAATATATATATGTGCTAGGCCAAGTGGGGAGACAGACTTTTCACCTGTGTGTATTCTTCTGTCAGCTGCTATTATCGCTAACTATTACAAATATACCAACCAGCATCACATTTCCTGTGCATGCTGTAAGGCCAATTCATTAAATATATATATATTTGGAAGTGGAGCTACGTGGCTGGAACTGAGCTGACCAAGCAACTAGTAGGCAGTAGGCACCTCAGAAATACAATATTTCAGTATACATAGTTATCTAGTGAGACGGAGAAGAGAACTGTGTGAGGACTGAGGAGGAGACTTGTGGAGAATATTGTTAAGCAGGTGTAAGAGTATTTATCGTTTTTTTATCTTTACACTTTTCATTGGATATTCATGGCTCCTGCATCATACACGACAGAATCTGAGTGAGTTTATACAAATTGCAATTAAGTGTGAAAACTGTCGGGGCAGAACAGCAGGGACCACCCCAAAAGATTTGCAGCATGCACACTGGGAACATCGCAATCCCTCCACCCTTGATCTAGTCAAGACCTAGCTCGTTATGTGCATGTAAAATAAAATATATATTTTTTAATATACATGTTTTAGCTACACTTGTGGTGGAGTAATATTAAGTCACATTGGGTGACATTTATAAATATCACTACACTACGCTAAGGCCACGGCTCCACCAGGTGTGTTGCGTCACAACGTCAAGTTGACGGCCAGCCGGCTCCATTGCGGGCTTTTGGAAAACGGTGTGTCAGCGACATTCATAGATTTATTATGGGTAAAAGTATCTACAATTTCTGCTATGTGGAAAAGGCATTGCTAGACATAAATTGAAACAATAGAAGTTACTGGTAGGATTGTTGGGACATCTATAGCCACCATTGTGTTGTGAATCACGTGAATGAATAGCCAATATTAGAAAGGCACGTAAGCCTACGCAAAACGGGTCGGCGGTCATTATCGAGAAATAAACCCCTGACAGCTAGGATGTCTAAAACACAGAGACGAAGTCGAGGTGTTCATCCTGAAGGAATTTTATTTCTCGATAGGCCCAATAACCGCCGATCCGTTTATTATCCTTCTTATTACATAAATTAATACATTTATCCAAAACAAAACAACAAAACGAGGCATTTCCTCACAGCAATGAAAGTATTCCATAAGTGTTGTGCTGACCATCAACACGGTCGCCTCCAAAAACAAGTTAGTGTTGATTAAATCATACTATAATTAAGCCAATGTCTGTCTGAATGAATGTGTGTCTGTGTGTCACTGTAACTTCCGTAGCTCCTCACTGCCTGCACCAATCGCTCCCACTTTTCACACAGGCATTGACCATAATAATATAATAATATGGAGGTCTTAACGAAGCCCTTTTTCCAATTTAACATGCGGGGGGGGGGGGGGCAATATCTCACAACGGGTTAGGGCTAGTAGAATCAATTTTCGATAACTGCATCGTCTAGTTCTCACTTCGAATGTTTTCAAAAACATTCTTGAGAGCAAAGTTTAGATGTAAATCACATTGTGTGTGATGCCAATCAGAATCAAGTATTCAACCAAGATGTATACATTTAATTATACAATGCAATTGCTTTTAATCATATTTTATACATGACTGGACCGTCGCCGGCGGTGTGACGGCTTCAAAGAATTAAATTAACTGGGGCAAATTTTGAGGTTAGACGCCGTCTACGGCTATAGTTTATAGTTTGACACCACTGGGTTAGAATGTAAAGCAATTATGGATTAGGATGCAACCTAACAGTCCCCTGTTAAACCTTGTGTGTCTGTCCACAGTCCACACTCCACATCAGAAGGAACTCCCAATGTTCATATTTGGACTCTTTTGCATAGGTGTCTATTTGAATAGGTGTCGGTTTCCATGCTGACATACATATGGCCAGTGGTGAAACAGAAAATCCCCCCCATTAGTGTTGAGTCAATTTGAAAGAACCACAACTAGGTTTGTTTTTGTTCTCCGCATTTGACCCATCTCTTGGAGCGGTGAGCCGCAGCGTGCACTGCGCTCTGGAATCATTAGTCGATTCCTGTTAGGCCTATATCCACACCACAACAAACAGGCCTATATCCACACCACAAGAAACAAAATAGGAAATCTTAGATACATTATTCCTAAAAGAATGTAAATTTTTGTTACCCAAACAAATATTTAGATCAAGCTTATAACTAGTTTGGCAGTTTAAATAGACGATTCTGCTTGTCCACTGTCTGATGCAAACAATCGCTATACTTAAATATAAGCAGAGAAACCAACTAGAAGTACCCCGTCCCCTTGGTTGAGACGATACACAATACAAATTGTTTAGATGTGAGCTCCTTACAGAAGTGGACAAGCAGCGCCCTGCCACGTGCGTGCATGCCCTGTGCGTGCGCATGTGAGCACTCCACTCTGTCTGGTAGGATATCTCCAGGCCAGTAGAGCTGTGTGTCCTCTTCCAGATCTGTGCAGATGTAATTGCAGTCACGGACATGGCTGCCAGAACGAGAGGAAATCTAATCCGGTCAGTGGTCGCTGCAGCAGATAAAAACTAGTAGGACTCACTTGCAGTGAGTCAGTGCTTGTAATGCTGCTGGTCTGCCAGGCTTAAGGCCTATACGTCTGTTTGTGCACACATGCGCACGAGTCCGCGTGCGTGCGACGTGTGTGTACCGTATGTTAATATAAATATATATCTTATTATATTAAAGTTGGCTTAAGGGAGGACCGGCCAGCAGGCCACGTCATCACACTCATGTCACTATGACTCAGCCATTGTGACACGAGAGGCTTGTCTAACCTTATGTGTCGTAACAGAGAGAGGTTACTCTGTTTGCACCGTTATTTATTGAATGACATTTGCACAGCATTGACACTTTAGATTTTTGCACAGCACTTTAATTTTGTGTAATATTAAGTGTGATGTGTGTAATATTGTTGAGTTTGAAATGCTTAACAGTACTGCGTGTGTGTCAGTAGATTGGGCTGGACCATAGTCATAAGGGGGTTTGGATGTGCTTTTGCTATTTATTTTGCTATTTATGTTGTAGTATAGTGTGGAAATGGATAAAGATTCATTATTGTTCTTAAGAGTGTGATATGATCATATGGCTTCATGTATTTATTGTATGTTAATTTATGCATGTTTTAGAGTTTGAATATACCCCTTTCCTGTGAATGGAGCAGTCCAAGCTTGGTATAAAAGCCTGCAGGTTGTTATATGGGGAGAAGGGTGGAAGGCTGGACACCAACATGCCAATGTACTAATGTAGAATCAATTTCCCCCACAGCAAGCAACCCAGTGGCAGTGGCACCCAGGTCCCGCCATATTGTTGCGATTTACGCTGAGGAAGGCCTCCGGATGGAAACGGCCGTATGTTGCTTGCTGCGGGGGGGAATTGAAAAATAAACAAGAATCCTATTGGATATAACGTGAGTGCCGGTATTCATTTCTATGGACTGTATCTACCTGAACCATGCAACCGTCACTCTATTACTTTGAACTACTCAACTGAGTGCTTGTTTCTCCTCCTTTCTTCAAGAACTCTATACCATGCCTCTGTACTGCTTCCAGGCCACAGAGTATAATAAGAAGGATAGAGACTGAACCGGCGCGATAGCCCACACACACACACCGGTTGCACGGTGCAGATAGCAGACCTAGAAGCTCACAATGAGTGTAGATCTGATAATTCTAGCACTGCCCCTACCTACTTGCGATTGGCTGTATTCAGGAAGGGGGGGGCCACCCGTGCTCAATCACACTGGTCGTCACACCAAGGCAGAACTGTCAATCAAAGAGTCTACTGGCTAATCACAGCATGCCCTCGTCGGACGTCGAGTGAAACTATACATTTCTCTTTGGGAACTCCAGATCATGAAGATGCAGTAGTCTACATTGACAATCTTCAATGGTAAGAATCTACCATAAAACGATGACTTCCACACAAGTGTAATCAGGGAGGGTAACCAGTGATGCGGAAACATTGTAGGACATTTGCGTGTCATTGTAACAAGTGTCTTGTGTCGGGCGCGAGACACAGGTCCATTTGGTCACATATTATCCGTTAAAATAAAGGGGGTATAACAAGTGATATTTTTCCATGAAACAAACAAACTTAACTGTGTACTATTAACAAGACCGATGTGTGTCTGTGTAAAAGTTAATGACCGCGCACTGCACAGTGCACAAGCAGACAGGCACGGGCATCGTTGGGTATGGAGCTGACCAAAGCATCATTCACTGCTAGTTCCCACAAAGCCCTTTCAGACAAGAGTCAAATTCCAATACCCAAAATCTCAGCCACGTCACTCCAGCATGGTGGTGATAAGGTGAAATTGGTGACCTGCTGAAATATGTGACAATCGTGTAGTAAGTAGACAATCACATGTCAGCGTCCAAATGTAAATTGTTTCAGTTTGTTTACTAGCAGAGTACAACCAAGCAGCATTTAGGCCACGTAATTAAAGACTTCCGTGTAAGTTGTGTGAAGTCTACAAAATGATCACATATTTTGGCAGGTCACCAATTTCACCGTAACACTGCCATGCTGGAGTGATCGAGTGTGTGAGATAGTAGCCAAGATTTTGGTTATTGGAATTTGGCTAAAGATGGAGTGTCGTGTCACCAGCACGACTGAGCAGGGAGGGACACAGAGAATCTTGGGTCATTTGGGTAACGGTACTCATTTGCATTTTGGTCTAATAAAGTATTCAATCAATCAAATAGCTCTACACAACAACATTTTCAAATTGAAAGCATTTCTTCTCACTCATTTCTCATGATTTCTAATCTACTTTGCGTCAATGACACTCTGCTGACAAAGAGAAGGCGACAGACAGAAAACAATGACCTTACCCCTTGGTTTCCAGTAAATCGAATCAACGGCTGTGACGACAGGCCCTGGAAGAGAAAAATAAGACCATTACTATTTTATTTACACAAAGATATTTGAACACTTTGTTTGGATTGACAAAATGCCATGGAAATGATTCTTGCTTAGCCCTTGGCTAAACTACTTTAAAACAACAACAGATATGCATAAAAGCAGTAGTTTACCTGCTCAAGCTTCAGTTATGATTTGTGCAGAGACTAAAACCACAGCATATTATTTCTCTAGGTTTATATCTTAGCTTATGTGTGCATTACTGTAGTTTATGACTTTACAATGGGTCAAATCAATCCACCCAGCATCTCTTTTTCTCATGGGAAAGCAGACACGCTCCTTTTACTGTGCCTAATATTGTTACAATAAGAACAGTCAGACAAGAGGAAAACCACAGGGTAAATCATATCACATAGCAATTACTACACTATAGGTACACAGGACCCATAAGGGTAACTTTTACAATTTTCCTAGATGAATTTGTCTTGTACCTCTTTAATATTGAAAGCCTAGCAAGGAATATCTGAAATTTACATTAGCGTAACTCAAAGTCTGCAGAGATCGATTGCCTTATTTTAGAGCTCCCATGATACAGTTGGAGCGGCCAAGACCACTGCTAAGATCCATTGCTCCACCAAGATAGGTTGGTCTCCCTTTCAGATCCATGACCCTTGCCTTCCTTTCACCCATTAAATTATCGCCTACATAGTGCTATGGGACAGAAATGCAAAGAAACCAATAAGTTGTCTTCCCAGCATGGGCCAGTTATCACATTACCTACTCCTGTATAGGCTGGCACAGAGCAAGACAGAAGACAGACTCTGTATAAATCCGTAGAAAAACAGTTACTGGGCACTGGGCAGTAAATGTGTGTGTTGGTGCACAGCCATCCAACCCAAAACGTGGCACTCGCAGTGCTGACATTTTTAAAATATTTTTAGCCGTTAGTAGCTCCCAGATGAGGCTCACATACTGCAAGTCTGGCCGACTTGTGAGGGACCACAGAACAATACGGTCAATAGGAATACGGCCAACTCTCTGTGGTCTCTGCATGGTCATGGCATGGGGCAAGGCCTCAAAGCATGGACCTTTTTATTTCGGTTAAGGAATTCCATTTTCTGACACAGAACAGCACTGACAAATTGCTAATGTGCAGGTGGTAAACGGGTATACTAAATAGGTCAGAATATCCACAGAAATAAGATATCATCCAAGTAAATAAATATTATTCACATCATCCTCATCGAGTCAACATAACACTGCTTCTCATTTGCTTGTCAACTACCGGTATAAACAAATATGTTTGTGTGTGTGTGTGTGTGTGTGTGTGTGTGTGTGTGTGTGTGTGTGTGTGTGTGTGTGTGTGTGTGTGTGTGTGTGTGTGTGTGTGTGTGTGAGACATATATGCTGTGCCTGGTGCACCTATATGAAAACATTAAAGCTCTATCATGTCATTATTTTTAACTGTATACAATACTTTTGTCCAATCTGTATGGCTTTTTAATGAAGAAATAAAAAAATCCTAAATGGAAAAAAGTCATTGAGGAAAGTAAAATACAGCTACCCTCAGTCCTCACGCATTAGAAGGCCAATGTCAGTCACCAGAACCAGGGGTAAGAAAACTTCAATATTGTTAAAGTGTAGACTAGAGTGAAGTTACAATGGGTAGAGGGTCTGCTAATGTATGCTAAAATGAATGTAAATTGTCAAATAATTAAATAAATATTGAACTAAGCAACTTAAAAAATGTCTGTGGTGCATACAAAAGCCAGAGTGGTAACATTACCACAGTATTTTAAAGTGGGGAGATTTTTTTTTTAAAAGTTAACTGCATCTACTGTGTGAGAGCAAAGCAAACAACTCAAAATATTACATACTGTAATGGAACAGAATCAATTCTATGTCCATTTTCAGGCTGTATCAATCAATAGCTAAACTTGAAAAGGTGCAAGAGAGATACGGTAATTAGTTGGCAGTAGGTTTGTCCATGCATGCACACTCTGTCCAGCCAAAACGACCAATGGATATGTCTAGACAACTTAACTATATCATTAAGTGTTTCCTCTTAGGGCTGCAACTACACAGTATAATATACAACTAGAATACAATAAAACTCCACACAGAAAGGCCCTTTTGCCAACCCCACCCAGGGCATGGGAGCTAATGACGAGAGAACACACACCCCAGCGCCCAGTGGGCGGGAATCGAACCCGGGAACTTCTAGCCGACAGCGGTAATGACTACACCACTGTGCTCCCCGGTACACATGATCTTTATAGACATGTGATCAAGACAGTTCTCACAGAATCTTTAGATTTTAATCTGGTTGGCTAAGATTTACATCAAAGGTTTGCAGATGTGGCCCGTTTTTAACAAAATGCCTCAAATCATGCAGCAACGCATGCAGCGTCTTTGTGCTGTTTTTCCATTGTGATGTGTGTGTGTGTGTGTGTGTGTGTGTGTGTGTGTGTGTGAGAATACACTTTGAATATGAATATCTAAGATTACTAGTCATTTAAGGTGCATGTATTTATATCTGCAGTATATTCCCAGCACAATCTGACAGATTAAGCAGTTGCTATAAACCAATGTGATTGCAAAAGCCTGTGAGGCTGTGGTTGTGGACTTTCACAAAATGCACCACAGGTCAAGTCAAAACAAAACAATGTGGTGGTGTCAAACTCTAAAGGCTGTGGTTTTGATGATATACTGAGTGACAGTAAGCAGCAGCTTTATTAGGCACTATATAAAGAAGATCATACTAGACTACAGTGAAAGGCAAAAGAGGAAGTCTTTTCTTCCTTGTTGATGCGTCAGGAAGTCAGGCGTGAACAAGAATCTGATGATAAAGGTCAGGGTAGATGAAGCATAAATAAAACACAAGGTACAGTAAATGGCAAGTGGACTGCATTTACAGTATATACTATAGCAGTTTTATATTCATCAGTTGCACCTTACATTTAGCAGGTCTGTCTATGTGTATGTCAGGTTCATTTGTAGACCTGCTGGCATCCTAATAGCGTCACTGTGTATAGATTGTAGTTGTACAGATTATAAATGTTCTGATATTATACGGTTTAGACTGACAATAGGTTATTCTTGGTTTACCTATGATCCTAGATTACTAGTGCTATGCATTTGATGTATTGCCTTGCGTTTTCCTTGATTACTGTAAATCGCTCTGGATTAGGAGCGTCGGCTAAATGCCTAAATTGTAAATTATATGTGGGTGCAAGTAAATTATATGCTGGTGCACCTATATGAAACCGTTAAAGCTCTATAATATAGTGTGTGTGTGTGTGTGTGTGTGTGTGTGTGTGTGTGTGTGTGTGTGTGTGTGTGTGTGTGTGTGTGTGTGTGTGTGTGTGTACAAATATTTTGTCCGTGTGTGAATACAATTATTTTGTCCAATTTGTATGGTGAGTAGTCTGCTGTGTTAATACAATATAACTTGGTCTTTAAATACCATAAAACCACCATTACCCTTCTCATGTTAAGCACCCCTAAAGGGCGTGCGTGCACACACCAGTTTGGGAACCCCTGTTCTAAAGCATTCATATGGATTTTTACAACCCAAACTTAGGTTTTCACATCACCACTCACTGACAACTGGTTTGACACAGGGTACACAAACAAGATGTGTGATGTCAATCAAAGCCTCATCAAAGACTAGCATAAAAACCTGGTGTGAACAAAAATGCATATATTATCTTTACTCGGCCTCTGATTGGACAACAGACCAATGTAGGACAGCCATGTTGGCCTGTTGTCAAATCAGAGGTTGCACTCACTCAGTAAGTGCATTCAGTGAGCACTTCGGAGTCTGGACCGTGACCAGTGAGCGCTCACTGAAACCAGTTTTCAGTGACTGCTGTTCTGAAACTCTGCTGGTGGTGGTAACAATCCATGTGAATGCTTTATAAACAAGAGCAAGCAGCCACTAGGGTTTATCAAAAACACATTAACACAAAACTGGCAAGAGTGGGTCTTTAATACCAAGACAGACACCCAGCACTGAAAGAGATACCTTTAAACCCACCAATGATTCTCCTTTCAGACCACAACATTGGCGTGATACAGGAGGCCTAGAGGCCAGACCAAATAATAATCAATCTTAAGTCAATGTTGATTGCCTATTCTCTTTTACTGACTCACACTTGAAAGACAGATGGTCAATTATTTCTGTACTTATTTTGCCAGGATCTTCTTATGACCCCCCGGGATCCTTGGCACAGTTTTGAAGTATTGACACTACGGTACACACAAATGTGTGAGACCACTTCATGTAGTCATTCATGCATTTCTAAACTGTCCAGTCATTTAGTCGGACTACAGAAAACTAATTCATGGTTGGTATTTCTGGTGGAATTCTGTCAAAGGGAATCATTTAAATGTTACATGTATTCAACTAAACCCATTTACAGTATGAGATTGTCTGTGTGTGAAGCTGGGTGGTTTTAGATGGGAGGGTTACATCCAGAAAGTAGCCAAACCTAGCTCGTTTTTCATCTGGCAGACAGAGTTGAATACGGTAATGGGAAATGAAGAGTGACATAGAGCAAGCTCAATGAATGAGACAAACCTTGGCAGTTTCCCATTTGACTGACTAGATGGTCAGGAATGTGGAAACAAACGACCAACATTCATAAAAGCATGGTAGACATCACAGTTTTAACCACTACAACTGAGGCTACCATCTTTGTTGCTCCTCTCAAGTATAAACTGCTCTCTGCTGAGATGAGATCCTAATCAAGACACTGCCCCTCTGCCCTGGCTAACGTGATGTTGGGTGTACATGAATTCGAAGAGACAAGACAATTTAGGATTCATTAGACAACTCTTCACCTTATCAAAAAACCATTTCAAAACATTGTTGAGACAGCAAACTATAGTTTCATTTGTGTAAACGATACCAAAGTCAGGCCAGCTAGATTTACTTAGAAATGAACTCTGAACTCTCCTAGCCTATCGAGCCACACCAGCCCTTTCATGGAGCACTGTGCTCTAGTCTACCGGCTGCAATGTAAAACAGCACCGAATTTAGCTCTCCCACCCTGTGCTGTGCCCTCCCCTTCCCCCAACCCACCCAGCCCTGCTAACATAGTGCAACACTCAGCCTGTTCATTTGAATGGGCTGCTGACATGTCACTATTCTCTGGGACCTGAGCCCAGAATGTTCCACAGAGCTTGCTAACCTTAGGGACAGAGTGTGGCTCCCTACCATGGCTCGGTGACAAGGCCATGGACGTTCATACACACACAACCACAGAATGGGGACCAGCTGGAACGTGGCAGCGATGTGAAAAAGCAGCCAATTGGCAAATGTGAACCGATGGTTATAGTCTTGAACTGAAGCAATATTTAGGCCTATAAGAACTTCAGACTCCCAATTTTTGAGGGCTATGTTCAGCTTTGAGGGTCTGTGTAAACACACACATTGAAGGCAAAAGTGTGTAAACACTCATTGATGACAAAAGTGAGGACGCAAATTATGATTGGCCAGAATGAGATGTATGATAAGAGCTCCCCTCACTTCACACAGGTGTGATTTTAAGAATAACCTACAGTATACACTGTTATTTCATATACATATATGTGCGAGTTAACTGCATCTTTATCCAAGCATAGTCTCCATACACAGATGACAGGATGCTACATTGCAACAGTGACAAGCGTGCCAATTTAGTTACATGGCGGGAGTTTGTTGATAGAAGATGGGGTTTACTGCTGCCTGCTGCTCAATGCATAACTGTGCAATGCATGCATACACGCAGGAATAGTTATAGGGCCGAATTAAAATGACAGAACTGAAATTGTCAGGTGCTTTGTTGTATCACCGTCATGTGAGGAGGAGGTGTTCCAGGGTTGGAGGAAGCATTTCAGATCATGGCATATCAAGGACTGAACTTAGACTGGGGCCGTGCTCTCTCGACATTTGCAATAACAGGTGTGTGCGCATATGTGTTTTACACCAGCCTGATCTGATACAAAAAGTTTACAATTTTACATTTCACAAACTTTTTGTGTAAAAGTGATCGGCCGATTTTCACTCTTTACCCGATCTGGATAAACCGAGGAAGGACAGCGTGAACTGGAGCCGATATTATTACAGTGATTTTAACTCACTTATTATCAGAACTAAGTATATACTCGTATAAAAGGCTGTATAATTTGCACACTTCTGTTCCCTTGCAGAGTATGTGAAAGTGATGACTAGATGGGCCTTGGTAGCAGCCCTGGAGAGATGTGAAAGTGATGACTAGATGGGCCATGGTAGCAGCCCTGGAGAGATAAGAGTCAAAGCAAAGTAAGGCAAAAGGCTGGACTATATGTAACTTTCCTGTGCCTGGATTTGAACCCAGGTCTCCTGAGCAAGTGCTGAGATATTTACCACTGAGCTATTGCCTGCTTGCTTGCTCTATGGAGTGTGGACATATTTTATGTCATGTCAAACCATGAACAGGGTAATGTCAAAGGTCATGTCCAACCTAAACACAGGATCTAAATATCTCAATAGATTAGCATGCGTGTATTAACTGTACTCTACAATACAGATTGGACAAATATCAATATCATCAAAATAAATAACATAATATAGCTTTAAAGAAATGTAACAGAAGCTGTAGGCCCCTGAATTGTACTGTGACCAGTGGTGTCATGGTGATTCTTTTCCCCCGGTACCACGGACAGTCACGCGCATGCACAAGCGCGTGCATGTGCGCATCGCGGCATGCACACAGAACAGCTGCATAGCCTAAGCCTATTGTTAAATACTGTATGAGCGTTTTAGACAAAAAACACAAAAGTAGACTTAAAATAGTCAGACAAACATCTTTACTGCACACTAGCGAAACTAAAAAGTTTCTTGATGGAGGAGAACACCACACAGCAGCAGTAGCCTACTGGAGCCATAGACTACTGCTGTAAGTGTGCTCAGGTATAAACAGTTAAAGCTGTCATGCAAAGTAGTATCCATTTGAATTCGGCACGGTACACGACACAGTAAAATAGGGGGTGAAAATAGGGGGGTGGGGGGGGGGGGGCAGTAAACCTAGACCACTGGATACTTGGTGCGTCTTCTCTTGAATCTAGTGGGACACGTTCTAGCGTGCACGCACGTGCACCGTTCCGTCCCTATGCGTGCACGTCACAACAATTACTGGTACCACGGCGTGGTACTGTGTTCTACGAGCATAACACCACTGACTGTGACCATCTTTCATTTAGCAATGAAACTATGCAGCCCGTTCAGAAAGGTGTCAACAATCACACATGCTCAAGCAGGACATTGTTTTCTTTGTCAATTTGTTCGTGTGGGAAAACAAAAGCCATTGTGAGTGGTGACTGGTGACACGCGATTATTAGTAGCCTACCTTAATGGGTCTGTGAAATTTGTTCCAAGACTCGATTGGTTCAGAGATTATAGAATAGAATGACTGACCCGAACCGAGAAAGACCTGTGAAATTGTTACCGAGATCTGAGTAGAGCTGTCAGAAAACAATGACTCAGTAGGCTAATGACTGCCAGGTACACAAAATCTTCTCTAAACAATTGATGACACATATTAGTTTGATCAAATGTCAATAAAAACCAAATAAATCAATTGAACAAAATATCTAAATGTAAATATTAAATGAGAAATACAATGTTGTGTACTGAAGATTAGATATCTGTAGCCCAATAGAAATTGCAAGACAGAAAATAACTTTTACATGCTCTGCATCCAGAGAGCTCTTTACAATTATTTCCAAAATTACAAATAACACGTCCTTATTGTAGTTAATTAAACACAGGGGTCCATTTGGTTATATTATTTTGAGCTGTCTCACATCATGTGAATCCTGACTTCACTGCCTGACCACACCCACCTCACCTGGCATCTTTGACAGATGGACAGGGAGTGCAATAAAAGAAAGCAGTCCCTTGTCCTGAGCTGGGAGCCTGGGACTGGGGGTTATTGTAGTAGGCTAAGGGAAGGATGGTTGAGACTCACCAACATCTTAGAGAGTTGGTTATCTTTCTCACAGTGCTTACAGTCTACTACTGAAGCGTAATGTAGATGAGTTTGATGCTTGTGTCTCTGCCACTGAAATGACACATTCTATAATGTTTGAACCTTTTAGGAAGCCATATTTTTCCAATATAGGACAAAACCACAGGCACGCGTTTCTGGACTTAAGCCGATTACGTTAAGCAACATGAGACCTGGTAAAGAAAAGGCAGTTCAGGAATGCTGCTCTGCACTCAGTCACAGTGATGCCAGGTCAACATGGGCCCGATGTGACATCTACTGCACAGGACAGAGGAGCACTGTGACATATTTGGTGCTGGTTGTTGTGGTCATCTCTTTGCTGTGTCCCGTTCAATCCTGAGAAACAGAGGAGTCACCATTCCTTAAATAACCATGGCACAGGCTGACCAACGTCAAGCAACGAAATCCCCACCAGTCTCCATTACTTCCCATACTATTACTATAGGGGCCGAGTGGCAGGGGAGTTGACAGCAAAGCGTAACAACAAAACTGACTTCATGTAACCTGACCTCCTCAGGACAGCGTCAGCCTATAGAGCAACACCTAGTAGTCGCTGAGAAAATGATAACTGAATTGCAATGGTACACAGAACCCTACTTTAGCCAAGTGCCAATTTAGAGAGTAGAAGATCATTTCAGTTAGCAGATCGAGAGCAACACACAACATTGAGTGTTCCGCAGAGTCTGCACATAGACAGACAATTCCAGTCAGTGACAGACAAAAACCTGGTTAGGCAAAAGTAACACTAATTGGGACAGAGGGCCAAATCAATTCAATATGAATCAGTTCCCCCATCTCTGGTCCAGCAGCAAAAGCGTCTGAGACCTACAAGGCAAGCTCTGACTAACTCCAAGACTACACAAACACTTAAAATAATCAATCTTCAAATAAGTATAGCTTTTTGATCGTGTGTGTGTGTGTGTATATATATATATATATATATATATATATATATATAAATACACACACACATACATATACAATTTGTTAATTACAAATTCAGCAAATGATTTAAAGCATAATCATGTTTTCTCACAAGAGCCACAGTGTGCAATACATACCAATTACATTGTAATGCAGATATTAGTTACGTTTACCGTATATATATATATATATATATATATATATATATATATATATATAAACCTTACTCAAATGTCAAGTCTACACAGAGCTGATCTCATGGCTGCCATGGATGCCACCACTACAATGAGATCATACTGTATTAGGAATGTAAATATCACACTCCATACTCACAATCCAATAATAACATGATCATTATGTCATCCTATAGAACATGACATGGGGCCAGAGCTGTTTAAAATCAAACTGTGGAGCAATGAAGGTCCTTGCACACTGTTGCGTTTTTTGGAGCTGCGCTTTTCCAAAAACGTGTCGTCTGCAAGGACCTTAAGAACTCATCTGTCACCAGTTTATTACAGTGTGCACACTGTACAGTGTACAGGATCTAACACCACTTAATTAAAAAACAAGGATGCCACGTGCTTTGATAGCAAGTGAATGCATGTACATTTCAAATTTAATAACAGCTGTAATAAATGGTATTTCAACCACAAAATAGTTTACTTCTTGAGAAATACATTTATTTCAGCGCAAGAGTTTTTCATAACCATAGTACTACTGTAACTATACTATAACTCAAAATGAACCTTTTTATCCTAAAGATATACATTTTGGCCAGTATAACCCACTCTCTGTACTACACACTACTGTACTCTATCCATCCTTATTCAGCCAAAAATATAGTCATAGGCCTTTTTCTCCACGCTCCACATAACCTTGAGTGTGATGATGCTCAACTAGCCTTACTCATTTCCTTGCTTATGTCAGAGCCAGTAAGTAAAAATATATAAAAAAAAGGAAAGAGGGAAAAAAAAAAAGAGAAAAGTAAGCGAGCCTCCGGTCTGCCAATCCCCCGGACAGGGCTCCAGTTCACTCTGTCCTTCCTCTGAGATGTGCAAACAGAGAAGTGGCTGACGTTGGCAGTCGAGTCCGATACAGGGAACAGTGGGCTGACTGAGGTCTGACTACCTGAGGAGGACTACTATTACAAAATATAATTAGAAACACACAAAAGGCACCACTTAAACTTGTAAGCATTTCTGGATATATCGAACAATATCAACTCAACCGAATCCAGTTACTAAAATTAGGTGTTAGATTCCATTGTTGCCTCGTAATACAAAAAGCTCATGTACCAACTATGGCCAAAGCATTTCAGGCTATACACGACTGTACATCCCTGCCTGAACAATGTTTTTCTAAAATAACTGGAAAAGTGTGCTCCTCTGAGCACAGGCCTACTCGTTTGTGTCAGTAGTGGGGGGGGGGGGGCATAGCAACATGGTGTATTAGAAAAGAATCACACCCGTGTGAACCGAGTGGTGCCCCCCCCTCTCCTCTCTCTCTCTCTCTCTCTCTCATTAGCAGGCAATAAGTGCAGCACTCTCTCTCTCTCTCTCTGTTTCTGGCACAACAGTGCCTCTACTGGTACTCATTCTCATGCTCATTAACGTCACAGACACATAGGTGAACACGGACAAAGCTGTTCCTTGGAGTGGTTGCACCACTCAAAAGCCTCCGCAAAACGGCAGAAAGTCTTGTCAGGTAGAAATGGCCGGTAATATATGGGGAGTTGTGTGTCATGATTGTACGACCAAGAGTTATAGGCCAAAACAGTGACCCATTATAGTTTCACACCAATTGGTCCAGCAGTGCCCGAGATTAGCTGCTCAAAGACACACAGATGACTCAAATCTGTGTGCTGACAGACGGACAGGGGAAAAAACAATCTGCACCACATTGTTAAGCCTCCATATGTTATCAATTAAAACCAATCTGACTTGACACTGTCACTGACTGGACCTTGCTCAGAAGAAGAACTTTGCATGTGGTCAGTCCAAAAAAAGATTAAAGCTGGTCTATGTATTTATCAAAGTGATAGTGTTCTATAACTCACTGCTATCGTGTTGGGAAACAGCCTATACCTCAGCTACCTAGAGAGTGAACTCAGCACTCTGCCAGGCCTTGATTCATTATTTGTCTTAGTTAGGTAAAGACCACCAATCACTGCATATTAAGTTTGTTGCACTTCCATCTTTTCCGTGTCTCAACTTTACCCATCAATCATATTCATATGGCGGCAATTTTCGTAAATGGTAAATTTACATAGCGCCTTTATCCAAAGCGCTTTACATAGATTTGGCAATACATTGGGCATTACATTCACCCATTCATACACTGATAGCGGAGGAAACCACGCAAGGCATCAACCTGCTCATCGGGAGTAATTAGGGGTTCAGCGTCATGCTCAAGGACACCTTGCTCTACCAACTCTGGGGGAGCACAGGATCGAACAGGGAACCTTCAAGTTCCAACCGGACACTAGTCTAATGTACAGTAAGTGTGAATACATCCAAGTCACTTAAGTAGTCTGTCTGCTTGGAGGGAGTCATCTGAGGGGCATGACCATTGATTAATAAATACGCCGCCCTACATTAAAGAGGTTATTTCAATTAGGGCGCGCAACATAGACCCAATAGTTTAAAAAATCCACAGCACATCCTTCTCTGTATATAACCGCAAAGTAAAGTAGTAAACTATGGATCGCAATAGAGCGCCGAAGTCCTGACGTCACTCAGTCATCCCCTACTTCTGCCTGGTTCACAGAAGTAATTTCTCTATGGAGAACAACATAGGGTCATCTTAAAATCGTTTCATATAAGCATTGTGGTCCAAAAATAAACAAGCTGTCTCTGCGTTATTGTCAGGGAGGTGTCTCTGTATCGTTTGAGACAGTCAGTCACTCATATGTCAGATAGTCTGTTTCTAGCGAACATGTAACAAGATACAAAGATGCAAAGCTACACAGCGCATTTATAGCTTTGTATCTTTGTAGCTGAAGTTAAAACCAGCTCAACTTTTTTGTAGCCGTTGTAGCCTTTGCAGCAGCTACAAACGTTTGATGGATGTATCTTTGCATTTTCATGACGCTGGCTTCCATTAAAAATGAATGGTACTGTATCTTCACATCTGCCTGTGTGAATGCGGCATAATGATTTCTATTTCACAAAAGAAAAAATGTAGCCAAGACTTGAGTACAATACAGTGGGTGACACAGCTTCAGTTCTTACCAAGGCAAGTCTGTACAGGAGGTACATCCCAAAGAAATGCAACTCTTAACCATAAAGACAAAAAACTAGTTTTTCCCTCTTTCTCTTGCGTTTACATAAACCATACGAAACATTAATTCCCAGTGATTTGAGTCAAGTAGGCATGTTGAATATTTAGTTTTGTGGATTAAAATTATAGATACACATTAAGACAGTGGACAAATTCACATCAAAAGACAAAACACCAACCACTATATCGACTCATAAATGCATTCTTCAAAAGAAGGCTGGACAATAAAAGTAGGCTATTAAATATTATACATAATTACAGCTATACAAAACTACCAATCCATGTGGCTGTGCACATCTTTGTGCTCCACCCAAAGAAATGAATCTATTTGTTCCTATTGATTCCAACAACACCAATTGTTACATTAAATTAGCCCATTTTAAATAAAAGCTTGTAATTTGGAAGATGAAGATGTAGGAGAATACTACACTTGAATTTTTAATTACGTTGGTCAAGACTGCGCCTCAAGAGCAAGGATCTTTGAGCAATGAGCAAGCAGCTTAGAGAAATTCACATTAATAACAAACAATATCTCAAAGAGTTGAGGAGGGATGACTCTGGGTGTCTCAAAAGTGATGATCAATATTCTACCAAGAACTTCCAGTCAAACATTTGCCTTTCACAACATTATTGTCTTCTCATCATGTGTAGTACACAGCCACTGAAGCTGGAGATAACGCCCTGTCCTCTTGGCCTGCCAAGTTCTTCTCAGTCAAATATTTATAGAAATTGAAACGTTAGATGGCCACCAGACTAGCTAGTTAGCAACACAAGGAGCTTATAGCCAGCAACAGCAGATTCATGTCAGAAATGATGCGAAACCTGTATATTCTTGCTTTTAAACGCAATTATGACTAACGAAAAAGAAGGCATATATTATGATTAACTTGTAAATCGTTAAATGTACTTTAGTTGCACTGTCACTCACTGTATCTAAGCCCCAAGCTATGGTGCTTTAAGTCGCTGTGAGGGGGTTGGGATTGGGAACAGGGATGATGGCCATCTTTCAACATAGTAACCAATAGGTACTTTTCAGCATTCTTTACTAAGCTTTCATTAGCTGGTTCAGGTTCTAGGAAAGGCTTTCCCTTAAGACAGCAGGACACATAATGTTTAAGTGTGACTCGGGAAGATGGTTAGACTCAGAAAACATTAACTGTTATAGTTTGTGCAGTTATTTAAGTTAAAGTTCTGTCTAATAGATTTTTTGACAGCTCACTAAACTGAAGTTAACCAACGCTAAATGTAAACGTTGTACACACTAATCCCTCTATAATAGTAACTTCAGTTAACTAATTTGGCTAACTTCGTGGTAAACTAACTGTTGAGCTATGGGAACTCGCCTCAACGCAATTATGTGTGTTAAGGGTAATTCTATTCAGTATAACTGGCAGGAAGCTCGCTCATAAGAGCACGTTTATACAATTCTGACAACCGTAAAGTCTGTGATCCTGGCTGTGATTTAACGATAATAACTATCCACAGTATGAAGCTGTGGCTCTCTATTAAATGTGGATCATATCATGGCAAGACAGTACTGCTACACTACTACTACCACCAAACTAGCCACAGCTGCTCATCAGCCTTCATGTACATGGCCGCGCGAGCCATTCAGCAAGCGTCGCGCGACACAAATGACACACAAACACCTTGAAAAAGTATCGAGAGCACATACGTCGACACTACTTTCTCTCGAAAATGCGCTATTTTGTGTCGCGCGACGGAGTAACGTTCCTATGCACCCACAGACAGACCGACAGACAGACAGTCTGGCTGGCTGGTGGTGGACGGTGGTGGGGACCTCCTCACACTGACTGCCAGTCTGCCTGTCACATCAGCTGCCTGAACGGATCTCACACACAGAGACAAACAGACAGCACGCAGAGATGAAAAACACGTCAATGTTTAAATTCAAACCACCGCTTTACCTTGCTGCTCTGGTAACCCTCGAACGCTTTCAGCGCGCTGTCAGTGAGTTTGACGTGAAAGACGGAGACATTGTTGCCGTTGCTCACTCTTCCACAGGACAGTCCATAGCACTGCTCCTCCTTCAACGCCGCCATCTTGCTACCATTTCCCAGCGACCACGCGCAGCGCACGCACTCTCTGTTGTAAAAACGCAGGAGGACTCCCGGAGCTTTTCAATGAATATTCAATTAACGGTCACTGCGTGGTGAAGTCACCAAGGATAGGCCCTACATGCAACATTAAATGCCACGCAAAACCACATTTAATGACACATTTCAGTAAATATTCCACATGGACATGTGGAATATTATAATTTACAATACATTTGGCATAGCTTCATTTTATTGACTGTTCACTCACTGACAGTTCACTTCACATATGAATGTAAGCTATTACACAGAACCCCCCCCCCCCTTTATAAATGTGTATAGGCGTGCAAACATAAAGGCCATACAATTAAATATTTAAATGCCTCCCCAATGGCTAGACTTGGATGACACAACATAAACTTTTCTCCCACGGATCTAAGGAAAACACATTGGGAAATCATTAGCGGTGCGGTGCGTAGAGGGAACCATTACGTCACTGCCTCACTGGACTACGTCAGCGATACGTCAGTGTCCGAGTAATTTGGGAATGTCCAACTGATTAAAACGGGGGGCGGTTCGTAATCTATTAAACAGAACATGTTCCAGAGTAGATAACGAGATGAATTATGAACAGAACATTTTATGGAGTTTGCTTGTGACGTGTGTGTGTGAGTGAAAGAGAGAGAGAGAGAGAGAGAGAGAGAGAGAATTAAACAGATCTTAAACTGAGTTTTTCTGTATAGGCTAATATTTAAATAGTCCTGATAATGAGAAAAAATGCTGCCATTTGTCCCAGTGACTGCCAAAAAATTGCTATTTGTTTAAAAAAAAAGCTTTATTGTTGTTATAACATATAACAATATATGACATAGCTCAAACTGTATATGCCTACTTTCCCCATTTTCAGCACAAACTTTGTTTCCCATCTGTAAAAAGAAAAACTAGCACGGCTGTAGTGCACAGAGTCAGTAACAATGGAAGTTGGAGATCCATGCCCTACCCGCTGTACCCGTGTCAGAGTACCCGTTGATTCCACCCATTGTCTGTGCCCCTTTTATGGCCATATATGGACATTTCTGTACCTGTCTCTCTGTGTCCTTCATATATTTATAAAATATATATAATTATGTTTCAGGCGTGCCCAAATATGGAGTGTTGTGATGTCAGAACAGGCCAGCTTCATATATGGAGCCTGGGCAGGGGCCTTGTCCAGAGGCCCGGCAGAGGCCTTTTGTGGCGGTTCTGGACAACCAACGGACTCGACACCTTGCGACACCTGTGGGGGGACAGCGTGGGGGAAACGCGTGTGTCGAACTTGAAGTCGGTGGGGCGAACGGTTCTTGAGCTACGTGCATTACAGCCGTACACACAGACAGAGACATGGTGCATTTATAGATAGATGTTAACTAGCACATATTCATATACAACAACAACATGCAGGATTTAAAATAATTCCAGGCCATTTTACATTGCCATGTAGGATTACATCGATGACATCAAATCAGTCAAGGTAGTTTTAACGTAGGTCTATGGCTTGTTGGTCCCAAAGGGTGGAGAAGGTACCTGACAACAGTAGATTGCAATCACTAGAAACAACAAAACAACTGTTAGCCTACTTTAAGAATGGGCACCAGAGAAGTCTGTGGGTGGGCACTGCAATGTGAAATTTTCCCCCTAAAAATTTGAAAAAGTAAAGAATAAAAGTATGCTTTGGAAAATGGTCTGAAATAATGTAACGTAGCCTACACATGATTTGAACAAAGACAGCACTTCATCTCAGACCTACATTTACCACGACGTATTGTTTATGCCATAATGATAAACCCAACAGCAGTTCCAAAACTTGTTTGGCTGTTACCTGACCTAGGTGCGTCCGTTTTTTTAAACTCTAGTGTAACACTTTGTGATTTACAAAGATGTAATGTGCGATAAAAATAAAATGTATTGCACAATGTTTGCAGAGGTCTTATGTTGAGAGAGGGATAATACATTTGAGTAATAACAGAATAGACAAACGTTTATTGAGATAAATACAAAATCAACAAAGGCAGGGAATGTCAGAAACTCAAGAGTAACCCATGTAATCTTCTGTATACTAACTATTGAGTATGTCTGTGACTTTACACACTTTTGTACCATTTTTATCTTTACATATCAATTCACCGGCTTCATAAAAACAGTATTTAAAAAAAAAACTAAATAAATTAGCAACTTTGTAACAACCATAAAAGACAAAAAAATGTGATAAATCATAGCCTATATAGGGCAGGGAAAATCTATAAATAAAACAAAGATTGCGGTTGAAGGCTCATCTTATATTTGGTCTTAATCATTTAAAAGTGAGGTATACAAGATTGAAAATGAAGAATGAAGACTATTTCTTACACCTGCAACACTTTTTTAATAGTCTGTGTGCTGAATGATTCTCTACCCTTATCTCTGCCAGGCCAGAGGCATAGATTATGTTTTTGCCGGTCTAGCGCTGCATTACATTAAACTGGAATGGCCAGACAAATATCACTGCATAGATATTAGTCTGGAATCTCTGTGTGGAAATGCAATTCCAAGGGGCGGATTAATAAAAATGCCATAATTGCACACTAGGCCCCGATTGGTGCCGCACAACTTCGGGGGCAGGGAAATCAGATCACAACCGAGCAGGCCAGACTTTTCTTTTGCACTGGCAGATTTGTCTAGTTTTCATGCTAGCATTTCATGCACTGGTCTTCACCTTACTTTAGTAAAACACTTTGTTAATTTAGTCTTTTCATACCTCATTGCTCTGAGATCACACACTGCTCCAAGTGAGCCAACAGATGCAAATGAAGGGAGAATACAGACTTTCAAAGAGCAGCGGAAATATAGGAATGGTTAGCGGCAACTGTTAATGCAAATGTAATGGAACCGGTACCAGTTCCAGTGTTGGAATGAAGCAACCTCCCCTCCCAATCCATGGGACAGTTCAGTGTCTTGTTCAAGGACACTTCAACATGAACGTACGGGATTGAACCGGGAACCCTCCGTCTCCCAAACGGCCACTCTTTTGTCTTTTGTGTACATGAATAGAGGGGGAGATAATTATGACACAGGGCAAGTGGCTTACCAGGGTGTGAGAACCTCAAGACAATACAGCATCTAGGTTACGCCAATCAATATCACATCTCCCCTACTAAAAAACTAAAATCACATTCTCTAAGAAATCAGGTCACACGTGATGTTCAATTAAGCACCATGACCTCAAGCTTTGAAAATAACTTAAAGGGACAATATCACAGTAGTTATATGTCTGATAGACTGTAGAGATTAGTTAATAAATGTACAATTAATGAATTTGCATTCCAGTGCTCAATTAGCCAATATCATACTATCACTATACCAAAGACGGCAAAACAAACAATTAAGCTTAAGTTATACTTAGTTGTGTGCCGGTTTCACGTGCCGAAAATAGCACATCTACAAGCTCAAAGATTTAAAAGCTTGTAGATGGACTATTTTTGATCTAGTATAAATCAGGGTTTAGTGTCTGATAATGTGAAAGAGTACTGATAGGGCTACACAATTTTATATAATTGCCACTACCCCAGTCCCCCCCTCTTTATTATTTGTCGTATTTCTCAAACATAGCAGAGAAACCCAGGGACAGTCAATGTGAAGAGGCAACTGACCAATCAACATTGGTTTCCCCCTTCTAGCCATGTTCCAAAGGCACTGCCAGACATTTTAATTATTTCCATTGTTTAGGCTCTCCTTTTGGAAGGGCGTTGGCTACAGGTTTGCTTCAGTTTCTGGCAGCAATCACAACAGATAATGCAACACCACCGATGGCTACTGCAGTGGCACCAAATAGCCACTTCCAGCTGAGACCCTGGGGAAATATTGAAAGAGAGAAATAGAAAACAATGCATAAGTTGGATTATCATTAATAAGTCCTGAACTTCCCTCTGCGTTTCATATGCAAGGCATAACCTTAAAATCAGTAACCTCACAAAGCCTCTGTTTACCCATTCCATTTCACACAAACAGTTTGAATAACAAAGCATGATTTGATGACAGGAAAGTCCCACAGAATTTACTACAGCATCCTTCCTGGTGGGCATCATTAGAAATACCCAACTTACCCACGAGGACTTGGCCTGGTATTTCTGCGTGACGCAGGTGGTACTGCTAGGGTTACCCAGCATCTTCTTGTACATGGCCTGCTCCGCTCCCTTCTGCTCCGAGTGCTTCTTCACCAGCTTGGATAGTTCTGCATGGATAGTCTACACATGGATAAGAGAAAAATAATAATGTGAGCAAGAGTTGTACGCCTCAGTCCAACTTTATGGGATACATGAATTTCACAACCACATAAACTCAAATAACAAACACCTTCAGATAACGTCGATGCAAATGAAAAACTTTTCAGTCATAAACAGCATAAAAACTGACTTGTACCGAAAGCCTATCGTTAGAAACACATCTCCATGGTCAATAAGATAATCCATTCAAAAGACTGAATTAGATAATGAAGACTTCCCACCCAAACAAAAGAGCCCAAAATGTTCATACAAAGACAATATAAATATAAAAAATATTATAATGTTTTTGCAATATGTCGTCTGGTGGTTGTATTGAATTGGCCTGTTATAGCGTCACCATGAGGCTGATTTCAAATTTGTAAGTGCCATTTCTTCCTCTGCCTATTGGGAATGTGCATGCATAATTTCACAGATGTGTGTTCAAGATTTGAGGCATTTTGTTAAAAAATTAAATGGACCAATCCTGCAAACTTTGGAAGGCACTCTTAGCCAATCGGGATGGAATATGGGAAGAAATGCATTTAGCAAACATCTGCCTCATGGTGGCGCAATAACAGGCCATTGTGGAAAGATCGGGGCAGAGGTTCGTCATTGACATCCAGGGAGTGTGTGTACAGTTTGGCATCGGCCTGGGCCAACGGTGCCGGAGATTAGCTGTACGCAGACGGAAGGACACACGGACGCTGGACGAACACACACACACACACACACACACACACACACACACACACACACACACACAAAGACAGAGTGCAAAACATACTCCTACTGCTTTGCTGCTAGACAAAAACATACAGAGTGGCTTGTGCCATTCAGTATTCACCTGTATCCAAGAGAGAATTGACACAAATCTTTCTAAGCCTCCATGCGTGGTGTACAAGAAACCAACCCCCTAATCTAGAATACATAACATGCTGCTAAAGGCCTGGACAGATACGTCAGACACCAGAAGCACTAGGTTCCCTGTTCCTTTTTCTCCTCTTGGGAAAAATAGAGTGTGAAGTACACGGATAGTTTCACATTCTATATACAACACACCTCTGTGCTTTGTCACAAATCAGACCCTTCTACCATATAAATGTCATTCATACTGTAAGTGATGTAATTCACATGATTCATAATGATGAATGTTTTCATATTTGTCAAGGTGCTATCACAATATTTTCTTACTACTTACATAAGTACATATTGTGTGCGTGCATTCCACTGTCCTTCCTTAAATATAGCAATAGTTAAACAAACTACAAATCCAGAAAAACTGCACTTTGTCTGCACTGCCCACAGCCTCAAAAGATAACACGGAAATGGACGCATCCGACGGATCGGCTTGCGTTTCAGATCCACTGACGGTGACTGACCAGTGACCACAATACATCCGACACCGAATCTACCCATGTGGTCATTGCCCACAATGTCATTTGATATACAAAACTAACTCATTCAACCTCCCCACATGGGAAGAAAATTAAAGGTGTGATTTCACGTTCTATTGCTAATGTAACCCTTAAATGCCCATGGGCCATGTGGACTGGCTTACATTGTAAGACCACAAGACCTTTAAAATAAGTTAAATTACATAACACTTAAATTGTACTATCAAAAACAATGTGGTTATGCAGCTGGACTTAGCTTCACAAAGGTGAAGCAATACCTCTACTGGCATTGACACAGAAAGGAAGACAAACTATGCTCCTAAAATTTTAACTCTTTTAGATGCGTTAACTGGGCACTGTGGCCCCTTGATGCGCAATTTTATATTAGATTGTGAATTAATTAGTTGTCATCATTTTATTTGTGGTCTTAATTTTGGAATTTTAGTATTATGAGTGATTCATATCTTTCCTCCAGGACAAAATCCATGCTAAAAAAACACCTGACATCATTAGAGAGCCATCAATAGGTGTTTACGATGGGTGCAGCCACACTAAGAAGCGTCATGTGATGATGTGCACATGTCAAAAGCTGTTGATGAGTCTCTCACAAGCACGGTTCTAATTTTGAGGCATCGACGTGTGACACAGAGCATCAAAACACAATGACGTTTTGGTCAATGGTGTAAGATTGAAGTGGGGATTGTGTGCACAAGTACCAAGCTGTTCAGCCATTCAGCTGATCCAAAAAGCCAACGCACTGAGCTCTGTCAATTTACAATTTAGGCATTTAGCAGACGCCCTTAATCCAGAGCGATTTACAGTAAGCAAGAACAAAAACATGGTAATACATCAAATCCATAAAAATAGTCATCAAGACTCATATGTAAGCTAAGAACCTAACAGTGGAATATCGATATAATGAAACATGCATATACAGTTACACACTATAGAGTGCCATGTCTATATAAAATGATATCTACCAGTAAGTTACATAAGTTGAGCCTTTGCATACGCCTGTAAGGTCGTCAAGGCTAGGGCAAGTGCTACGGCAAGTGCTACAGATGGCCTTGTGTAGCCAAAGAACATCACGTTCACGTATCAGCCTATGTAAGCAGTGTAGGAGCAGGAGCCAGGCATTAGACCTGTGTGTACAGTAGGCCACCAAGAGATAAACCTATTTACAGGAACAACGTGAAAACGTGATTCACTGAAATGATGAGTCGGCATCCAACCTGACTTCCCACTGGAGACTACAGCAATACTGTGGCGCCATCTGCTGGGAACGGGTGAGCACTACAACACATTCCTGTTTGATTTTAGTTTTCCCAAACAATTGATACATTGTTACATAAACATAAAGGAAGTGGGAGGTGGAAGAGGGCATTACCTTGTTACTTGGTTCCAACTTCAGTGCCTTCCTCAGAATTCTAATGGCTTCTGCATTTTCACCTTGCAATGCCAATACCTAAAAGAGACCATACCACATTTTTTAAGTTTCTTAATACAATGACCCATTACACATTTGAGAAGTGAAGTGAAGTGAAGTGAAGTGAAGTGAAGAGAAGAGAAGAGAAGAGAAGAGAAGAGAAGAGAAGAGAAGAGAAGAGAAGAGAAGAGAAGATTCACAAATAGACTACCTTGCCCATGCGAAAAAGTGCTTTTATGTTTTCTGGCTGGTGAGCCAATGCCGATACACAAGACTTGAGTGCTGCTTCATAGTGGTCGAGCTTCAGCTGAGAGGCAGCCATGTTGTTTAAACACTTCACCTTTACATCTATTAGCTCTGTCTCCTCCTCAGGACTGATGTCCACTGCAAGATAGGAAACATGCAAAAACCATTGATCACTGCATCACCATCATTACAGAATTTAACAGAAAGATCACAACATAACATTCAAGCCTGCACTCATCAGTGGTGAAAAAAGTGACACATTCTGAAAACTTATCCCATTTATTGATGTGGCAACAAACTACAATTAATTTAATCTACCCACACCTCAACCAGATTTTTTCTGAGCTTTCCTAGAATCATCCAGAAACACTGTCAGCTGTCCGATGTGAAAATGGGTGCCCAAGTGCTTATTTTTTACATCCATTATCTAGACCTTTATAAATGTGTAAATATGTTTACCTTTTGCACCATGAATTATATAACACAACAGAACAAACAGCAATAAGTATATTCTAAAGTGGGCGCTCGGGTGGTGCAGTACATGCCCACCAACGTTGAGTCTAGGGATTCAACTCCACCACAGTAGAATGGAGGTGCCGTTATCCCAGTGGGGACTCCTCACAGGTAGCAGTGGAAAGGAGTGTGAGGATTGAATTGGCATAAAGACTAAACTGGGAGAAATAACTTAAAATAATCGACTAGTCAAAATGTAGGGGGAAAAAGAAACACGTACAGGTACTGGTACTGTATAACCTAACCATCTGAAAATGTATTAGTAAAAACAAAAATAGTATCGCAGATTTTGTGTTCAAAAGATAAAGGTGATGCGTGTGTAGATCAGAACATGACCAACATCCAGTGGTCTTACAATGGACATCCAATTTTAGTTTCTCCTATTGCCCGGTGCCTAGAACAATGCTGCCCATGCACAATAGCTTACCTTTAGAACTAGATTCTGTAATCTGCAGAGCGATGCTATAGGAGTTGACAGCAAAGGCGTAATCACCACGCTGATAGTAGTAGTTGCCCCGTTCCCGCTTCTGACCGGCGAGGGCGATCCTCTCTTCAGGAGACAGGAGCTCCAAGTCTGGAGCCTCCGTGGTCTCCAGCAGCTCGACCTCCATGGACAGATCAGCGTTGGGAGGAACCTCAGGATCAATACTGGGGGGAGAAAAATCCAAATTTGGAGCATTCAAATACCATAATCCCACTGCGTGAAATGGACCTTGACTTATTATTCAGATAAATATGTATACAGGTAATATATAACGTCACCGAAGTCAGCTAAATATGTATAATATATAACGTCACCGCTAAGTCCAAAACCTATAAGTCCAAAAAAAGGAAAAATAACTTCCAATGGATCCAATATAGATATATATAATATATATAGAACTACAAGTTCACAAAGTGTTGCATCGCAACACGTTGTGTGAGATTGTAGTCACTGTGACACTGGAGTATGATGAAGTGTTCATTTATGAAAAAACTAAATATTTTGTCACCTAATAATTAATTCTCAAGTCAACAGACCAACGGAGCCTCTTGATGACATGATTCATTCTCAGTAAGTCTATGGCGATCAGAGAGATAGCTGATGGAAACAAATCATCAGAACAAACAGTAGTTGTTGAAGATAGAGCTGGCATTCCACCTGCACTCGAAACTAGACGCACCACTCGCGCAGTGAACATGCACATGCGGAAATCACCCATCGCTCCCAACATGCGTTGCGTCATGCTTGCAGTTAGGGTTAGGTTGTCGGTCTAATGACAGCTAGTAGCATACCTCTGATAGGCATATGAGGGGTGTCCACTAGTCAAACGTATATCACAGTCATTGACTGAAATACTTGTCTGTTTCAACTACAGTGGCATATAATATTACAGACTAAACCACTAACAGCTAGATTGAAACAAACTGCCTACCTCCCCAAAGTTCCATATGCATATTTTGCATCAGCCTGGATGAGAGCCTTCTCTCCCAATTCCATGAGCTGCACAGTGAGATCCAGGGACTGAAAGAAGAAATAACTGACTGTATTGTGGAACATTGATATCACAATAATACACCATTAGTATCCAACATCAGTAACCTGAAGTTTTATCAGTGATCATTTACAGATTATAAACAACAGAGATGGTGATATCACAGACATTTTGATTAGTTTTTACCTGGATTACATCACCATCTCCCAGAGTGAAAGAGAGCTCCGGTTGCTCCTCTACAAGTGTCCCATCAGTCAGAGAAGACTTCAGATGCACCTTGACATTCTGTCCTTTCAGAGGCCGGCTGTCACGCCCTTTGCCAAGCACCAAGATTTTCTTCTTCAGCTGGTCATTACCTGCAGACATGCAGCAACATTACAATGCAAACAATGTTAACTAACAGTTATTATTTACATTTAAATGAAAATAGTAGCCACAAGCAACTCAACAATCAGATAGGACTTTTCTTTTTGGATGCAAGGGCTGTCATGTACTCTAGATTCCAGCGGCTAGCCACCTACTACATTATCATTACAAGAAGTCACTTTGTGGCAAACGGATGATGGCTTAACATTAGCACTGTCTATTGTCTATTCTATTCCTTTGACCCACCACATACCTAGTACTTCGAGCCACTCGCCCACTACGGATGAACTCTCAGTATCCTGGTCTTCTTCCGTCTCTTCACACTCGTCTGTCTCGTTCATTTTCCCACCGCCAGCATCTTCCAGAGGAGGTGGTTCGTCGTCAATATCTTCTTCATCTAGCATCTCAAAGTCCTCCCCACTGTCCAGCAGCGAGATGGCTTCGGCCTGCTTGGTTGACATTGGAGTGTCATCGTGGCTATCACCAGTTTCGACTGCCTCCTCTTTGTCCGTCATCTGAGCAGAAATGTATGTAATAAGTAGCAAGCAGGCAGTAGTGTTGGGAGGCGGGGAAAGTCCCCTTCTACGTATAACAGATTACTACTGTTATTATGCACTTTTTATTGTTGTATTGTTTGTTTTAATTCTGTTTTGTGTCAGCATTCTGCGTGCTGTAATTTGGTGGGTGCTGGGTAGGATGGGAGGGTTGGTTAAATGGGGACAGGATTGTGTGACAATTCAATTGTTATGCCCATGATATAACCTACATGTAAAAATCACACCCGTGTTAAGTGAGGGGCGCTCTTATCATCGTGATGTAAAATAGACATGTATATTTGCTCAGACACTTACATAAAATTCTCCATTCATTGTCAATGGGAATTTAATGTTTGTGTAGGACAAAGTTAGAGGACAGACACCAAAAGCTGGATATAGGAGGGGCTAGCCCCCTAAAAAAATATTAAGGTTGCATAAAAATCAAATGTTGATTCAAAGTTGCAAGGTGAAAAATGACTACGAGATATGAAGACAGCTTTTTCTGTCAATGGCCAAACTTCGTGAAATTAAGTCCAAAACTCTTTCAAACTGAGCTCCCTGCCATCCTTCGGTCTGTTCAAAGGAATGCTCCAGAACATTTTTCACCGTGATTGCTCCTGCTTCAATTGATTTATTTTACTGATGGTTGTTCTGTATAAAGTTCCTTTGTAATTTATCCTGATTTATAATGTTGTGTTGTATGTATTTTGTGTATTGTACCCTCGGCTACGTTGAAAATGAGGGCTTGCCCTCAACTGTTTTTCCGGGTATAAATAAAGGTGATGGTGATATGTGAAGCGTGAGACTTTGTAGTTGCAGGAGAGCCGTCAGAGAAGCTAAAGGGGTATTTGAGTAAGCCTTATGGCTTAAATGAATGTTTACATGAAAAGAACAAGTAATTGTATGGGACCACTAAAAACGACTGTTGTTTTAATTCGGGCTAAAACCGGGACAATGTTGTAGCTGAAACCGGGACATTAAGTCATCAATATAAAACCGTATAAAGCCGGTAACCTATAAGTTAAGCAGCCCAATTCATTCAGAAGGAAAAACCTTCCAAGACGTTCGCTGCAATATTGCGCTCACTAAACTTAACCTATTGCTATGTTTATCAAATGCCTGATATAGCCTACCTATTAGACTTCAACAGCATGTGTTGATTATCAACCAGGCTTACTATGGTTTTCCAGAACTTTCTAATAAGTGTACTGTTGTCTCAACGTCTTAAAACAAAGCTAATGCTATCTAACGTTAGCTGGCTAGGCTAACAGTAGCCACACTTGTTTTTATTGTATTTATTTGACTGTCAATTAAAGCATACGACCAACAATATAACGTCACAAAGCGATCGGCCCAAATTTTACAACGACCCCAATAAGTTAGCATTAAAATATCTGCTGAACCTACTTTGGATCAGAAAGGGACAACAACTCCAAGGTCCACTCGAATCCAGCTACTGCTACTCTCTGCTTACATTAATACAAACAGCTCTCTCTTCCTGGTAACCTTCAGGCATCTGTGTTTCTATTGGACATTCCCTTAATCTCGCGTTACTAGAGCTCCCGTCTTCTCAAATTGCAGATCTACAAGCTCACAGTACGTTGCTAGGCGATGCGGTGTGAACTTTTAGACCTGCTATTTTCGGCGCGCGACACGACGAAGGAAAGGAATATAAATATCAATCAAAAGCAGAGATGATGTATTGTAAACTACGGAACAAACACTGCAGCCTGGTGGTGAAAATGAGAAATAATCTCATAGGTTTCCAAAAACAATTGCAATACACCTGTCATCCATTATTGCAACACAAATAGAACACACATAGGCCTACTGCTACTGTATAGTCTGCAAACATTAATATCTATGTGAAAATAAAAATATACAAATAGGCTATGTGAACCATGAGGTCCGGAGGGTGACATCACACTGGGGCGTCAGCATGTACTTTTCAGAGTGGGACAGTATAGGGTCAGTCATTTGCAGCAGTATGTTGAACCTCTAATTCAGTGGTTCACAAAGGGGTTCTTAAGGGGGTTCCCCAGCTTAATATAGCATAAAAATCTGTTCAACCACTTTAAATCTAATACATTGGCTATTTGAAAATATCCACATGATTGATATCAGTGTAAGCTGACCACTCATTTTGACACCTGTTAAGTATTGAATGAAACCAAAGGTAACTAGTTTCACTCTTCTGCAATTTTGATGCAAGGAATTCAGTCAAGAGGGTTTATCAAAGGAAGAGATTTTGAAGTTGTGTTGACTGTTTGTCCACAATGCTGCAGACGAGGAAAATCTAGTCCTGCAAAGTTTCTATTGCAAGCAGGAACGTTTGAACATATTGTACACAAGCAATGTCTGTTAGGTCGGTACATTACACTGAATGCAACAGAAACCTTTACAGTTATAGCTGTTGGGCAGTTGGTCATTTAAAGGAGGAAGAGGAGATGATTCATATCAAACTCAGGAATCTTGAAATTCAAAAGTTTGAAAATCACTGCATTAGCAGAATTGTCCAGACCAAAGCTATCATTAAATCTTGAAGTCATGTGTCTAATTCATACAGCACAATGCTTTAGACCGCAGGAAACCCCAAACTACTAAAAAAAAAAAAAAAGTCAAATAATAGCCAAAATATAGGATTTTATTTTTATTTTTCATTAGCACTGGATGAGAGCAAATACTTAGAATAATAAATTAAGATTAATTTGTATTATTGCTCTTGTATTGCTATTGGAGACACTGGGGGACACTGGGCAGTCACTGGGGAGACACTGGGGAGGCACTCAGGGGGACACTGGGGAGGCACTGAGGGGACACTGGGGAGACACTGGGGAGGCACTCAGGGAGGCACTGGGGAGGCACTGGGGAGGCACTCAGGGGGACACTGGGAGGCACTGGGAGACACTGGGGAGGCACTCAGGGGGACACTGGGGAGGCACTGAGGGGACACTGGGTAGGCACTGGGGAGACACTGGGGAGGCACTGAGGGGACACTGGGTAGGCACTGGGGAGACACTGGGGAGGCACTCAGGGAGGCACTGGGGAGACACTGGGGAGGCACTCAGGGGGACACTGGGAGGCACTGGGGAGGCACTCAGGGGGACACTGGGAGGCACTGGGGAGACACTGGGGAGGCACTCGGGGGGACACTGGGGAGATAATGGGGAGGCACTGGGGAGACACTGGGGAGGCACTGGACATTTCATATCACACACACACCATGATTCACTAGGCCCCTCAAAAAAAAAACAGCTTGGCAAGGCGCGATTTATTTCAAGCATGGCGCAGCGCCATGCCAACAACATTGTGTAGGAAACCCTGGCACTATGCAGCCCTGTAGTGCTGCATGTACAGTACGTGCACTGATTATTAATATTTGGTTATGTGTGGCTTTCTGGAAAAAAATTGCGGAAATTGCAGAAATTGCGGAAATTGCGAAATTGCAGAAATTGCAAATTGCGGAAATTCCGGAAAGCGGAAATTGCAAATTGCGGAAATTGCGGAAATTGCGGAAATTGTGGAAATTGCGGAAATTGTGGAAATTGTGGAAATTATGGTTATTTGTGGCTTTCTGGAAAAAAAATAATGTTTACATTTAGGCACCCCTGCGATCGTCACACTTTTTCTGTTACAAACTGACCCCGGCCCCCATCAGAGAAGGGAAAAGTTATGTGGCCCTCACAGGAAAAAGTTTGGGGACCCCTGCTTTAGACTATTAAGGTGTGGTCACACCAGACTTTAATTCTTCCTATGAGGGCGGATTCTGCCAATGCTTTTCAATGGGAACAGATTGTTAATTTATTATTTTTATTTTTTATTTTCAAGAAATCCGCAAATGACAACAAACCACTTTGTTCACTTTGAAAAGCATTAAGTTCAGTCCGCCCTCATAGGCAGAATCAAAGTTTGGGCGTCAGTAGGCTAAAGTAGAGGAAGTAATAAAGATGATTCTGATACATTAACTAGAAGCAAGAGAGCGAGGAGGTCATCATTACAAGGTTAAGACTGGGACATAGTGTTAAATAAAATATGTATGTAATTAAGAAGCACCCTAAAGGTCTATGACCACTGGCAGGATGAGGAGACCGTGGAACGTACTATTATTAACTGTAGTAGGTACCAAAGGGACTGTGGAACATACTATTATTAACTGTAGTAGGTACCAAAGGGACTGTGGAACGTACTATTATTAACTGTAGTAGGTACCAAAGGGACTGTGGAACGTACTATTATTAACTGTAGTAGGTACCAAAGGGACTGTGGAACATACTATTATTAACTGTAGTAGGTACCAAAGGGACTGTGGAACATACTATTATTAACTGTAGTATAGGTACCAAAGGGAAAGAGACAGCATGATAGAGGAGCTGAGAGAAGTGGGAGTTGAGGTGACTTTAAAAAAGGGGGGGGGGGGGACTTGGTAAATCCAAACCCATTTGAATGTATAATAATTTAACTTATATTTATTCTTGATAATTTCATAAATGTACAAAATAAATAAGTGAATGATTCTATATTATGCATTATTAGTTGTGTGAGTTCAGTCAGAACAAAGAACATACTGTATAAGATCAGCTATGATAAATATTATACTCAAGAAAGAGGTCATACTTGTAATAGTTTGAACTTACCATCATGTAGGTCTGTGCTCAGAGGAAAAGATTCAAACAACAGGGGAAAAAATCAAATGACATTTATTATTGATGCATTGTTTCTTTTTAGATAAGCAAATTATCTGTTTTTTTCTTTCAGTCTAAAGAAACTTTACAATATAAAGAAACATACAAAGGACATCTTTATTACCTACACAAGACACCTAAGTCCCTAAGACAAGATTCTGAACTATCCTACCATGAAATACAAAGCAAACCCAAGAGACAGACTGCTTCATATTGAATACTGCCGTGTCATTAGAAAGGACCATGAACAGTACAGGAGAATCGATTCCATCCCCTTCCCTTGAATCCCCAGCCCCAGCATCACCTCCCCACCCACCCAGCAAATCTCCCTAATGGTACAGTATTATACATCACAATAGAAGTACAGAGATGGCCAACAATCGATATACACAAGAGGACTGAGTGAGGATCAGTGAGAGAGAGCATCAATCTATACAACGCTATTACAGGAGTGAATAGCAAAGGACACAGTTTTTCCCCTTAAGTATTTTTGATCTATTATTAATTTAAAATGAGGTTCTCTAAGTATTTTTTCCTTTTTAAAAGTTTTTTTTAATTGATAAAAATCCTTCATATTAAAAACTGTAATATGTGGTCACATGTTTTTTTTTTAGGAGACGATGGCATTTGGAACAATCAGTCGCATGATTATTCCAGAACCAATAGTTCACTAATAACACAGCAGGTAAGGACAAAAGGAGGATGAAACAGCATTCACCTCACCCTGCGCTTAGAAGATTATTTACTGACAGTTTAGTCTGTCTCAAGCATTTACCCACCCCCCCACCATTCGGCATACAGTTTCTACTGATTACGTTACTGCATTCTATACATTTTAAATGCAAGTTTGGCATTCACCAACATGGACCAAATCTTAAGCACATCGTCTCTCCATTATGAAAAAAAAAACATGGACAGTTTATTTATAATTTACTTTAAGCTGAATTCATTGGTAATGACTGACATATCAAAACATGTCAATGATATCAAAATGCATTATACAGTATTTACAAGAAAAAGTAAATTAAAGGATAGGGGGGGTGGAGTGAGGGAGGGGTGCTGCAGACAGACCGGGAGGAGGAGTAATAATGGATGATCTATACTTCATCGTACGATGCGTCGCTCACTGAAAATAACAGATTTGAAGGTGGGGGTGGGGGGGGGGGGGGGGGAGCGGCGTCATCGTGGGACGAGGCACAAATCTTAAGCTCTTAAGATTTTCCAAAGTAGCCGGTCTACAAGCTCATAATATATCGTATCACACGACGACACGTTGTGAGGTTGTAGATCAGCTATTTTGTTTAAATCGGGACGCCAGGGTGAAAGTGGTTAAAGCCCAACTACCCTGGAGGTGTCTCTGCTGAACTCTGAACACAACCTGGTTCACATTGCTAGCAGACGAACAACGAGAACATCAATCACATCAGGCTCAATGATTATTGTTTTTTATAACTTTTTTTTTTCTTTTTTTTTTTTTTACAACTGTTAAATATGCACTCTAGAGTGACTTCATAGCTTTGAAACAGTGATAGAGGGTTGCTCAGGCCAAGGGTATACATGATGTACCCAAAAGAACAAATGAAATAATATAAAATAAAAATGTTTTATTTTTCCCCTTTGTGTGCAGATTCTGTGGGCTTTTCCGTGAATATAATTTGTAGAAATTCAAATTATAACAATTAAAAAAAGAATCAAGAAAAAGGTCTGACTTACATTTCAGTCCAACCAAACAGAAATACATACATTACAAATGCAGCCTAAACAAGTGTTCCTCTTCTTTAGACCCTTGTGGCAACATCATCCGTTTACCCTTAGTCCATATCAGTTCTTCCAGCACTAGAGCTATCACAACCCAAACCCTGTATCCAATTTCCCGCACATACAGTCATTGACTCATTGGGGCCTGGTTGGTGGGAGCTCCAAGGAGAAGATTATTTAGCCTGTCTCATCGGGGGAAAGATACTGGATCACAAGGATCTGTGAGTCCGACCCAAACTGAACATGAGAGAGGGCAGGCGTTGCTGTACGTGAGTAACAGAGGTCCCAGAATCTCTCCACGTTCACAGTTCGGAGACGTTGGCATGGGACTAGACGACATCCTGGGAGAATACATTGCGTCTCCAGTCCTTAGTGAGATTTGAAATCAAACAGAGTGATGGAGAAGGAGACAGGCTGGGGCGGGGGGAGGGGGGATTCACAGACAAGTTGTAAATAACAAATAACAAAATAACCACAATAGAAGCTAAATATGTTGTATTTACAGGCAAGACCAAATCCTTGAAAGAGAAAAGATGATTTACAAATATTTCCCTCTCTCTTCATTCATACTGACTGAGAAATGGCATAACAGATGGGCAGTTGTGAGTTAAAAAGGAAAAAAAATAATCCTACTAGGAACATAATGCTATAATAATTAATTACATTAGAGCAGTCCATTCCTACACAATAAAAGTAGCGTGTGTGTGTGTGTGTGTGTGTGTGTGTGTGTGTGTGTGTGTGGTGGGGGGGGGGAGTGGGGGCTTATTAAGACAATATACCTAAGAATGGGATTATGTCTGTGTACCAGTAGACACTTTGCCAGGATACAGCAAGGCTCAGGGAAATCCACTGTTACAACTGTATGTGTAGTTTTAGCCAAGCTGAGCTAAAAAAAATAACCTGAGCACAAACCCATCACACTAAAGGTGAGGCTTATCAATTGTCTCTGTCGGGTGAAAACAAATATGTTACTTTTCAAAAACAGCAAAAGTTGCAGATCTACAGGCTTGTGGTTCTGCTACTTTTGATGCTTTTGTGTGACGCTGTAGTATGATCAAGTAGGGCGTTAATTTAGCAAAATATATATGGATATACAGTAAGCAGTTTCTGCCCGACTGCAACAAATGATTCCTCACACACCTTCAAGTTTGAAAGTTGGTGAAGCCATGACCTGTCAGACGTTAGCAACTCAGAGAAATTAACAGAGGTGTGTGAGGGGAGTATGACGGTGACAAAAACAAAACTAAAACTAAACATCAAATACCTAAAATCATGTAAACAGAAGTATCATTGTGCATTTTCTTTTCTTTTTTCAACTGTGTGCTTATTCTGTCATTGTTGATGCTGTTGCTGAGATAAGATGTGCCCTTTACTGCAGGAAATCATAACTACATTATTAGAACAATAACATAATGACAATTATAATAATATTAGCATCATCATGAACAAAAAAAAGAATGAAATACAAACAATTAATGAAAGCCATTCTTGCCCTAAAATAAAATAATCAGTTCTTTTTTTCCTTTCTTTTTTCTCCCACAAAAGGGGCAGAGTTTTTCTTAATAAGGGTTTATAGATTTCAACCCCAATCAGTCACCTCCTGCATACCCTCATAGTAACTTAAGCTATGATCAGCACAATATAGTGGAGTGTTGTAGTTGTTGTTGGTGGTGGTGGTGGTGTGGAGCCGGCTGCACAACAGAACAGAACAGCACCTCCGTTGGGTATGAATGGCTCCCGTTGGGTATAGGGCCAGAGTGAGACGGACCAGGGTGCAGGCTAGGATCTCTTTACTGTCCTGGGCTGGGGAGGAACACCCGGCAGGGCTAAGGAGAACAGGCGGAGAGACCCTTGGCGCGGCCCGGGAGGTGGGTTTCATGCTCTCACTCCCATTTTGCAGGCACTGGGATGAGGGGCCTTGAGGGGGGTCCTGCTGTCCATGGGCATCCCCAGGGGCTGCGGGTTGCCACAGCACACCATCCAGGAGGGGGGTGGGAGGTGGGTGGGATTTAGGAAGAAGGGAGTGGGAGGGTTGAGTGGGAGGCAAGACACACCAGGAGGGACGGGTAAAGGAAGAGTAGGGTGAGGGAAGATGAAAAGGAAATAAAATAAAATAAAAGATAAAAATAAAATAAAAAATCACACACTCATCGTCATGTTGGGTGAATACTGTAAAGAGAGAGAAAAAAAAGAGGGAGGGGAGAAAAGATAAGCCAATACTACATTAAATGTCTTGTGCTACACAATTCCAGATTAAAGCAATACAACTAACTACGCTTCCCATGTACGGAATACCAGCTTTTGTGAGGCGCATACCACAGACCAGAAAACCTGTGTGGTGTCACTAACTAAACTAAAATCAGGATGAAAGTATTCTCTTTCTGCGTTCTGTCGGATAACAAGCGGCAAGCAAGAGCATAGTCCAGCCAAAGGGGAAATGTTAAGGAAATTCAGAAACAAGTAATTAAAATCAGGAGAAGCGCACTATATGACATTCTCTCCATGCATCAGAGAACGCATACTATGTGGTTCTCGTCCATGCTTACGGTTGCATGCCACGTGCCGTGTTTGGACTCTGTCCCATGTGATATACTCACACTTTCACTTTGGAATGGGTTTAAAAAGTTGCCTGCCATCTCCCCATCATCACGTGGAGTCCCAGGGGGATTGTTCATGCCTGCCATGTTGTTAGGAGAATTCTGAAACACAGGAGGACAGACGACATCAGGAAGAATGCAAAATGTCTCTCTCTATCAGAGTTCTTATTACGAGATCAATAAAGACAAATAACATAATCCATTTTCACAAATGACAGCACGCCCAGGGGGATGACAAAATCAGAGCACCATTATGTGTTTATTTACATTTATTTGTATTGAATTTACTTCAACTATTCATACATTTCCATCACTGTAATTTTATAAAAAACAAAACATCAATTCCAATGTGTATAATGTGTACAGTAGAAAGTACTGAAGAGTCTCACCTTTGGCAACCCGTCCATGTCACCAGAGCCTGTGAACAGAGAAATACAATATTATAAAATTATTATCATTACCAAATGATTAACCATTACCATCCTTCCAGTATCTAGCTACCTATTGACATTAGGGTTGCCCCACCCCAAGCAAGGCTTCCCCACCAAGGGGGGGTGGGGAGGCTGCCCTCTCACAGGCAATAGCTGTTAATTAAGCTATTTGTTTCAGATACAGATGAGCCCAAACTCTATTGGCTTCATTGATCATGTCTCACCCACCTGTCTAGGGGATCAATGGGACTGCTCACTGCCCACATAATCTGCTTTTGCTTCGATCAATAAGAGGATTGGGAAGATAATGTTCCCCTTGTTATCCACAAGGGGGCAGGATCACACAACTAAAAAACCCTGTCATCCTTCGATATCAGATTCAGGGAACAGTAAAAACTTAAACTTAAAATGTGCCACAGCAGCTGGACACACTGATGCAGTACTAATGCCATTATCTGCCATGGGGTCAGGATGGGTAACTCACCTAGTGATCCGTTCATATGGTGCTGCTCCATAGAGCCCATTCCACCCATTGGCCCGTCGGGCCCCGGCCCCATTGGGAACTGAAATAGAAACATATCAACTTCATTCATTTGAAAGCTTGACACACCATTTCTTCATTCGTTTTCGCATTCTATGCCTCGTAACGTCACATTTGATATCGTCCCTTTTCAGTAACTCAGTACAGTACATTTTTGAGAGGCGCTAGCCCCTTTTAGTTACCGTCCACAAACTTTGTCTTAAACAAACTTAAATTCCCATTGACAATGAATGGAGAATTTTACGTCATAGTGTCTGAGCAAATAGGCATAGTGTCTATTTTACATCATGATGATGTACGACGATACGACACGGTTAAAAAAATATTGAACGAATGAAAAGTAATAAAAAAATGCTTCTGACAAAACCAGCTAACACCATTGGATCCTCAATCTGTCTGCTAAATCAGTTAACTCCATCAGAAGGGGTGGAGTTAGCTGGTTTAGCCCTCTCCCCTGTGTGGCAGAGGCATGGATTAGCCCTGGAGAATCCAACGTCAGCTGTTCTTAATCCTTAGCAATGATGGACAAAACCGGCCCGGACGGTTAGCTCAACCGTCTGGGCACCTACTGTAGGCCGCCAAGCCGGCGTGCCGCGGGTTAGACTACCGAGGCCGACGGCCTTTGCCGCGTGTCACTCCCTATCTCTCTCCCCCTTTCCTGTCTGACCACTGTTCCCTATCAATAAAGGCATCAAAAGCCTCCCAACTCCACTTGAGCTGGATGTTTAAAATCTTCTGAAAAATGTACATTTTGGAGTTAGTTTCTGGCCGACAACCGAGATGTGATAAGTAGGCCATAAGAAACTAACCGGACTCTGCCAGATGGGGGCGGTATTGGGTAACCATGTTCCCCAACACAGCATCCATCTGAGATCGTTCAGGGGATTGAGCTAACACCTAACTGCTCCCCATGGAAGCAGACAAATAGGCTGAATAGGTCAACACTGAAGTGATTAACTAGTGTTACATGACTTACATTAGGTCTGTTACCGCCAGGGCCGATGGGGTTCATCATCGTGTAGATGTTTTCACTTGAGTTTGTTGAGTCTGAGGAGACAACATCAGTCAAAGATGCATGAGAAACATAAGAGGTGGAACATCAGGGCCCAATGTTTGACCACTGTCCTGTCAAGTAGGCCTATATCAGTCCAATCCACCTTAACATTGACCAATCCATTCGTAATCCAGCGACACTATTGTGAAGGCACTCAACAAGGACCTGCACACATTGTGTCTGTCCTCCAAAACACTACATAAGGTGACCTTGATACGACATTGCAGGCATAAAGTTGTGAGTTGTACTGTAGATAGAGATGAACAAATTAGACTAACAGCCTAAAATCATAGGTGCTCTGTGTGTGTGTGTGTGTGTGTGTGTGTGTGTGTGTGTGTGTGTGTGTGTGTGTGTGTGTGTGTGTGTGTGTGTGTGTGTTTGTGTGCACGCAAGTGCGTGCATGTGCGCGAGCGTCCGTGCGTGCGTGTGAAAGAGAGTGAAGTGGTTAGTGAGATCTCTATACTGTATGTTTGTGGCCCTGAATCTAGCTTATGCTGTTGTGACCAAAGGAGTGGGAGTTTGGTGGGCACTGCTGAGTATGTGGTGTGTGTGTGTGTGTGTGTGTGTGTGTGTGTGTGTGTGTGTGTGTGTGTGTGTGTGTGTGTGTGTGTGTGTGTGTGTGTGTGCGTGTGTGTGCGTGGGCACGTGAGAGCGAGCGGGTGAGTGAGAGTGAGAGCGAGAGCGTGTGCACACATGTGTGTCTTTGTGTGCCGTCTTGGCAAGTGCTGTGGAAAAATGCATTCCCTCCTATTGTACGTGTGAGCAGCAGCATTTTGTGCACCACGTTGCCCGGGCAACGTATCACAATAGAGGAAGGTATATAAATAATAAATAGTGGACACATAAAGAAGCTCTCCGCAGGTCCACAGAAACACAACGTTTACAGGATGTCGGCCCACAGTGTTTTGTTCTCCGCTAATCTGCCACAGAGACGTCGGATTGATGGATCAGAGCCCAACTGAGTCTGTTGATTGCAGACTGATAGTGACAAGCATCTGCTTTCCGTTACGCAGCCATAACTAGCCCAGTGGTTCCCAACCTTTTTCACATTGGAGCCCACGCTTCATACATCGGACAGAAACTGAGGCACATGCATGCACGGCACCTACTGTACTTTGTGTGCTCTTTGTAAGATGAATAGTGACTATTGCCGATCTACGAACTCACAACGTGGTGGAGCGTGACGTGTTGCTGATATTTTGTTTTTCTGTATGACAATTTTGACTGATATACCACTGAGAACGTACAGGCAGATTTACGTGAAGCTGCCACTTATATGGAATCTAACTTTTAAACATGCATGTGTCAGCTTTTGTCAATGCTTTAAGATATTTTTCATTTCTTTCAGTTTTGACATTTTGTCAGTCTGTCACACAGAGAGATGTGTGTGTGACTGAGATGAGGGCTGATGTTCCTCAGTCAGCGAACAGTGCTCAACAGTGACAATGAACTCTTGAACTCACCTCCAGGGCTAGGCATGATGGGAGTTCCTGGTGGCCCGCCTCCCCCTGGAGGCCCCTGAGGGGACATGGGGGAAAATGAGGGGAAAGAGAGAGAAAGGGAACGAGAGAGAGAGAGAGAGAGAGAGAAGAACGTGAGAGCTCTACTATGTGATTTAACTATCAATATATGATATTTAATGGCCTATCATGGTTTTGAACCCATCGTAAAAAATAAAAACCTGGCTGAAACGTACCACATAGTTGCCCGGAGATGAAGACGAATACGCTATCTGTGAAGGAGAGGAAACATTGAAAATGAGACATTACAATCATAAACATCCTACTGTACATTGTGTAAATAGCAACCACTGTCACAAACAATGACACTTACTGAGTTGGCATTAGGGTTAGGCCAAGGACCTCTTCCACCAGGACCCCTGAAGGACAACAGACACAGACATTACAACTTTTACAAGCAGGAAGCTCACTGTATATTGCACCACTCAATAGCACATTTGTTTAATATGCAGCAGGAGTGCATGCATCACCGCAGGCAGTCGTCACTGCCAGAGCCATCCTTGGCATTCCATTAGTGACTTTGTATCCGTCGCTTATGCAAGATTAATCCCTTCGTGCTTTATTCCCCCTCATTCAGTCCAATCGTGACAAAAGCAACTCTGCTCTGTCTGTTATCGCTAGCCAAGGAGATGTTGGGATTGAGATTGGTAATAATTTAGAATGAACAGAACGTTGCTTTGAATGTCTCCATCGAGTCAGTCAGTATCCAACACCGTGCTTGGATGTATGCAGGTGACAAACTGACTTCACAGGACGAGAGGAGAATACTTCAAATCCAAAGCACGGCGTGGCAAAGCCTAATCCCATTATGAGACATGCATGTATCAAGACACATTCAAATAAATAACATACCATTGCTGACGGGCAGAAACCTTGTATCTCCATCTAATAGTTCAGTTTTTTATGTTATTTCTTAAAATAAATGATTTTGTCTTCTAAGAGTGTCACACAAAGATAGCAAAAGTAGCTGTTGTACGAGCTGATGTGATGTGCGGTGAGCTTGTAGATCTGCAATTTTTGGGCGAATTTACTTTTGTACGTGATAGTGAAAATAGTTAATTCAAAGTGTGTAGACATATATGATCTTTTATAAATATTTAACAAATTAAAACTATTAACTTGGCTTGCGACTGCATAATAACTACATTGAATCCATTTCCTGAAAAATAACGGTTTTGAACATTCACAGCGGCAACAGTAAGCTGTATAAATGTACTAACATGTTCATCCCGGGCATCCCTGGCCCCATGGAGTTGGGCGGAGGTCTCATCCCCCCGCCGTAGTTCTGCACAGAAAGAGAAAAGAACACAACAGTCAGTCAGCATGGCCTGCCCACCCACTCGCTGGAAGTCAAACGGAAAGTTTTGAATCTTAATGAAGGTCAGCAACACTCATGTCTCCCACTAACCGGCGTTTAATTATGTGTATGTATGCTCTGTGCGTGAGCAGGTGTGTGTGTGTGTCTGTCTGTGTGTGTGCGCGCGCGTGCGCGTGCCTGCTTCCCTATGAGTGCCTGTGCATGTTTACGTGGTAGTCCAGCAGGGTTTTTTGGCTGGCACTCTGTGTGTGTGTGTGTGTGTGTGTGTGTGTGTGTGTGTGTGTGTGTTTGGGTGTATGTAGGGGCAGCTCCACTCAGAGGCAGAGTTTTGTTCAGCAGACGATTACACTTGTCGAGCAGATGCCACACCAGCTGCTGTTACGCTCACTGCCAAAGTCACCCAGCCAGGGTGGCACAGAACAGCGCAGAGGGGCACAGCGAGTGTGTGTGTGCGCGTGTGTGTGTGTGTGTGTGTGTGTGTGTGTGTGTGTGTGTGTGTGTGTGTGTGCGTGTGCGTGTGCATACTTGCACATGTGTGACAGGGGGGTGGTGTTGATTGGGGGTGGGGGGGTACTACTGCACAAACTGTTTTGGAAGTACAATATTTTTACTCACATAGTGTTTTGGACTGTTTTGGACATATGCAGTTTCCACGCGACAGACAATTTAGAGAGTGGCTTAACCCACCCGAGAATATAAAATACATCATAATACTGAAAATGAAAACAAACAAGTATTTAAATTATTTATAGCGCCCTTTCTACCAATTCTCACACCCCCTATTGTTTGGTTTGGATGTGGTTTGAACGTACATTATGATACACATTACATTACATCACAGGGAGACCATCTCTCTGGAAGATGGGATCAGTGTGTTAGCCAAATACTGTTTCAAAAGGAGGTTAAAATGGTTCACTTTGCCCTCAACATGCACACAATGTGTCAGTTTGCCTACAGAATCAATGTTGGCACTGCATTGGCTTTAAAAACTAAACTGTTTGTATGGATGGATCCTGGCTACTGCAGGTGTTTACATTACAACTCCTCATAGCATTTAAATTGACATGTTTACTTATATAAATGTGGCTGATAATCATAAAAATTGATTCATCTTATGCTTATGAATGCGTGGCTGGGTGGGTCGATTAACATAAGCCTATAAGACTATCACTCTGCATGGCCTTGTTGTTATAGTTAAACTAACCACTTACAACCTGTCGTGTAGATTGGCCCTTTTGGTTGCACAGACTAACATTGAAAGATTAGTAAAAAAACTAAAATGCAATAGGCTATGTAGAGAAAGGCAGTTAATTAGTTAATTGATCAGTTAATAATTAGATCCCTACATTAGAGTTATCACTACAGTGTGTGTGTGTGTGTGTGTGTGTGTGTGTGTGTGTGTGTGTGTGTGTGTGTGTGTGTGTGTGTGTGTGTGTGTGTGTGTGTGTGTGGTATACCTGTGGGCCCATGCCCCCCATGCCTCGGGGGGGATTCATTCTCATTGGACCACCCATGTTTGGATGTCCTGTGATACAAAGATGTTGGAAAAGGAAAGTAGTGTTAGTTAGTCTTTGTATGTATGTATGTATGTTCAGACTCAGACACACAAGTTGACACAACCATTCTTCTTTCTCCAAAGAGAGAGAGAGAGAGAGAGTCTGTGTTACACTGCAACGCGATCAACAATTTTCAGTATGCATCCAACATCGCTCAACAGTGCTCACTGCTCAGGCATTACGACGCCATCAAGGCTTGCCAAAATATTTTTTGTCGACAAAATCGTATGATATATAGTCGACTAAAACTAGACTTTTCAGAAATGAAATTGTATTAACAAAACTATATGCATGCGTGCGTAATGGAGCCTACCTTGTGGTCTTGTGGGGTCCAGGCTGTTTGGAAGGAGCGGTTGTGACCCAGGGATACCCCCAGGGGGCTGATTTGGCATGCGGAGGGAGGGCCTGGGGCCACCTGGGTACCGGGGAGACATGAATGGCTGCGAGGACGGACAAGGACAGAATGGAAGGACACAGAGTTAAGACTCTATTTCAGAATGATTACTGTGGATAAAGCTACGAGTGTTGAGCAAACAGAACTGAGCGTCAGCACCCTCTTCACTGTGTTCTGATAACTACATGCTGAACTCAGAATGTAGGGTTGATGAATTACCGTCTCAAGTCAGCAGGGGGAACTATTGTGTTGAGGAAAGACCTTTTTTGGGGGACAGGGAGTGTGGTTTTGTTGCACTTCAGCGTGCAAGAAACATGGATGGTCTTTAAGTTTTATAAACAAGACCACGGCTTTCAAAAAGTCATTTAGGTTGAAATGAAGGGATCACAAAGAAAGACAGAAATTAATGAAATGTGTGAGGGTAAGAAATAAGGAGAGCAGAGAGGCAGTTTTAAAGACTGGAGAGAGAGAGAGAGAGAGAGAGAGAGAGAGAGAAAGACAGAGAGAGAGAGAGAGAGAGAGAGAGAGAGAGAGAGAAAGACAGAGAGAGAGAGAGAGAGAGAGAGAGAGGGAGATAAGACAACTGAAAGGTGGGAAGTAGGGCCGATAGTAGGATGCAAATCTGCTTAAACGTTCAGCTCTGTAATTTATTTGATGTCTTCTGTAAACTATCAGACACCCATACGTCTTTCATGGAGACACAGTGCTGTGACTGATTCCTAACAGGAACCAAAGACACTCTCCTCCCCACAGATGATGCTTCAGCTCAAGAACGAGCCCCAGACGCCCCATCCAACATCAGCACACATCTGGTGAATAATGTAAGACGCCGAAGAAGACAAATGTTCTTTTCCAAACTGCCTGTGAGCATACAGTATCATCGACGTCTGCCTGTGAGCATACAGTATCATCCATGTCAGGTTGGAAACCTCATGATGTCCAACACTGTTATTCATATTAAAAAGTAGCAGATCTACAAGCTCAAACTTTGGATGTTTTTGTGTGACGCTGTAGTAGTATGATCAAGTGGGGTGCTTATTTAGAAAAAATAATATGGAGATAAGAGGTTTCTGCCCTACAGCAACAACATACTAGTATTATGTTCAGCAATTTGATTATACTAGAGTCTAGAGTCTAGTAACTAGACCTTACCCGTTCTGAATATATGAACACCAAATTATGTACAGTGTGGGTAATGCGATGTAATAGATGACATTACTGATTGGGAGGGCATTGTCCTCTCTCGCAGCGCTATAGCGCACGTAGGCTATGCTATCGGTTTTTTTATCCCCCAAAAAGCATGTTTTTGCAATAAACGTTTTAAAATTCCACATTTGCGGCACCCCCTATGGATGAAAATAGAATTGCTTTGGGCTCTCCGTTGATTAAACCACCTTTGACATGTGAATGAAATTCCGTTGGTGATTTTTGTAAAACAGGACCCTCCCACTAACTTTGGACACCGATTACAGCCGAACGATACAGACTATGAAAATTCTGCCTGTGGTGTTTTATTCGGATAGGTCCAGAGATGTGTACAGTTTTTTGTGAGATTTGCACAAAAGCTGTAGGTGGAAGAGCAAAAAGTGTGTTTTGAAGAAAAGTCAAAATGGCGGAAAATCTATCCTGGCCTAAGGAATCCAGGGATTTTACGACACAGTGTTCAAGAGTTATAAGGCGAAATGTAAAGTGGGCTGTTATAGCGCCACCATGAGGCCGACTGATTAATGATTAATTTTAATAATTATTATGAACCTCCCCTGTTGTAACTGTAGCTCCGACGGTTTCTGAGAGTTTTCGTTGAATTATAGTATGATGATGATGATGATGTGATGATGACAGTCAAACAATCAAAGTCAGGTTATCGAGCATTAAGGCAACAGTCTGATATCGTTGCTGTCAGGCAGAAACCTATTATCTCCATATTCCAACTACTACAGCGTCACACAAAATCATCAGTGGAAGGATGAGGTGAATAGTGAGGACTGACTACAGCAACATGTCTTCCCTCAGTTGTCTATTCCTCTCTTTCTTTTTCTGTTTGTCTTTCTGTGCTCACTCTCCCTTCTCCGTTTCTTTTGCCTTTGGTTTCTTCTCCGTTGCTCATCCTTTTGCCCATGTTGTGGTGTGCACGTGCGTGCGTGCGTGTGTGCGTGCGTATCAGGCCACGTTGCAATATTAATGGTGTATTGATGGACTCTGGTCCTGGTGAGTGGTGGGCGGAGGGGAGGCCATCCAGATGCACCTCCACTCCTTACAGCTGGGCCAACACAGCTAAATTATTCATCCCACCATCATGGATGTTGCACGTCCTGCCTGCAGCAACATGGGACCTGTGTGCCGTTTGCATGCAGCTTATGTGCTGTGCTTTTATGTACACGGTGTACACACTCAACATCTTGAGGGTTCATTCAACGCAGAGGGTTCAGAAACGGAACCATGAAGTGGACCTGCAAGGGCCCACTTGGTTCCATTTCTACACTCTCAATATATAGTGGATAAATTAACAGAGGATTTATACTGTGTATACGCGCTTGCATTAGTCTGGCAAACCGTCTGGTTTCCAGCCTATGCATGTGTATGTGACTACTTAGTGTGTCAGTGTGTGTGTGTGTGTGTGTGTGTGTGTGTGTGTGTGTGTGTGTGTGTGTGTGTGTGTGTGTGTGTGTGTGTGTGTGTGCTCACCTGGCCATGAGGCCCCATCATGGGGTTGTTGGGGTTGTGTGGGGGAGGCTGTGCATGGGGGGACGGCTGGGACCCTGGAGGACCCTGTAGAGGAAGGACATGGAAGCACATGAAACAGAACGCTTCGGGAATTTCAGCGAGTACATTTAGTCAATTTGTTTAAGTTGCATTCCACACAGCTGTTTCATGAAATCAGTTTTCTCCATGGCATCAAGAAGTCTGTGGATGATGTTACATGATATTATGTACAATATGAACAACAGTACTATGAATAGCAACAGACAATACATCGGCTGCCATTCATCAATCCAAGAAGAAACCAGCACAGATCCGAGCACAGAAACCGTCTATGACAGGATTCACATAATATTATGATTCATGACGCTTTGTTAAATGTGGGGGATGATACACGATATAGCCTAGATATGTGTAAAAATAAATCCAAGAAGAAAAACTACTCCAAACTCCAAACGCACATTCAATTGAACCAACTTCTGTAGTTCTAAGCAGCACATTGCAGCAGCCTGAAAAAGGAAGTTGGAAAAAAAAACCCCAGTGAGGGAAAACAATGTATCTGGGGAGGGGTCCCTTTTGTTTTCTGTATTTCGTGGGATTGTTTTGATTTTGTCTATGGGTGGGTTATATTGTTTTTGACTATTTGTAAATGTGAAATGTGACATGTGAAAAAACAGACATAAACCATTATCTCTCTCACAACACATTTTTGAAACCCTGTTTCAAAAATGTGCCTCGGACGCGTATACACGTCTTTAGGTCCTATTTGGTCACAATGACAATGAGAAAACAGTATTTGTATCCATGTAGCAGCGGTCAGTCATGGAGATAGTTCACTTAAGCTCGCACTGATTGCATTGGTCAGATATCAGCAGGTATAAGTGTATCTATCACCCACCCTCACCCAAACATTCGTCCCTTTCACGTTGACTTATCGTTTTGTCTGAGTAAACACTGGTATGTAAAATGTATACTGTATCTGCCCATATATTACTGTATATATGTAGATCCAGTTGTCATGCAGGACCAATCCGCTGATATGGGCATATTCTGATGACATCATGAATTAAATATAAGCCTGAATACGTTCTGAGGTTCAGTAAGCATGTCTATTATCGACATGACAATCAAATAAACACAATACAAATAAATTGCGGTGCTCCTGAACAGGCACTCACATGCCGTCTGCAAAGACTCTACTCAACACGACAGTCTTGAGTCAGATGCCATTTAACATCTGAATTTCAGATTGTCAAAGAGCCCTCTGTGTTCTGATGAGCCATCTCAAGAGTGAGGACAGAGGAGAGAGAGAGAGAGAGGGGCTCAGACTGAACGGCGTGTCAATGAGGACCTCTGTGGTTTCAACTCCTCACAGCATTAACCTCATTAACCTCTTATATCCACTCTTCTTCCCAGTAACCTCATCTGACTCTCTGCGTAGCCAGCAGCCACTCACTCACTGCAGCATGTTGGAGATCTGCTACTACAGTACAGGAGATATGAAGGACCACCCACCACGCTGCTACTCTCGCCTTATCTAGTCCTGTCATATAGGCTCAAGCCCTCTTCTATCAGGTATCAGTGCAGGTGTGTGTGTGTGTGTGTGTGTGTGTGTGTGTGTGTTCTACTTCTACAGGTGTGTGTCTGACATCACAGTGAAAGGCTTCAGGATTAGGGGATTACCCGTGTGCAACATAACCTGAAAGACATGCACTGGCAGTGGCAGCTACACAGACACACACACAAGCACGCACGCACGCACGCACGCACGCACGCACGCACGCACGCACGCACGCACGCACGCACAAGCACAGAGTAACCGTATGAGTGACACCTCTGCACTTGGATAAGGACAATCACTCAGAATCTCTCTCTGGCTCCTTTTCCATCAGAGTTGAACTGGTTCCGTTCTTTTTTCCGGCCTCATTTTTAACCAATGAATTGGTTCAGATCCCTAACAGTTGGTTCGGAACTGAATACTGAACTAAAACATACTTTTTCTTGCCGTGGGAACCAAAGTGGGCGTGTCACTATTCAGGTTGAAAGATGCAAATGAGATATAAACCACCATAAAACAATAAAGAACAGAATGAGTTCTAGAATAAAAGCTGATTATCATTATTGTTTCTTTTGGGGGGGAGGGGGGTACTGGGCAGTAGATTTATTATTAATTATTCTCCACGGAACCCAAGGCTCGGCCCGGCCCAACTAATCAGTATACGTTTTGGGTCCGATCTGGCCCAAACCGCCGGGTTGGGTCGGGTAGGCTCGGGTTCTGGCAGAATTCTCGATTTGAATGATGATAAATTGATAATATTAATTCATATTTGTAAAGGAAGGAGAGGTCACACAGCTCGTAGTCAGGAGGATGCAAAAAACGTTCTATTAAATGACCAACGTTTAATAATAATGCAATAATATGCCCTCTTCAGGGTAAGATACATACTCTGAATAGGGCATATTGTTGCCGAAACATCGGTCTTTTAACATTTGAGTTTCCACCCGACAGCAACAATTTTGTCATTTGCAAATACAACGGATGTTGAAACTCCCTCCCTTCTCCATGCCCCCCCCCCCTCCTCCCCTCCACTCCCTCCCTTCTCCATGCCCCCCCCCCCCTCCTCCCCTCCCACTCCCTCCCTTCTCCATGCCCCCCCCCTCCTCCCCTCCCACTCCCTCCCTTCTCCATGCCCCCCCCTCCTCCCCTCCCACTCCCTCCCTTCTCCATGCCCCCCCCCCCTCCTCCCCTCCCACTCCCTCCTTCTCCATGCCCCCCCCCCTCCTCCCCTCCCACTCCCTCCCTTCTCCATGCCCCCCCCTCCTCCCCTCCCACTCCCTCCCTTCTCCATGCCCCCCCCTCCTCCCCTCCACTCCCCCGTGTGAGTGGCCTGTTGGCACGCCTGTGATGGTGGTGCGCTGACAGCGCTAAGCACCAGGAACCTCTGGGTACAGTGGGAAAAATAATATACATGCCTGACTGATAGCTTCAAACAATATGCGTGCACAGCCACACACACACACACACACACACACACACACGCACACGCACCACAGTGCAATGTGGCAGCAGTGCACCACACGACACCGAGCTTCATGTCACTGCAGACACAAAGAGAGGAGCGCCCAGCGTGTACACACCTCATAATCACAGAAATGACACGCGAGGCCGATACGTGGGCACAGGAAGCACACATGCAGAAGAATAAGACATCCTGTAGCCTACACACATCTCTGAGACAGCGCGGCGACATGGCGCTTTCACAGCGTGCTGCGCGGCTGAAGGCACGATGCGACTACAGACCTCGCCGAAGCTATCAACAAAAGTTGTTTTTCTTCTTCTGAACTCATGAG
>NC_137869.1:28006382-28011382 GCF_963924005.1 Protomyctophum bolini | reverse complement strand
CACACACACACACACACACACACAGAGCGTCTGCGTTTTTGGCACAATGAGCTGAGTTGTAGTTAAGTGGAAAGAAGCCGCTCCGCCCTCTGACTAGCTTAGAGACATAATATGATGCCTAATACTTCAGAGGATCTGACATGCCTTGGGCAAATATGAGAATTAGTTTCACAAAGTATGCTGTTCTCCGCTGACATTGTTTGACAGGCGGATCACAGTGGCACATCTGAAGAGCCATGCATGCATTTGATGGAATGTGCGTTTCCCCTGACGTGTCTTTATTTTAGTTGTGCTCAGTTGATCAGACAGTCTATTAGGCCAGTCAATCTAAGCTCAAAAGGGGCGTGACCCAAAATAAATTGCAATAGTAATCGTTCAAGGATTTTTATGATCCTTAGGGTCACCCAAATAACATATACAAAATGTATTATTTATTATATACATTTTGGATCATGGTAAATTCAGGGGTTGAACCATTGAAAACCAATATAAGACAAAAATGTCACATTTGAATTATGCTTTAAGTAGCATGTGACAAACTAGGGGATATTCATGATTCTGAATCAAGAGCATTTAGACAGATGCTAGGTTCAGTGTTTACCTGCTATCCTATATAGTTGCAATGTACATTTGATTATTCTGATAGCAATTGTTTAGACTGATGCCATGTCCTTTGTTTACTCCTGATCCTATCTTACTGAGGCACTACACTGGCTCTCTGCATTTGATCTGGTTAAGAGCGTCTGCTAAATGCCTACATTGTAAATTGCATCGCATGTTGTTAGCTTATTCATGATTCTGAATCAATTGCAAGCATCAGTTTTGCACGAAAAACACTGCTTGGGCTAAAAGCGGCCATAGCCGTCTAGTGATGAGGTCATCACATTTGGGCAAGTGGGTAAGTTACTATTGCAATTTTTCAAATCTTAGATTGACTGGTCTATACAATATTGTCTGTATATGAGGTAATTTGTCACCTAAGAATTCTGAGCTTGTGCGTCGTTTTAACCACTAACCATTTAACCCTTTTCTGAGCTTGTCCTATTACTGTAGACAAATATTGGGCAAAAATAGCAGATCCACAAGCTAACAATGTGTCGCATTGCATTGCAAAGAGATTTGGAGATTTGAAAGGAGACACCGGTCAACAAAGTACAGGGTTAAGCGGTTATAATAGGGGAGTGTGAATCCATCATGTGTCATGCTGCTGTCATGGACTGGTAAGGTTGCGTTCATGCACTTCTAAGCAGCATTAATAACACATCATTATTCTCAAAGACTATGTCATTCTCCCCGCTATGTCAAGTCTCACTGTCCTTTCTCTTACATAGTCCCCTCCCCTCCCCTCCCCTCCCCTCCCCTCCCCTCCTCTCCTCTCCCCTCCCCTCCTCTCCCCTTCCCTCTCCTCTCCTGACTTCACGATTCAAAGACTTTTATTGTTACTTCGTATCGTACACAAGTGCAGCATTGGCAACAATAATAAAGGAATATGAGAACAGCAGCAATAGTTAAGTAAACTACATCAGTCATAGCACACTTAAAAGGTGCTTAAAGGTGCAGCGTGCATGGGTGTGATCTGCACAGTACAGTATGTGTGCATAGTTATGTATTCATTTACATGTACCGCATGTAGATGTATGTGTGAATAATGTTTGTGCGTGCAGTATGCAAAGCACGATGTGCCAGTGTGCGTGGAACGTGTGTGTGTGTATGTGTGTATGTGTGTGTGTGTGTGTGTGTGTGTGTTAGATCCTCTCCTCTGTTCTGGTTTGTTCTCTTCTCCCCTCTCTCTCCTTAACTGAACATCTCTCGCCCCTCCCCCTCCTGCTACTCAGAGTCTCCGCTGGTCTGTCCTCCCCAGAGGGCTATATGCTGCTGCTGCTGCTATGCTGCTGCTGCTGCTGCTGCTGCTGCAGCTGCTGCTATGCTGCTGCTATGCTGCTGCTATGCTGCTGCTGCTGCTACAGCTGCTGCTGCTTCTGCTGCAGCTGCTGCTGCTGCTGCTATGCTTCTGCTGCAGCTGCTGCTGCTGCTGCTGCTGCTGCTGCTATGCTGCTGCTATGCTGCTGCTGCAGCTGCTGCTATGCTGCTGCTGCAGCTGCTGCTATGCTGCTGCTATGCTGCTGCTATGCTGCTGCTGCTGCTACAGCTGCTGCTGCTTCTGCTGCAGCTGCTGCTGCTGCTGCTATGCTGCTGCTATGCTGCAGCTGCAGCTGCTGCTATGCTGCTGCTGCTGCTGCTGCTATGCTGCTGCTATGCTGCTGCTATGCTGCTGCTGCTGCTACAGCTGCTGCTGCTTCTGCTGCAGCTGCTGCTGCTGCTGCTATGCTGCTGCTATGCTGCAGCTGCAGCTGCTGCTACAGCTGCTGCTGCTGCTGCTATGCTGCTGCAGCTGCTGCTGCTGCTCTGCAGCGCTGGACTCTTGCTATGGGGGAGTGAATGGGAGTGAATGGCACGCATAAATCAGGGGTTCCCAAAGTTTTTAGCCTGTGACCCCAAAGAGAAGTTTGATATCTCCCCGGGACCCACCCAAACTAGTGAAAATAGCAGATCTACAAGCACTACTATACTTAAACATTTGTTCTCTAGTTTATGGAATTTTGCCCCGTCCATGTGTGTGTGTGTGTGTGTGTGTGTGTGTGTGTGTGTGTGTGTGTGTGTGTGTGTGTGTGTGTGTGTGTGTGTGAGAGTGCTTGTGTCGGAGAATCTGCTACGTCAACATTATGCTGGTCAACTAAGGAACTTATTTAAATATCTCTTCATTGCATTGGATCGCAGTTCTTCTGGGCATAATATCCCGAATCTCTTTGTGACCTTTTGCATAATGTAATGTCTATAGTTCGTAAAATATGGATACTTTGAAGTGCCCCACGGTATTCAATAGCCGCTCAGCCTGGCAGAACACGGTGTAACCAAGGTAGTGTACGCCCCAGGAACCTATAAAGAAATTGGTTATATCAACATTGGCTCTTAAATATCCTCAATATCATCAAAACCTCTGTAAACATATTACATTCTTGCACAATCTGTACTGTTTAGCATTAATGGGGAAGCAGCGCCGCGCCAAAGGTAACGTTTCAACTTCCAAGCTTGTGGATCTACAGCTTTCGATGCTTTTGTGTGACATCGTAGTAGGATCGAGTAGGCCATTAAATGTATAAAAAAGAAGTTAGAATATGGCATTTCTGTCTGACAGCAATGATATGCTACCTGCTCTCTATGCTGCCCCCGCTGGCCCAGAGTTGTAAAGACAACAACTGACCAAGACATTAAGCTCTCACTGATCAGCTGCGCTTCAGAGCCGATGATCCAGATCCCGTGGCATATGATTCACTGTCATGAATATTTCAACAGTCTTCCACACACTCCCTCTGTGGTAGAAGTAAGCTTCACCTCCCTGTGCACGCAGAACAGCTGACCCGATAACTTAGTGCTGACGATGGGCAAGAAGAATGACGTACTTTTCTTTTTCATTATTTTAGGAGGAAACTCTTCCTCCAAGGAATGATGGAAAATGTGGCATACTCCCGCTCTCTATCGATGTGCATCGGACTCATTACATTAACAGGCTGTGGGGGAGTGGAAGGTTGCCGGTTGCTGGTGGGTGTGTGTGTGTGTGTGTGTGTGTGTGTGTGTGTGTGTGTGTGTGTGTGTGTATATGTTGGGCTGGCCGTAGCAAAGCCATGGCACGGGCAATGACAACAACATGCCTCTGTCTTTACTACTACTACACAGTTCACTAAGCCGGTATCAGTGTCCACTTGACATAAGGAAACCTGATATATGGTGTGGAAGGGAGCGAGAGAGGGAGTATTGTGTGTGCCTCTCTAGTGTTGAGTGTGGGTGTGTTATGCATGGAGGCCGCTGTGGGTGTGTTATGCATGGAGGCTGCTGTGGGTGTGTTATGCATGGAGGCTGCTGTGGGTGTGTTATGCATGGAGGCTGCTGTGGGTGTGTTATGCATGGAGGCTGCTGTGGGTGTGTTATGCATGGAGGCTGCTGTGGGTGTGTTATGCATGGAGGCTGCTGTGGGTGTGTTATGCATGGAGGCTGCTGTGGGTGTGTTATGCATGGAGGCTGCTGTGGGTGTGTTATGCATGGAGGCCGCTGTGGGTGTGTTATGCATGGAGGCTGCTGTGGGTGAGACACATACTTCCCACAGATTACAACCACACACGGAGATTTTGAAAACATGACCAATGACAAAAAACTCCCATATCTGCTGGGCGAAGTACAACAATGTGCAAACACAGCAGCAAGATTTGTGAGTTGCTGTGATAGGAGAAGGATATCAAATGGAACACAACCACCCTAAAGACTAATCATTGTGTATATTCCTGCACTATACCTGCATCGAGTTATCTTGGTACACAGAAGTTGATCTATTGAAGATTCTGACCTTCAAAGTACATAATTTTTGTTTTGATTGTATTGCTGTATTGTTGTTTTGTTCTTTCTGCTTTGTAAACGTAAACGTATGTTTTCTCATGCCAATAAAGCCCTTTGAATTGAAAATTCTGTGGGTGTGTTATGCATGGAGGCTGCTGTGGGTGTGTTATGCATGGAGGCTGCTGTGGGTGTGTTATGCATGGAGGCTGCTGTGGGTGTGTTATGCATGGAGGCTGCTGTGGGTGTGTTATGTATGGAGGCTATCCTTTCGCACTCTTTCCTTGCTGTTTCTTTCTTTTTTCTTTTTTTTGCCTGGTTAGCTGCCCGAGATGAGCTGAGCTAAGCAGAGAGAAGAAAGGAAAACAGGAGAGGAGAGGAAATATTACTGCAGTGGTGGAACACTGAAGCTATGCTTCTTATATACCAGTCTTCTGCTCTGTCTGTCTGTCTGTCTGTCTGTCTGTCTGTCTGTCTGTCTGTCTGTCTGTCTGTCTGTCTGTCTGTCGTCCTCCTCCTCCTCCTCCTCCTCCTCCTCCCCTCCTCCTCCTCCATCTCCTCCATGCATGCAGTCTATTTATGGAAAGCAATGTCACTCACGCATCTCTATCAGA
>NC_137869.1:27966382-28001382 GCF_963924005.1 Protomyctophum bolini | reverse complement strand
CCTTGACATATTTGAAGGTTTCCTACCGAGATGAGTGCTGTATGGGCTTGGCGTCTCGGCCTGGTGGGTAAAGTTCTGTCTTTCGGCTGGGTCGACATCGCGCAAGTGAGTATTATGGGTCTGTTTGGATGTTCAGAAAATGAGGTATTGCATTTGTTCAGGGTTTTAAAGTATCAGTGATGAATTTGGTTGTGATCACGATAGGCGTGGCCTATATTTAAAGAGGGAAACTGTGAAGTTTTGCCTTTCATATGTGCATATGAGAGACGGAGGGACAGTGTTTGGTTGGTTGAATGACTTATGGAGGTCTGACGAATTGTACCAGTGTACATTTTGGGGAAAAAAAGGGTAGTCTATTCAATAAATCATTCATTGTTGCCTGCTGTCTAATAGGGGGACATGGTCCTGCCTAGGGTCCTGTTGTTTTCTGAAGCAACGAAAATTGGCTAGCCAGTGTGTGAATGTAGGCCTACTGTGTTTGAGTGTTTTTGCCTATCTGCCTGTGTGTGTGTGTGTGTGTGTGATAGGGGCAATGTGAGAGGATGACTGTGGAAATGGGAAGATTTAATGGTTTAAAATTCAGCCTAAAATTAAAATGGAGTTATGAGAATGCCTGAGACAGAGGTATACCTAAGAGGTAAAGTAATACATTTTAATCACATAATTCTCGAGACGAGAAAACGGAAATAGTTCCAAAAATAGGGATAAAACTAAGGAAGTGAAACTAAGAAGTGAATAAGAGTACCTACAGAATGTGTATGGAGTACATATGTCGCGATGTATACTGTTTGAAAGTGTGAGTGTACACATGTGTATGAGTGGAAATGCTCAAATTTGTGAAGAACATTTTTTTAGGCCTGTAGAAGATATTTCGGTGCATTTATGGACAGTTTATTAGTTTTTGGTGTGCTGAAATCATAAGATATTCTATTATAGATATTGTTCTGTGTCATATGTGGAGTTGAAGTAATCCTGATAAAATAGCAGGCCTATAATAGTTAAGTCTATTAACTACATTATATAACTATATAATATAATTATATATGTGGGGCTGAAGTAATCTTGATGAAAAAGCAACTACAAAAAACCTCATATGGTCGGTTGAGTGTCTGATTAGGGTAATTTTATGTTAGTATGGGTTTTTCGAACTCAAAACTTTGATCAGTGACTGTCTAAGGTAGAGACTTGTTTTCCTTAACATGGCATGATAGCTTGCCCAGGGGGGGGCTATTCAGTATTCTACGGCTCCCTGCAAAGGGCGTTGTCGCGAAATTTTATCTAAATTCTCCAGGCAAGCCATGCCTGATTAGTAGGCCAGGATATTGTTGTTGTAAATCGCTCTGGATTGAGAGCGTCCTTTCAATAGTATATTGGACAGTGTGTCAATTAGTTTAGTAAGATTGTGAGATAAAGAATAGTATGATGTTAATGTTAAACTGTTTAAGGTTTAAGATAAAACAGAATGGAAAAATGTTACGGAAGTATAGTAGAGAATGTGGCCGGGATTATAAGTACCTCAATAAGATTAGGATCTAGGAACATAAAAATAGGCTGAAAATATATCACTGAGTATGATGTATGCAATCAATGCATTCAAAAGAGCTGAAAGAAGGAAAGAAGAGTTTTATGGACTCATAATAGTGATTATTGTTTAAGTTGTTTAAGTTTGCCATAACCATAGTGTTAGGGTTAAATTAAGGACGTAAAATGTGGCTCGGGTGGTTTGTGTAATATAGGCTGTCGTAAAAGCAGGAAAAGATGCAAAGGAATGTGGAGTGCTTCACCCCATGCGGTGCAAAATAATGCTTGGAGGTAGTGGTTTGTTGAAATAATCAGTTGAGGAAGAAACAGATGGTGTTCTATAGGGACCTTAGGTAATTGTCTGGTAGAGAAAGAAATTAAGTAAGTAATTATTATATCAGGTTGGGTAATCTACAGTATGTCTTAAAGTGTAAATCTGCAGTATACAATTTTTTTTAAATCATATATATACCAATGTAACCCATTATGGGTGGGATGCTAAATAGGAGCAGCACATTTAGTGGGCATTGTTTTTTTAAATAGCTTAAATTAGTTAAGTGCATTGTAGACATTGTCTCTATCAGAATGGGGAGCAAAACGAAATTTGGGTAGATAGTAACCACAGTAGCATAGTCTATTAACTTCACTATGAATTATAGTGAGGGGTTAAGCCCTCATGGAAATTAAATTATAATGATACATGGTATTGTTACAATGCCTCGTTCTGATACAGCTGAACATTGGTCTTATACATCTTAAAAGAGTTAAGTAGTAATTGCATGTACATTCTCCAATTAAACAAGTATGCCAAATGCTATTTGCCCGGTATAAGAAATGGGGCAGCGCTTGTGATTAGCAAAGTTGAATAGCATGTGACAGAGATATGACATTATTTGAAGGACAGGAACCCAAAAAGTTAAAATACGGAATAGAACATAGCGGCTATGGTTGCAAACGTTAGTGTGCAGTGGATTGCAATATTATGCAAAGATAAGTGTGCAGCTGTCAATAAAGCCTCATCGTTCTGTTGGAAAGAGGATACCACGGTCAAATTCAACCTGCTGGTTTTGTTTTTTCCAGTATGAGGGGGTTGATACAGCAGAACGAACTGAACTGAACATTGGTCACTAACATGGACATTGATGCACTGACATCGTGAGATGGAACATTATGGCAAACAGTGATGTGAAAGAGACTGGGGATTTCTGGGAAATCACTGGACACTGGGAGTTCGGGATCTGAAGGAAACAGATTCTTGAACCCAACACGTTTGTGACAACTGAGTGCGACAACTGAGTGCAAGAGAAGCTATTTTTGTGACTGACTGTGTGGTTTTCTCTGCAGTTATGGAGGGGTGAGGTTGAGCTGACAGATGAACATTGATCAAATGATAGTGAGTACAGAGTTGTACGGAGTTGCGTTTGTGATTGTAGCTGCTATAAAACAAAATAGGTTGTATTAACTAAAATGTAGTACTGTGCTGTTGCAAGACCATTATCTGAGTTCCTGTGACATGGTTAAAATAGAGACAATAAAACCTTTTCTGAATGTTAATGAGTTTACAACATGGTCAAGGCAATAAATCCCCAGTACTATGATCAGCTGCTCAGAGGTCGTAGCCTTGCTGAGCCATAGGGTCATAGGGCAGGAGCCTATCCCCTGTTTCTGTAGCGTGAGGCAGCTTGATGTACAAGTACACCCTCTGGACATGACGCTAGTATGTCGTAGGTGCTTGCCCAAATTCAACCCTTGATGCTGAGTGTCAAGTGGGGAGGCATTGGGTCCCATTTTTACAGTCTTTGGTATGACCCGGCCGGGGATTGAACCCCAGCCTCACAGTCTCAGGGTGGACACTAACCACAAGGGAAGAATTACGTGGTCAGAGTTTAGATACTAAAATACTAATATAAATTAGTGGAGTTCAATAGTACAGTACTAAATAAGTAATAAGTAGATGGACAGTTGGTTCTACTAGTACTAAATAAGTAATAAGTAGATGGACAGTTGGTTCTACTGCAGTCATATAGGTCATGTTGAGTTAAAATCTGTAGAAATGTAGGCAGTGTACCATTAGTCAAATCTCTACATTGTATCGTATCGGTTAGATAATTAATTAGGATGCAAGAACAGTAAGGATACATGACGGTTTTGATCGAAGCTATATTGTGCTGCACTAGGACTGGTGAATTTGAATTAGTAAATGGAATGGGAGAAGCGGAAAGTGTTTTCGCATATCAGATAGTGGTGATATTAGTAAGGAGGATACGGTCTCTGAACAAACAGAGGCACCACTAAATTCTAGCCCAACCATTCAATACAGTAGTAAGAGCAATTATAAGCTGTGCAATCGTCATCTAAATAAATAGTAAGAGCAATTATAAGCTGTGCAATCGTCATCTAAATAAATAAATAAGTATATGAGCAGGAAGAGAAAAAAGACACTGACGTCAGGACAAGAAGGAATAGTGATTAAATTATTTCTATTGATGTATTGGCTGTATGAGTTGAATTTAAGACATACTGTACTGGGATAACCTGTTTACATGATCAGATTGTGATCAAGGCTGGGCTTAAAAATGATAAGGATCATATTGATGAGTTACACATTGTTCGATTAGCTGTAGGGTCCAGTAGGAGGCTGTATACCACGGATTGGATGGAACCTATAAAAACATTACATGTACCTCTGCTGGTCTGTGAGCTGGTGAGTTTTGTAATACTTAATGTAACTGGATATAGATTAATCCGTTCTATATGAAGTGTCATAATCCTCTAGATGAGGAATGGAGAAAGTATAGGAAGATAGTCATCATAGTCTCAGGAAGACAGGGAATAATAGTGAACCACAAAAGATGTGCTCTTCTTGCCAGGTGACTAATGAATTGTACATTGGTTAAACGTTGTTTAATGTGCTCCTAAAATTGAGCTCTAGAGATGCACGTGCAAAACGCATGGTAGTTTAAAAGTTAAAAGTTCCTGTGTAGTTTTGATTACACTATTGATTTGAGTGTCATTTGTGAACTTTAATACTAGAATAGAGTGCTATAATGGTGCATTCACAATAGGATGAAGTCTGTGGTGCTTTTCGCTGTATTCTCGGAAGGCAGTAAAATGAGTCCGCGGTGAGGCCTGTGAGTAAGATTCTAGATGCCTGACTAGTCTTGTTTCGGGGGACGCCCCGGAAATAGACAAAGTATGGAAATACAATGTGTGTCCTGTATAAATGTTATGTTCTGATCCAGTTTTTCTGATTAGGTCCAAGGAGGAGGCGTTCAAGATGCATGTTGTATCATAAGATTGATTACTCACATGGTTGTGGTATGAAGTACTAACGGAAATTACTAATCTCTGATGGGAATTAAAGTTGTGCATGTGCGCCGGAAATGGTTATATTGCTGTGTTTACAGGAGGAAAGTATCATTGGATTTTGGGAATCAAACCTGTGAGTATTACATGGATAAAATATGCATCATCTTGATGTTCTGAAGATATTTTCTATGTGCATAGAATATTTTACCTGCTGTATGTTATATAGTAGAGAGTAGAGACATAAGGATGTATTCAGAGATAGGGCTAAGTGATAGTTAGTGTAAGCAACGTGGGTATAGAATGAGCTCAGTTCCATATGGGTTCTCCTTCCGAGACGATACTTGTATGAACGCACATATGTTTACTGGGTTAGGGGTCAGCTGGTAGCCAGCTGTAGGGACATTATAATGGTGGTGGACTAGCCATAAATGAGATCCAGCTAAGATAAGAAGTTCATGCAGACCCCTAGGCTTTAATTGCACCCCCAGTAAAAGGCCCTGTCCTCACAGGCTGAGAGTAAAGACTCTGAGAGAGAGTTTTAAATTAAATGCCACTTACTGTACACCTTCTGTGAGTAAGGAACCAACCGTCTATAAAGTACAACTGACTGGTATATACATGTGTCCATGTTAATATGATTTATCATATTCCCGTCATATTACAAAGTGTTGAGTCCACCATCAACAGTAATAGGTAGAGTAGGGTGTTTTTACAAATTGGTTTGTAGTGTGTTCCTTTCAGCTCCATGATGATGAGAAGAGTCTGTTTGGAAAAACATGACAGCATGGCTTAGGAGATGATGATGATGTGACTAGTCTGCTACTATGACGTCTCCACACTGATGTTCCTGAATGAGGAGTTATGTGCTGTTAGCACTCTGGACTCTGGATTGTGCGATCATGTGCTCTGGATTCTGTGATCATGCTTCGGAAGCTGCGTTACCTGTGTGGTGACATTTTCTGGTCTTTTGGAAAGCTGCAGCGTGTGCGGCTGTTCTGTCAAAATGGCCAATCTGCAAGCTCGCAACATGTCTGGGCCCTGAGGATGTGATGAACATTGGTGCTCTGTGCTTATGTTCCGTGAAGGAGCGAAAGAGACTCGCGGGTTGGTTTACTCTGTGTGGTTTTAACTACATGGGACCTGCAGTGCGCTGTCTGTGAAGTGTGCAAGTGGACAGTTCTGAATGAACACTCTCTGGTGCTGAGATGTTTTCTTGAGTCCGATGTCTGCAACGGTTGTTGTATGTTTAATTTGGCGTTGCCTTATTTGTTTATTGTTGTAAAACCATTGTGTCACTGTATATCGTAGGCTGTAAGCGGTCGTTCTATGACGAAGAGGGCCATGTAGGAATTTCTCCTGTGTATCTAACATTTTGTGTTCCAGGTTTTTGCCTGCATCTGCGATGTACTGATAAATGGTGTTTATGAGTTTTTAAATGTTTAAAAGTGGGGTACTGTCGTGGAAATTTAGGGATAAACATTGTAATAATACTCCAAGTTACAGGCTGTTTTCTGTCCGGCTGTTTGTTTATGATGCCACTGCCCCATTTGGTGAATGCCTTGAGGCTATCTATATGTTGGGGGTTGTCTGTGTGGGAGCAAGCTATATAGGCTGTTGTTTCTTGTCATTCTGGGAGCCAGACTGGGGTTTCCATGCATGAACACGTCATGTAAGTCTTGTCTCCTTACTCGAGTAAAATCCTTATACTATATAACTCTGACATTTTGTGCTGCCTCATTATTCATTGTTTATGAATTGTCTTTTGAGTATGTGTCCCACAGATTGCCTTGACAAGAGGATAATGTTGCTCAAGAGAGAGAACACTGTTGTAACCCACAACCCCATTCCAGATGGATGGATGATACTGTAACGCCCGGGGTTCGAACTCAGGTCTCCCACTAGACCAAAGTGATTTGAAGAGTGATTGAAGAAAAAAAACATTTAAATGAAAAAATGTATTCTATTCATTAAAATGGAGTATGGATTATTGTTCCTATTCCACTAGATGGATTAGTTGTATATTAACTGTTGCACGCCTCAGCCAGTCAGAGAGACTCCACAGCACTCAGGTGAAGCAGCAGCAAAAGGCCCCTTCTCCTAGTTGCCATGACAACCCAGACCTCAGCTCCCTGCTCTCTGTGCCCATTAAAACCCTCAGGCTGTCAATCATCTGACTGGCCAGAGAGAGAGAGAGAGAGAGGGGGAGAGAGAGAGAGAGAGAGAGAGGGAGAGGGGGGGGGGGGGTTGGTGGGGGATAAGGGGAGGAGAGACAGACGAAAGCATAGAGAGAGAGGGAGAAAATGAGACAAGTCTGTGGGAAAGACAGACAGAGAGAGAAGCACTAGAAAGGCAGAAAGCAAAAACAGAAGAGAGCGAGAGAGGCAGGCAGAGCAGAGGGGAAGATGAAGAGAGAGAGGGACAGAGAGACAGAGAGAGAGAGAGACGAGGAAGAAAGAGGGACGGAGAAATAAAAGAGTTGGAGTTTAAAGGAGTCTGTGGCCTTTGATAGCTGCCCCGTTTGGACACTATCTCACTCTCCCTTTCTCCGCACACAAACAAACCACATGAGTGACAGCGTTAAGTCTTTACACACGGTCACACACACACACACACACACACACACACACACACACACACACACACACACACACACACACACACACACACACACACACACACACACACACACACACACACACACACACACACACACACACGCATATAGATCACTTCTTCAACTACAGTACCTCAATACTCAAAACTTTTCTTAGTCGATTTTCAGTTTGGGCCATACTTGAATCGACACATTCGGATGATTATAGATTACACCAGGATAACCAGGTGTTTGCTAATGAACTATGCGGGTCGTCTCTCGCCATTCATTAGCAAACAGCTGTTATTATTAGAGTCCAATAGGACCTGTTTGGGTTCACAGTAGTCTCGTGTAACCAGACAACTATTCCACAATCTCTGAATGCTACTGTGTGTATAGTCTAGTCTAGTGGAACTACACCTCCCAAAATACGAACACGGAAGTCTGGCATCTGTTAGTCTTTAAACTTTATTTTTTAATTTCCATTGTTGCTAAACAGCAGGCTATATAATGTTTAGATGATTTTGATTTAGGCCTATATTCGGATAAATTTGCGCAACTGTAAACGGAAGCGGGGAGGATGGCGTCACATCTGCTTTATCGCTATCTCATGATCAGAGCTTCCGTGCTCCAGACTGTATGACGGAAGCATGATCACAGCTTCCGTGCTCCAGACTGTATGACGGAAGCATGATCACAGCTTCCGTGCTCCAGACTGTATGACGGAAGCATTTATATTTTACTCCTGATCAGAGCTTCCGTGCTCCAGACTGTACGACGGAAGCATTTGAACAGTCTGGCCACGTGAGACTATAGGTTCACAGTGAAGTTGTCAGTGTTCATTTAACTAAGAGAATGTAGTTAGTTACATTCATACAAATGTTTGACTAAACACTGAGGATTTGATCTCAGCCTTAAATAGGACATTGTGTGGCAACACGAGTGGTTAGCGTTCCACATTCCACAGGGGATCCCGTCGGTCCGAACCATTCTCTGCATGCTATACTCCCCACGCCCCCGTTTCTCTGGACCATGTAGCGTTATAAGGCAGACATGCCTTTGAAAAATACTCTGTATTAGAAAAGGGAGTCGAGTGATGCACAAGATGTACAGCACCTCTTGCCCCCTGGCTTCAGTCCGTCCGGACGGCCCATAGACAGAGAGTGAGGACCACACTATCTAGCCTGTGATCAGACCTTGGCTTCCAGGGGGTAATGGATCTACTCTTATCTGTTGGCCAGACAAGCAGGCCAACACACTGCTACCTGCTGGCCACAGCAACACTCATCCTGACCTGCGTCATGTGCGTGTGCGTGCGTGCGTGCGTGCCTGTGCGTGTGTGTGCATGTGTGTGTGTGTGTGTGCATGTGCGTGCGTGTGCGTGTGCGTGTGCGTGTGTGTGTGTGTGCGTGTGTGTGCGTGTTCTCCCAGTGTGACTCGACGTCAACCTCCATTACTGAGCCGGCAGTAACGCCTTCTCGCCACGACACTACTACCTGTCATCACTTCCCCTCCCCTTTCTCCTCACTCGGGCAATCTCTCCTCCTCCTTCTTGTCTCTCTTATGACCCTTCTCTCTCTCTCTCTCTCTCTCTCTCTCTCTCTCTCTCGCTGTGAGCAACATCAGCTGCTCCAATAGTTGTGTCAGTGGAGTCAACTGTATGAGGATCATCAGAGAGGCAGGCATGTGTAAGCGGCGTCGCTGCCTGACAGATGGGCCTTCTGATCAATGGAAGACAAGGGGGGCAGCTCTGCTGCTCTGCTGCTCTGCTGCTCTGCTGCTCTGCTGCTCTGCTGCTCTGCTAGGGAACCCGGCTCCTGAGTGTCGCAACTTGGAAGAGCCCCCCCGTGACAGGACACGTCCTCCACACAGGCTCATGTTTACATAAACACGGATGCAGAAGAGATGCACGCAGGTGCGCACAGACACATACAGACACACACACACTGAACCCTATACACTCCTCTGCAATATATCGTTGCTGTCAGATAGACCTTGGGTAGAACGGTAGAACCTCTTAACTTCATATTCTAACTTTTTGTGTTTTCTCGTCAATTAACGCCCTATTTGATCATACTACACACACACACACGCACACACACACACACACACACACACACCTTGCATTTCTGCCTTCCCATAGCTCCAGCAGCTGTTGTGTCAATCAGGTGAATTAATTACCAGTAAACAAATCTGCTTGGGATTCCCCCCACAGACACAAAGGCATGCACGCACACACACACACACACGCAATGACACATACACACCCGCACACACACACACACACACACACACACACACACACACACACACACACACACACACACACACACACACACACACACACACACACACACACACACGCTTGCCTACCCCTCCTCCCCATACCTCCTGGCTGTAAGCCCAGGAGAAAGGCCTTGTGGCTGGGGGACTGGCATCTGGCCCCCTAAATTCCTGCCATTACGTGACCAAGGACACATTGCCGGTTGAGGAGGCCCTTATATTAGATCTGGACTTGGTAGGATCTGCACCTGGCTCACTGATAAACTATCACTACACCTATAGGCAAAACTGAATCAACGTCTAAAGTGAAAAATAGCAACAAAAGTCATCAGAAAAGTCAACTAAAGAAGAAGTGTTCTATTCAGGATCTCCTCGGTGGTCAGTGGGAATACACCGAGGACACTATTCATCCAATAAGTATGCATGCACCTCCTGGAGTCCTTATCCTCCTTCAAAATAACCTCTCTGAAAGAGTACCTACAGGTGGCTGTGCAAATATTAATCAGTTACAATTTGCAGCCACCTGCAGGTGCTCCTGTAACAAGTAAAAAGTCTAGACTTTTCACCGGAAATGACCAGACACAGACCACAGACCAGACACAGACCACAGACCAGACACAGACCACAGACCAGACACAGACCACAGACCAGACACACAAATTTATAGTGCAGAGATTAAATAAAGTCATGTTGACATTGAATTCCGCCTGTCAATTCCTTCCTCCTGCACACACGCAGATGTGGTTTTTTCCTATGTGTGTACTGTACTGTATGTGTGTGAGTGCATGCACGTGCGTGTGTGTATGAGAGTGAGAGGAAAAAGGTGCTGGTTCTTTTAGATGTCTGGTGGTGACTAGCCTGGGGGAACGTGAGACATTTCCTGGTCTAGGAGTGGGAGTGAACTACAGTGCAGAGGAGTGTCGCTCTCAACATAGTGACGTCAGTTTCTTCCACTGTTTTCTACCAGGGAGGGGAGGGGCGGAGTGGGGAAGGGGGGGCTCTGATTGGTGAACCAATATTTCTCTGGCGCTTGCTCCATGCGCACGCGCCCCTCTAGACCAGAAAGCTCGCTAGCTGGGACAGGCTAGGTGGTGACAGACTGGGGAGGGTAAACAATCCAAAACAACAATAACATGAGAAAATGTAAAAACGAGCAACCATTATTGAAATTTATTTTCTGTCCTTTCATAAGAACAACATATTACCCACATTCTAGCCTGTTGGCTAAAATAGCCATAATGCAATTTACACGGCTGTTTGACGTTACTATAATGAAATTGGGACGCGGTAGTAAGTGGTTCACACTCAGCTAGCGCTTAGCGCTAAATGACAGCTAAGTGAAAGCGACACAAACATGCGCTAGCCTGGGTGAAACACGTGTCCTGGGAGGAGATTCAGCAGCTGGCCTACCGGCACCCGCACCCACCCACCCCTGCACCCACGCACACGCGCACACACACACACACACACACACACACACACACACACACACCAAAGCCTTTATTGACAGAGTCAGTAGTTAATGACCAAGGGTTGGTGATGGCCTGCTGCTCACACTGCTGACCCTCTCTTACACAGGTCCCCCCTGCTGGCACTGCTCTTTAATTACGTACAAACACACACGTGCACGCATGCACACACACCCACACAGACGTGCACGCATGCACACACACCCACACAGATCAGTGAACCCCCCTCATCTGCCCATGGCCTTTCACTCCCTCATTAGGCCAGGGTTGGCCTGAAAGCCACTGGAGGACGAGAGGGCAGGGTGTCACGATGGGACTGGACGCACACACGCGCACACACACGCACGCACGCACGCACGCACGCACGCACGCACGCACGCACGCACGCACGCACGCACGCACGCACGCACACACGCACGCACGCACACTTTAACAGCCACAGCCACCAGCTACATGCCTAATTGAAGATTATTAATGCTGCTAATTAGGGAATAATAGAATGACTGGAGTTGGGAGACAAAAAACATACAGTACTCTCTCTCTGTGTGTGTGTGTGTGTGTGTGTGTGTGTGTGTGTGTGTGTGTGTGTGTGTGTGTGTGTGTGTGTGTGTGTGTGTGTGTGTGTGTGTGTGTGTGTGTATGTGTGTGCGCGTGCGTGCATGCGTGTGTAGAAATGGAGAGACCAAAAGATAGAGACGAGATGTGAGCGAAGGCTTGAATGAGCCACTGCATCATACTCCATCCTCCAAACTCCCAGCAGGCTGTGCAGGTTAGAGCCAGGTGGTACACCTCCACTGATCTGTGTGTCCACTGTCCACACTCGTCCACTCACATGTACACGCACACACGCACGCAGAGTTTGGCATGTCTGTTTTTGTTTTGATGTAAAACCCGAACTTTGCCAGGATTGTAGTAAAACCATCTGAGAGTGAACACATCGCCCCACATGGACCATTTCAATTGAAGTTTAGTAATTGTCAATTCTTATACTGCGAGATAAATTAACCTTCAGGATGTTACTGTATAATACAGTAACACTCTATCAGCCAGAGCCCCTGTGAGACTTTACACAATGAAAAGCATCTCTTGTAACCTTGTTAGCTAGGCCTATATATCTATCTCCTCTTCCTCATTTTTGGCATTGTTTCTTTCGTTCCCGCTCACCGCCACATTCTCTCTCTCATTGCTTCTGTCTTTTGGTATGCACACACACAACTGGATTTTATTTCTACAGAGGTCGAGAAGGTGGAGGATATACAATGGGGGAGGGAGGGAGTTACGTGCGTTTGGCTTGTACAAAGAACATGCAAGAGAGAGAGAGAGAGAGAGAGAGAGAGAGAGAGAGAGAGAGAGAGAGAGAGAGAGAGCTGCTCCAGAGAGAGAGAGAGAGAGAGTGAGCTGCTCCAGAGAGAGAGAGAGAGAGAGAGAGAGAGAGAGAGAGAGAGAGAGAGAGAGAGAGAGCTGCTCCAGAGAGAGAGAGAGAGAGAGAGAGAGAGAGAGAGAGAGAGAGAGAGTGAGCTGCTCCAGAGAGAGAGAGAGAGAGAGAGAGAGAGAGAGAGAGAGTGAGCTGCTCCAGAGAGAGAGAGGAGAGAGAGAGAGAGAGAGAGAGACAGAGAGAGCGGGGGCAAAGAAAGTAGTGAAAGGCAGGGAACTTGTATGAGGGCTGTACACATTCCATATCATGCCTGAGGCGACATGGCACCGCAGAGAAATTCTATACTTTCAAACAAAATGGAACCGTAAGCGTCCATTTGATATAAAGAATTACCACACTTTATTCCTCTTAACGTGGTAATACAGCAAAATGAGCTGAGGAAATATTACGTGGAGAAGAGAGAGAGAGAGAGAATGAGAGAGAGAGAGATAGAGAGAGAGAATGAGAGAGAGCACATGTTCGTTCTTAGCAGTGTACTATAGTAATATATACTGCTAAATAACAAGGATGTACTGTAAGTACAGCATGCAGTGGACTGTCCTGTCTGTGTAGATAGATTGTTTATTAGTCTGTTGAGGAAATCATTTTTGCACCAGGCATAATTAGATACCCTCAATGTTAAACTGAGGGGTGTGGTCCTGACCCCCCCGTCTCTGTGTGTGCGTGCGTGTCAAGACAGACAGGAAGAGGTATTCCCAATGGAGCAGTCCCTCCCAAGTGCCAGACGCAGAGGGGGTTGGTGTGACACACACACACACACACACACACACACACACACACACACACACACACACACACACACACACACACACACACACACACACACACACACACACACACACACACTTTCCCATTTATTGACTCAAAGAGGTCCCCACCTTCATTATCCAGTCACAACCCATGAGATCAGATTCTGATATGTTGATTAATATTGCAGGAATGCACTTGAGGCCTTCACACGTGGTCCAGTGCAACATTCTGGGTACATGGTTTCACATCTGGTCCAGTGCAACATTCTGGGTGCATGGTTTCACATCTGGTCCAGTGCAACATTCTGGGTGCATGGTTTCACATCTGGTCCAGTGCAACATTCTGGGTGCATGGTTTCACATCTGGTCCAGTGCAACATTCTGGGTGCATGGTTTCACATCTGGTCCAGTGCAACATTCTGGGTGCATGGTCCAGTGCAACATTCTGGGTGCATGGTTTCACATCTGGTCCAGTGCAACATTCTGGGTGCATGGTTTCACATCTGGTCCAGTGCAACATTCTGGGTGCATGGTTTCACACATGGTCCAGTGCAACATTCTGGGTGCATGGTTTCACATCTGGTCCAGTGCAACATTCTGGGTGCATGGTTTCACATGTGCTCCAGTGCAACATTCTGCATGGGTGCATGGTTTCTGAAGGGGCGCGAGTGATGCAAGAAGTGATTCTTCTCAATCAACCTCTTCCCACTCAGCTTCGGTTGTTTTCACATAACGCCAAAACCACACACCACTTATTTAAAGCAGTGGTTCTCAAAGTGGGGTACTCCAGGGTCCCCAGGGGTCCTTGAGGGGGTTCCAGCCGGGGTCCCCAGCAAAAAGTAGTTAATATAGCTAGCTTTTACTGTTGCTATTTTCAACCGAAAATGCTGTATTTGTTTTACATAAATCTTCTCTTCTAGGGGTCCCTATAGCACAAAACCGTTTCAGATGGGGGTCCACAGGCTAATGCATACCAATTAGGTCCATGACATGAAAAAGTTTGAGAACCACTGATGTAAGCAAGGCCAGCTCAATGAAACATTGACAACCGCTTCATACGTAGAGCACACAGCGCAGTGGAAGAACTCCTTGTATGTAAGATACAAGAAATGACATGTGATGTCATATGTCCTGAGTGTCCTCCCAACATACAGACGGCAGCCATCAGCCATGCTCCACGGCAGGCCAGCCCGTCCGTGTCCAACCAACCCATGTCCTATCAGTAGCTGTGTGACAGTGTGGGTTTGCTCAGTTCAAGGTTCGAGGCGAGCCACTAACCTGATGGCCCTCAGGACCCAGGAGCCACAGGCATCGCAAACTACTGCCAGATTGAGGTGGGTGTGTGTGACTGTGCGCGCACGTGTGTGCGAGCGCGTGTGTGTGTGTGTTGGAGGGGGGGGGGGGGGGCAAACCACATTCCCAAGACAATGGAGGGTCTGTGGAACGGCCTGAACCTCTGTGCACCCTGGGGGCACCGAGAGGAGAGAGACGCAGCGAGAAAAGAAGGTGGAAGGGAAAGAAAGAAAGAAAGAAAGAAAGAAAGAAAGAAAGAAAGAAAGAAAGAAAGAAAGAAAGAAAAGAAAAGATTGGGAGAAAAGGTTACATTAAAGATGGAGAAAGCTAGAAAGTGAAAGACTGAGGTGGTAAACAGAACACGAAGACAGACAGAAAAGTAGGAGAAATGTTGACGTCTTTCAGAGAGAGGAGGTATAGAGAGAGAAGGAGTTGCTCTGCCGCGGAAGAGACGAGGAGGTGTGGAGAAAGGGAGTTGCTGGCTCCCTCGAATGGAAGTGATAAGGAGGAGGGAGAAAAGGAGGGAGTGGGGGATGCAGAGAAAGTGATAGAATTGAGAGAGAACCGAATCCCTATAAAGAATGGGTGCTATTACTGTAGCGCGCGTGCATGCGTACGTGCGGGTGTGTTGTATATGCTTCCAGTACACATGCCTTGTGTGAACTTTGTCATCCTGCAGCAGATAAGACCATCCACAGAGCACTGAGAGCAGTAGTTGAGAGTAAGAGGCCAGTAGTTATTAGCAGTGTGTTATAGAGAGAGAGAGAGAGAGAGAGAGAGAGAGAGAGAGAGACAGTGCAGTGGAGTGGAGTAGGAGGAGAGGCTAAGAGATGTCCCATAAAACACAGGTCTGTCCTCCCACCCAGCACGTCGTCTGTCCCCATGCAGGAGCACAGCAGAAAGACAGGAGACAACATTACTCCCCCCCGCCATCCTTTAGTTCAGTAGTAGCAGGCCATCACACCTGTCACCTGGGGCTACATGAGACGTCCTCTTAAGACTAAATTATATACTTTGTTGTGGCCGAATTTACAGGATTTTCTAGCGGCACGGCCGTGCCAATTATGAGCGAGTATCAATTAGACGTTAACCACTTGAGCCCTATATGTTATACTTTGGTTAGTCTCGCGTATCCAGACAACTATTCCACAATCTCCGAATGCTATATAGAGTGGAACTACACCTCCCGAAATCCAAGTAAGGAAATTGTCATTTAGGTTCATGAAAATATATTTTCCAATATCTTTAGAACTTGAACTTGAACTAGATCTTTAGAACGCTATTTTGCGCAACATCGTGAATGATTTAGAAGACACCCATGAGGCACAAGGACAATCTTCCACCGACCAATCCTACACCTCCGCCCCTGGCCTCCACCGGCCAGCGGCCGTGCCAACCTGCTCCCGGCGGCGACCCCCGCTGGGAAGACAAACGGCCTTACGAGGACCTGCTGACCCAATGATCACCAGCCCACATGCTCCTGGGGTTTAGCTGGGCCAACCACACACGCACACGCACACGCACACACACACACACACACACACACACACACACACACACACACACACACACACACACACACACACACACACACACACACACACACACACACACACACAGACTCCTGACACTAAAGGGCTGTATTTGCATTCTCGCTTCCAGGAACTACACTTGTGTTGCTGTCTCAACAGCGTCCAGCTCATGGCTTGTTGTAGCTTGTTGTAAAGTGTACACGTTCCTCATGGCATGGCATGAGTAAGGGTGAAAAACACACATCCACAAACCATGTGTGTCTGTTTTGTTTGTTTCTACCAAATTGCTTGTGCATGCTGCTCGCAACTGCAAGAACTAACCCTAACCCCGACCCGCATATGTTTTTTTTTTTGTTTTTTTAACTATTACACTTTAAGTAAATAATGGAAATGAATGGTGGTCATATCAGGCTGAAAGATTCAGAATCAGCTTTATTGTCACATCACAGGTTCACAGGTGAAAATAAGTGAAGGTTAAATTAACTTGTTGGTGGTTCTTTCATTTTGTAATTTCCAAGAGAGGAGAGAGGATAGAGGATAGAGTAAAGGCAGGAAATATAAGAAAGAAAATAAATGATTCAAACTCTTTCACAAGCAAGGAGTCGAGGACACGGCGACATACAGTACAGGCAAACTGGTCTCATCCAGCTCAATGAGAGAGGTCACATTGCCACCACAGCTGAGGACACTAGGCTGGTAAATATTTACACTGCAGGAGTGACGTCATGGAGAGGAGATGCATGGGGGAGGATGGATGGATGGAGAGGAAGAGTAACATGCCAGTGACATGAAGGAAGGTGTAGAGGAGAGGAGAGGAGAGGAGAGGAGAGGAGAGGAGAGGAGAGGAGAGGAGAGGAGAGGAGAGGAGAGGAGAGGAGAGGAGAGGAGAGGAGAGGAGAGGAGAGGAGAGGAGAGGAGAGGAGAGCCAGTGAGAATAAAAGAAGAGAGGAAACAAGAGGTAAAGGAGCGAGATATGGAGAGGAAACGAGAGGAGGAGAACAACAGGAAACAAGGAGGAGAGAAGAGGTAAGAAGACTACAGGAAACGAGAGGAGAGGAAGGATTTCTAGAGAACACCTCACTTACTCTCAACACAAGCATGCATGCAAGCTAACTCTCTCCAGCACTGCCATCAATAAATAAATAGAGGCTGACAGAAATATCCCCAGCATAGCCTCACCCAGCACAGGCACGCACGCACAGTCGCACACGCATGCATGCACACACGCACACACACACACACACACACACACACACACACACACACACACACACACACACACACACACACACACACACACACACACACACACACACACACACACACACACACACACACACACACACATGCGAGTGATACTGAGAAAGAAAACACAGTAAAATCCCCAGTGTTCATTTATCCATTTGTAACTCTGAATGTACAAATAGGACCAAATGGACCCATAACACTCACAGTTTTACGGTGTGTGTGCGTGTACATGAGAACCAGAGAAGAGAGATTGAGCAGGGAGAGAAGTGAGAGCGAAAGCCAGAGAGAGAGAGAGAGAGAGAGAGAGAGAGAGAGAGAGAGAGAGAGAGAGAGAGAGAGAGAGAGAGAGAGAGAGAGATAGCGAGCCAGAAAGAGAGCAAGAGAGAAGAGAGAGAGAGATAGCGAGCCAGAGAGAGAGAGAGAGAGAGAGACTGAAGGAAGAAGGGAGGGAGGAGAAGGAGTCTCTCCTCCTTTTGTTTGGTGCAGGGCTTCAGTCACAGAGCCAGTAGATAGGATTAATAGCCAGGCAGAAACATGCTTACTGTTCACTCTGCTTTGCTGGGGGTTTGTTCCCTAGCTCTTTCCCTGGCTGCTGTGAGTATATGTGTATGTGTATGTGTGTGCGTGTGTGTGTGTGTGTGCGTGTGCGTGTGCGTGTGTGTGCGCTCTGAATGACCCCCCCCCCCAATCCCCCAGTCTCCCTCCTTTACCTCACATCCCCGCCCCCACACAGACCCAGCCATACTGTGCAGCGCTGCAACCACACACATAACCCACAGTCACACACACACCCGCGCGCACAGCGGCACACACACACACACACACACACACACACACACACACACACACACACACACACACACACACACACACACACACACACACACACACACACACACACACACACACACACACACACACACACACACACACACACACACACACACACACACACACACACACACACACACACACACACACACACAACCCCCTCTCGAGCCTCTACTCCGTCACTCTATATCTCATTCTTAACTTCTGGTTCTGATTTGGAAAAAGGCCTCCTCTCCTCCTCCCATTCCTCCCTCCCTTCTTCTGCTCAATTCATCTGTGTGTGTGTGTGTGTGTGTGTGTGTGTGTGTGTGTGTGTGTGTGTGTGTGTGTGTGTGTGTGTGTGCGTGTGTGCGTGAGAGAGTTCTGTTATACTGGAAATGGATACACCAACACGTGTGCATGCACAGCCTGAGACATTTATGCTCCCAGTGTGAGTTGTGGTTGCACACTCACTCACATGCGCGTGCGTGCACACACACACACACACACACACACACACACACGCACACACACACACACAGTCACACACACACACACACACACACACACACACACACACACACACACACACACACACACACACACACACACACACACACACACACACACACACACACACACACACACACACACACACACACACACACAGCATGCAGCACCCAAGATCATATTCATAGAGACACATGCTCTCCCTCCTCAATGATTAGTCTAAATATGCCAGTGATCACAGAACGGCAGGAAGGCACTAACACACTAACACGTACGCATGCGTACGCACACACACACACACACACACACACACACACACACACACACACACACACACACACACACAGCCTCCCGTCTCGCTCTACTCCTATACATTGGCTGTGTCCTCCCCAAGCCGTGGTGGCAGGCTGCCAAGCTACACATAAACATGGTGCATTGCATTTCACAGCCATTCTGCAGGTACAGTAATGCAAACACTGGGAAATATTTAAGCCACATCAGCGGACCAGCCTCCCTCCATCCACAACCATCTCCTCTCTCTCTCTCTCTCTCTTAGAACTATTAAGAATCCTGGTCTCTAAACTGCCTCCCCCTGGCCACCCGGGGTGCCTGATGGAGGAGGAAACTGGTTGGAATAACGTGTTCCAACCACGCGCTACGTCCAACCTGGGAAACTCCCCCCCTGTCAGGTGAAAAGAAGCGGCTCCTCATGCATTGAAGGAAGCATGAGGTCAGTCCGTTGCTCTCCCCAGGTTGGCAGAGGGAGTGAAGTGACTCCTCATGCATTGAAGGAAGCATGAGGTCAGTCCGTTGCTCTCCCCAGGTTGGCAGAGGGAGTGAAGTGACTCCTCATGAATTGAAGGAAGCATGAGGTCAGTCCGTTGCTCTCCCCAGGTTGGCAGAGGGAGTGAAGCACTGCACCCAGGATTACATTAGATAATTGACAATTAAAAATGGGTTACAAAATCGTGGGATAAAAAAATAATAATAATAGGAAATTAAAAAACAAAGGTCTGCATTTGTGAATTGGCTTTTTTCTCTCTATCCAATTTAAGAAGGGAGAATAACAATAAAAAAAAAACAATAAAAACGTAATGGAATTGAATTAAATTGAATACCAGCAGATCATATTCCACCGGTGATACGGTGGTACATAATAATGTTTTTTGTGTTGTTAGGATCGACAACACCTCAGAAAATATAAAAGTGTGTTAGCTTTAGCTAAGCCCCTCCCCAAACTGCTATATGGTCCAATCACAGCTAAGCATAACATGGGTTAGACCCGAGTGGATTAGTAAGAGAGTGGCGACACGCTTTGATCTCGCCGCAAAGTGGGTGCCTATGGGCTATAGTTCCAAACTACCCCAATTTATATTGTAAAATCAATGTTAATTTAACTCTGAGAGGAGAGGGGAACCAAATGGACCCTAATGGGTCTAGGTTGACCACCTGGAACTCCTTCAAGGACACTTGGGGGTCCCCAGACCCCACTTTGGGAACCACTGTCCTATAAACAATATGGAGAATTATGTTTAGGTCATTCTAAACCTATGTTCTTGCTGTTCTACATACTGCCAACCAGTTGAAGAAACTGCACATCTAGGCTTTAAACTTTGCTTTTATGAAATATTCGAGACCATCAGGGTTTTATGGAAGACGCTTCTCAACAAGCTATAGTTTGACCCATTCTAATACTCTTTAAACTATTTAAACAGCTTGAATCCATAGTTTGACCCATTCTAATACTCTTTAAACTATTTAAACAGCTTGAATCCACGGCGCACAACTGCGGTTTCTGTATTTGGTCTCCCTGCCTCTTCCATTGAGAAATGATCCTGTGGTAGAGTCTGACCACTACTGGTTGGCAAGTGGTACTGCATGACGGTCAGAATTCAATTTCTGTGTTCTCTATTAGCTCAGTGGTACATTTCAGGACCCGTGTTCAAATCTGGGATTGGACATGAAACTTGCAGGGTGAGACTTAACCACTTAACCCATTACAACATGAGGCCCATTCCACAAATGCCTTCTAAATCAGTAGTTCTCTCACTTTCAAGGTTTTCTTTTTCCTCCAAAAATAGCAGATGCACTGCTTTCCCGGTTTTAATGGGTTAAACCCTCAGGGCTCAATACTAGTGTGTTTTCTGTTTTTGGTTTTGTTCAGGGGAGCATACAGTATATAGACAGACACTGTGCATCCAACATGTGGCTGCAGTGACGTCATCTCTGGGACTCTTCGTCTCTGCGTGGCTGCAGCGCTTCTACATTCACACATCTGACGTTCTCCTCATCAATGAACCCGCTTCTCCTTCTCCCTCTGTTAGCTTCCACCGATGTATACGCCACAGTTCACAGTGCCATGATATCATACGCTAAATGGGCCTTCTCTGTGCTCTCTCTCTCTCTCTCTCTCTCTCTCTCTCACTCTCTCTGTGCTCTCTCTCTCTCTGTGCTCTGCTGTCTCTCTTTCTCTTTAATCAGTGGTGGAAAAAGTGCTTGCGTGTTTTACTTAAAGGACCACTTTTCAACCTATGTTCATTTTGGTTTGGTATCTTCAATTGGTCCTCACTAATGTTCATGATAAAATACTATAGTTCTTTTCTACTCAGTCTCATAGGAGGGCTGTGGGCAGTTCAGAAACCCGTCAACCGGTGACATCATCGTTAGGCAGATTTTTTTTAAACAAGTTTTAAAGATTTGTATTACCGTGAGAACCATGGCTAAGTAACGTTTTCAAATAAATATAGTGGAGTAAAAGTATAACATTGGCCTCTGAGATGTAGTGGAGTAGAAGTCAAAGTATTGTAAATTGGAGATTCTCAAGTAAAGTATGTTATTTTACACCTTAATGTGACTTCCTGATCGCAGATTTTTGTGATCAAATTATTTTTGTGCAATTAAATGGTCAGCTAGATAATGCTAACAAGCCCCAAAGTTATTAAATAAATTAATTACCAGCTGCATTATTATTATCTGCAGGGGTCCGCTATAACTGCCTCTGGGGTAGGAACAAAAATTCTCTAAGGCGGAAATATTGTGTTCTGAGTCGTTCGTTTTCTCCCGGACATATTTGCGGTGCGCACATACATCAGCCAATGAGAAAACCAGCTGGACTACAGGACTGGTGCGGGTGGAAACCTTGTATGTCCAAAACAATACCTTTTGTTATTGTAAGAAAGAAAAATAGTTATTTAGTAAAGAAAGCTCAGTGTGTTTGAAGATCTGCTATATTTCAGTAGCCTAGCCTAGTGTGATGAAGTATTAGTTTATGAAAAAGTCCAAAAGTGGAGATACAGGGTTTCTGCGTGACAGCGACGGACAGAACCTTTGCATCCAGTGATGCAGCCTCCCACAGCGCCATGCAGGCCTTTAAGGTTTGTGTGAAGGACTGAAGAATGACACCCACAGTGATGCACGCACACACGCACACATGCACGCACACACACACATTGCAAGTCAACCTTGTGGTTAGCAGGACCTCGGGGGAGATCATTTACACACACACACACACACACACACACACACACGCGCGCGTGCGCACGGTCGCACGCACATGTACGTAAGCACACAGCCCAGGCCTCCTCCTCCTCCTCACTCCTTCCTCCCTCCTCCTCCTCACCTTCCTCTTTATGCTAAATCTGCATGTGAACAACAACAGGCCGCCTGCTCCCTGGAGGAGAAACAGGGTCGTTCACACCCCCACCTCGTCTCTCTCTTCTCCCCTCTCCTCTCGCTTAACTCGCTCCTTGCTTGCTCCCTCTCTCGTCTCTCTTCTGTCTTTCGCTCTCCTTTCCCTCTCTCTCTCCCCCATCTCCTCCTCCCCTTCCCTTCCCTCCTCCCCTTCCCCCAGCCCTCAGCCAATGGCGTCTGGGTGTCAGGCAGCTCAGAGAAGCTGTTGTCATGGTGACGAGGCTCCTGTCTGCGCTCTGTCCCTCAGGCATCCCAGATCCAGCATCGTGTTTACGGGAGAGAGAGAGACAGACAGAGAGAGAGAGATACAGAGAGAGAGAGAGAGAGAGAGAGAGAGATACAGAGAGAGAGAAAGACATGCACAGTGACGGAGATAGACAGGGAGAGAGAAAGAGGCAGAGAGTAAGACAAGGGAAATGAAAAGAGGTTAATAAAAAGGAGAAAATCATGGAGAGGAGAGGAGAGGAGAGGAGAGGAGAGGAGAGGAGAGGAGAGGAGAGGAGAGGAGAGGAGAGGAGAGGAGAGGAGAGGAGAGGCTATGTACTGTTGAACGTGTGGGAAAGAACCAGAGAAAACCGGGGGATAGGAGGGGGGAGGGGAGAAGAGGACAGCGGGAGGAAAAACAGAACTAGAGATAGACGAGAGGAGCAGAGAGGAGGAGCAGGACAAGGAGGAGAGAAGAGAGGAGGGAGAAAGCTGTCCTACTTTGACCAGCTTTTGTTCTGCTGCTCTGGGGCTGAAGGCCATGTGCACTGGGTGTGCGTGCGTGCATGCGTAGGTGCGTGGATACGCGCATGCGTGCCTACACACATGCATGTCTCACATGGCCCTGTAGACACCCAGGCATCTCACACCCCTATTCCTGGCACCTCCACCCAAGCTCTGACCTTTCCTAGACTCAGACACACAGGCCTGACCCAGTCACAATCACAGGACCTGTCACAGGCCTGCATTCAACCGCGCGCGCACGCACACGCACACACACACACACACACACACACACACACACACACACACACACACACACACACACACACACACACACACACACACACACACACACACACACACACACACACACACACACACACACACACACACACACACACACACACACACACACACACACACACACACACACACACACACACACACACACACACACACACACACACACACACACACACACAAGATCATGTGACAGGAGCCCAAAACACTCTGCACCTGGTGTGGACCAAAATAAGGTCCCCTGGCAGCCATATTGAAGGGTGGTACAATGATGACAGCAGCCCAGACAGACCCTGCTAACCACCCTGCAATACTGGACAACAGCTACAACCTGTACATGTACACAAACATGCCCACACTGCACACACATCAACACAGCCACATTCTGTGCTGTATGCACAAATATAGACAGGCACACATATGGGGATACGTGTGTGTGTGTGTGTGTGTGTGTGTGTGTGTGTGTGTGTGTGTGTGTGTGTGTGTGTGTGTGTGTGTGTGTGTGTGTGTGTGTGTGTGTGTGTGTGCGCGTGTGCGCGCGTGCGCTGCCAGTCTGTAGTTCGTAAGTTTGCTTGTCAGTGACGCTGGTGTGTACAAGGAGATATTACATAATTAAATAAAGGCCTTCAACAACATTCCCAAACACATACTGTATAGGCTCTTATCTGTGTATGTTATCACATATACTGTATAGGCTCTTATCTGTGTATGTTATCACATATACTGTAGGCTCTTATCTGTGTATGTTATCACATATACTGTAGGCTCTTATCTGTGTATGTTATCACACATACTGTAGGCTCTTATCTGTGTATGTTATCACATATACTGTAGGCTCTTATCTGTGTATGTTATCACATATACTGTGTAGGCTCTTATCTGTGTATGTTATCACATATACTGTAGGCTCTTATCTGTGTATGTTATCACATATACTGTAGGCTCTTATCTGTGTATGTTATCACATATACTGTAGGCTCTTATCTGTGTATGTTATCACATATACTGTAGGCTCTTATCTGTGTATGTTATCACATATACTGTAGGCTCTTATCTGTGTATGTTATCACATATACTGTAGGCTCTTATCTGTGTATGTTATCACATATACTGTAGGCTCTTATCTGTGTATGTTATCACATATACTGTAGGCTCTTATCTGTGTATGTTATCACATATACTGTAGGCTCTTATCTGTGTAATAGTGTGTATGTTATCACATATACTGTAGGCTCTTATCTGTGTAATAGTGTGTATGTTATCACATATACTGTAGGCTCTTATCTGTGCTCAAACGAGCATGATATCACGTCCTGGTGGTCCCGATCTGACCATTATTATTTTGACTGAAGCTTCTTAAATCAAGACAAGGCTGTTACTGTGAAATTGGATTATGTGACTGACCACTTATCTTAGTATGTGGACGTGAAGTGAAATTGAATGTTGTTGAAGGTTATGTCATTTTGTCATCTGACACCCAAACCATACAGTGTTTATTTAATTATTTCATATCTGTACAGTAGTAGTGGTTCAATATTTATCTAGCCACAGTGAGAGCCGGTAGTATTGGCAGGAAAAACTGGTTCTGAGCGAGACTCCTCCCTGTGCCCCCCCCACTATACTATACTACCAGTGTCATGGTCAGACAACAACAGACAGGCATCACCATGACCAATCACCAACACATGCCCCCCGGATGCAAATATTCTATTCTAGGCCGTGTGTGTGTGTGTGTGTGTGTGTGTGTGTGTGTGTGTGTGTGTGTGTGTGTGCGTGTGCGTGTGCGTGTACATGTGTGTGGTCACAGTCACACGCTACTATTCTCAGAGAGCAGGTGTGGCGCAGAGCCCCAGGTCCTCCATATAATGAAGCCCCCCCCCCAACAGCAGACTCCCCAACAGCCAAGCACACAGTGGAACAGTGACCGTAGTGGTCTATCACTTTAAGACTCCACACACTTGACTCCTTGTGTCACAGGACTATCCCAGGCACTAATTGCAAGGTAAACAATTGAAACGGCTTGTTAGCTCCATAGGAGTCCTTTCTCCTGCGCTCTCGATCTCCCCCTCCCTCCCCCTCCTCCTCCCTCCCCCTCCTCCTCCCTCCTCCTCCTCCCTCCTCCTCCTCCTCTTCTGCCCTTGCTCTCATCTGCTCTGAGGCAAGGTTGGTTAAACCCCCCCTCCCCCCCTCCTCCCCTTTTTTTCTGAATCAGAATCAGAATCTGGACAAGCACCAGTTGGAAGCTAATCCGTCCCGCCAACCAAACCCCTCTTCTTCGCATCGCAGCAGGGGGGTGCGCACTGATGAAAGGAGAGCTGATATGAGCCACATGAAAGGCCTTGGAGTGGCTAACGGTGCCTGAGGAAGACCCCGGGCCTGCTTTCACCTCACACTGTCTCCAGCACTTGACAATAAAAACTAGTTTGATCATTAAAAAAAACTCTGGGACTTGGTTAGCAGCACAGTTGTACGCGTGACTGTATCAGTCAGGTGACAGTCGTCCAGACCTGTAGAGCAGTGGTTCCCAAACTTTTTCATGTCAAGGGCCCCCAAATTGACACTAATTGGCCCGCGGACCCCGATTTGAAAAGATATGCCAAGGACACCCATAAGAGAGTTTCCTTTTCTTATTTAATGGCATTGCTATCTCTGGATATTGTAAAAGCAAACCCATAAGGGTCCATTTGGTCCTGACTATCATTTACCTGGGGACCCCCTGGAACTCCCTCAAGGACCCCTAGGGGTCCCCGGACCCCACTTTGGGAACCACTGCTGTAGAGCCACCTGATGGACTTCACGCACACGTTATGCAGGTCCAAACGTCTTCAGACCTTTTCTGTCCTCCAAATGTGCCACCTTCTGTCCAGCACCCGGAACTCGTCGCAATTACGGGATGTGCTTGCACCACCTGAACTGTTGCAACTTTGCACACCATGACATTATGCCAACCTGGGGAGACAACGGACTGACCTCATGCTTTCTTTAATGCATGAGGAGTCTTTTCACCTGACAGGGGGGAGTTTCCCCGGTTGGACGTAGCGAGTGGAAGGAACACGTTATTCCAACCAGTTCCTTTCCCTCCACCAGGCGCCCCCGCTGGCCAGAGAGAGGCAGTTTAGAGACCAAGATTACTGCATGTTTTTTGTGAGGGTACCTCAGTTAAAGTAAAGTAGAACACTGGAAGGGACTTGACTCCTTTCTTGAGTTAAACCTCTAGGGTTACACTGCTGTCCGTGTTACTTAATGTGTTCGTTTATATGGTGACCCAAGATGCATGCACGACCATCAGACATTTTTGGGATCTTTGAGCACACACTCTTTGAAACACACACCCTGACCGGAAATTGGTGTAGGAGTAGTAGTCTATTAAAGTGACCTTGAAGGTGTGATGTACACACAGAATGTGAATGAAAGCTCAATGTCAAAAGGCCACTTGGAGTTTGAGTGACAAAGAGTCAAATTAGATTTGTAGGGTTTTAAAGGAAGAAAAGGAGGAACCAATTAGGATGTTCTCTTTTCCCTCCTTTTTTGAACAGCATAATTGTCTGCTAATATCAGAATAATTTCTATTCATAGATACTGTACAAAGGCGTGCGTACACACACGGACACGGACACACACGTGCACGCGCACACACACACACACACACACACACACACACACACACACACACACACACACACACACACACACACACACACACACACACACGAACAGTGCGCGCAAAAAAAAAATGCCGGTTATGCGCATGCCTACAGGCAGACATCAACTGGCTGTCGATAAAGCCCAGCAGGCAGCGACAGAGCCACTCATCTGATTGTTCTTGGGATTTTGAGCGCAGAACTAAGATTCTATAGTGGGCTTGCTGAAGGTGGGCGGGGTAAAGCAATGCGGGTAGGGACCCCACTTTCCTCCTGCAGGACCAAAGCGACACAGCGCGTCACAGCCTCACATGCAGTCACAGGCGTGCCATTATGGAGCCGTGGCGCATTCGCTTAATTCATGCATGCATGATGATGTCCATATGGAATGCTAATAGAATGGAATGGAATAATGTAGTCTCTCTCTCTCTCTCTCTCTCTCTCTCTCTGTTCTCTTCATATATTGACTTAAGTGTGTGTGTGTGTGTGTGTGTGTGTGTGTGTGTGTGTGTGTGTGTGTGTGTGTGTGTGATGATAACGGTATGACAACGGTGACGAGCGACACACGCACGCAACAAGCATACACACACACACACACACACACACACACACACACACACACACACACACACACACACACACACACACACACACACACACACACACACACACACACACACACACACACACACACACACACACACACACACACACACACACACACACACACACACACACACACACACACACACACACACACCGCCCCCCTGCCCTGCAGCCTCACAGCAAAGTAGAGAGCAATCCCTCGGTGGGTCAGCCAGATTAAGCTGCCACTGTAATCCGCTTGGCTTTCACCTCCTTGTCCTTAACCAGAGAGAGGGGGGGGACTGAGGGGGGCGAGAGGGTGAGAGAGAGAGAGACAGGGAGTTGAGAGAGAGAGTGGGGGGGTGCTGGGAGAGAGAGATGGGAGGGTCATTCAGGAAGGAAGGGGAGGGACAGCGGAGGTACGTAGGTTGTAAGAAAGAGAGCATATAGAGAAAGTGTGGAAGGAACGCAGGACAGAAAAAGAGAAAGAGGCAGAAAGAAGAGAGAGGGAAGAAAATTAGGAATAGGCAGGGAAGGAAGGAGGAGGTATGGGAGGGCAGAGCTGGGGGGAGTAGCAACATGACAAGGGCAGAGAGAGAGAGAGAGAGAGAGAGAGAGAGAGAGAGAGAGAGTCAGTCTAGAGCAGAGTCTGAATTAAAGGAATCTGAAGAGGAGGTAGAGAATAATGAATCTCATGAAGGGGAGATGTGAAGGACAGAGGAGAGAGGAGAGCAGCATGAAAGTGAAGAGAGAGAGAGAGAGAGAGAGAGAGAGAGAGAGAGAGAGAGAGAGAGAGAGAGAGGAGAGCAGCTGAAGGACAGTGCTGGATCCTTAAACAACAGACCGTTCAGCATCCATTCATCTCCATTCAGAAATAAACCTAAACCCACAGCGTACCAGAGTCCTGTTGTTACTTATTCACTCACACTCCTAACACTAAACCATGTACGCTAATGTTTTTAAACCTTGAACACAGTCATAATGGTGATGCTGTGAGGTAAATATGGCTTTCGTGACTTTAAATCTAGAAGTTGTTTCTCCGTTATTGTGTTGCTGTGAGTCCATGCACAGTTTGCGCTGTTCGTTTCAACCAGGATGTTGACTTTAACACGGTTTCCACTTGCTTGAAATGCCTGCAGTTTTCTTTTTTAAATGTTTTTTTGTGGCTTTTGCCTTTATTTTATATATTTTATGGAGGGACAGACAGTAGGCTGACAGGAAATGGGGAGAGAGATGGGGGGAAGACATGCAGTAAAGGCCGTCGGGATCGGGAGTCGAACCCGCGGCACACTGCCAGACTGGATTACCAGCCAAGGTGCCTGGACCGCTGAGCCACGGCCCAGGCCTGCCTGTTTCTGCTGGTATATTTCATTTTGGGGCGTCCCGTGGGAATGTACATACCGTCAATAATATCACGTCACACTACCTTTGTCAGAATGGCTGCTTTGTTATCCCTGCATGTGAGTGACTGTGTATGAAAAGCATCACTTTGCCAGTGCCATCTATCAACACGCTGCTTCATAAAAAATAACAATGTTGGTGCAAGAGATTCACTGGAAAAGGCGCCTGTAAGCATACTGGAGGAGAGAGAGAGAGAGAGAGAGAGAGAGAGAGAGAGAGAGAGAGAGAGAGAGAGAGAGAGAGAGAGAAGTTGTGTTTATGTGTGTGTCAGTTGATGTTTAGTTGAGAGCATTGGATACAGTATAAGGATAGACTAGAGTGAGCGTGTCTGTTCTTACCGGGTCGAGTGAGTGAGTGTGAGTGTGAGTGTGTGTGTGTGTGTGTGTGTGTGTGTGTGTGTTAAATTGATGCAGGCACCTGCAATGTACCGAAATGTATTTTCAAGTAAATACATAATGTTTCTGACAACGTTGCTGTTGGGTTCCAAAATATGGTCTGCACTGGACACATTCATTTTGAAGCGGTATACCTCTGTGGTACTTCGTTTCAAACTGAATTATGGGAATCGTATAGTTATATCAGACCATAGATAGACCAGAGACGTGTCATCAAAAAGGTTGACTAAATGACTTAAAAGAAAAGAACTTGAATAACAGAGTGTGTAACAATAACAAATGCATCTGTTAATGTTAATGCAGGACATGGCCAGACTGTCATAGCAAGAACAGTCTGTCGACAGCTCCATAGAGAGGTAGGAGTAAGGTTGCACTGCATCAACACCTCATTATAGAGACAAATGCACATTTGAAAGTTCAGCGGTGCATAAACTATAGCTACTGGTCTACAGAGATGTGGAGAAGCGTGATAATGGTCAGATGTGTCATCGTCTCTGTCGGGTGGAAACTATATATGTTCAAAACTGTTACTTTCAGGATTCAAATAAAAAAACAGACAAGTTCAAAACCTTTCGAGTGTGCAGATCTGCTACTTTCACTTTTGCGCGGCACTGTACGATGACTGTATGATCAGGTAGGGCGTTCATTTACGAAAGAACAAAAAGTTATGGAGATAAGAGGTTTTTGCCGGACAGAGACTATACTGTATACTCGAGACAGGTCTGAACGCTTGACCTCCACAGTGAGGGGGTCTGGGCATGGTTTGTGTCCACTTGTCCCCTTAGAGGGAAAGGGCAACTAAACACTAAAGTTATTTTGAGTGATGAAAGACCTTTATCCTGATGGGAGCAGGTATCTCTTCCAGGATGAAAATGCAGCCATCCACAGGGCACGAGGGGTCACTGAATGGTTTGATGAGTTTGAAAACGATGTGAGTCATTTACTGTGGCTCTCGCAGTCAGCTCCACTCCACAACCACCACCAAGCACCAAATGAGGGGATATGTTTTGGAAGCATCCTAGTGTTCCAGCCGGGTGTCCGGGTGGCGCAGCCAGGGGTGAAGTACCTGCATGCACCACCAGGGGTGAAGTACCTGCATGCCCACCACTGTTGAGTGGGGTTTGATTCCTTCGCAGCGCCTGCAGCTTAGCCAGGTGCTCCATTGAGCACGCTATGCCATTAAAACCGGGAAAGCATCCGTGTTCTGCGTTGGCTATTAAAAAACAGCAAAAGTACAAGCACTTCGTACCACGCTGGGAGCTTGTACATCTGCTATTTCTGAACATTTTTGTGAAAGTGTGAGAACTACTGATTTTAGAAGGCTTTGGTAGAAGCCTTCTAAAATCATTATGGTCCGTAGAGGTGGGTCTGGGTGTCACTGGAAGGGTGTAGCGCTGGGAGGGAACCAGCGTGAGGGCAGTACAGTTTCAATAGCATGGGCAGCATCAGGCATCATCTAGAGGCCCATTGAAGCTGCGCCGGCGGCTTATACGTTTCCATAAATATAACCTACATTTGTGTGTCAATGTACTTACTTAATTCTACAGTCATAATCAACTGTTATCCCCACTTGAAATCTCCATCTGCAGTAAATCAACCAGGAGACATTATCCTCGCTGTGTGCGTGCGTGTGTGAGAGAGAGAGAGAGAGAGAGAGAGAGAGAGAGAGAGAGAGAGAAAGAGAGAAAGAGAGAGAGAAAGAGAGAGAGAGAGAGAGAGAGCATGTCCACTGGGTATATATGGGTGTTAAAGTGTGGAAACGAAATAGAGTTAACAGGTATTCCCCTCAACCCCCACTCAACAGAGATAGCTCAATGGAGAGAGAGAGAGAGAGAGAGAGAGAGACACACACACACACACACACACACACACACACACACACACACAGACACAGACACAGACAGACAGACAGACAGACAGACAGACAGACAGACAGACAGACAGACAGACAGACAGACAGACAGACAGACAGACATACAGACAGACAGACAGACAGAGAGACAGACAGGGAGACAGACAGACAGACAGACAGGGAGACAGACAGGGAGACAGGGAGAGAGGGAGAGAGGGAGAGAGAGAGAGGGAGAGAGGCAGGAAGAATGAGGATATCCTGTACTGTGAGAAGGCTGTGATATATGAGTAGGGAACTTCAAACAAGCAGTGGGGAGGCGGGGGTGGGGGGGGCTACTCCTCCAATAAAACCAAGGGAGAAAGAAAGAAAGAAAGAAAGAAAGAAAGAGAAGAGAAACATAACGTTATGGGGTGTAAGAAGAGACCCTGGCCCTGGTAAGATCCCATTTAAGCAGTGGATAGGAAAGACAGAGTGAGAGAGAGACATTTCTGACAGCAAATGCACAATTATTATGGTCTTCTAGGCTAGTTTTAAGTTGGAATGTAACACAGCTCTATCTTATTCCATTTTTGCGACCGAAGGCTCTCCCCAGCAGTCTGCCGTCACCCAGGCGGATGCGTGCACGCCCTCATGGCGTCTTAATGGTATAATTGTACATAGGCTACATTATTTTGTATTTTCTGTAGCAATGCAAACGTATATGTTTTCTCATGCCAGTAAAGTCCCTTTGAATTGAATTGACAGAGACAGAGAGAGATGGTGGAAAACTCATTTGTCCAAAACTAGCCAGCCAAAGTAGCTACAAGGATCTCAAGCTTGTAGATGTTCTACTTTTTATGCTATTGTGACACTGCAGTATGATCAAGTAGGGCGTTCATTTACGAAAGAAAACACAAAAAGGTAGAATATGGAGATGTTTCTGCTCGATATGAGAGAGATAAAGTAGAAGATATGTATGTGCACAACTGCACACACGTGCGCACGCGAGCAGGGGGGGGGGGGGGGGGTGGAGGAAGTGGGGGACCTGGTGGGACGGTACTGCAGCAGAGAGGACGGAACATCTCTCTATAGCAGCGCTATAAAAACTGTCCTTTATAGAACAGGCTACCTATGGACACAGTGTGTGTGTGTGTGTGTGTGTGTGTACCTCAATTACGTCACACAAATAGGTGCACACACGCACACGTCTCTCTCTCTCACACACACACTCTCTCTCTCTCTCTCTCTCTCTCTCTCTGACTCATACAGCCATGTGCCCACAACTCCATGTCCCACAAGTAGTGATTGATGATTTTAGGAAGGGGCTCTTGGGCAAAGGAAGTCCAGTCTGGGTCATCATGCTGCATACACACAGCCAGGGCACCATCTGCATGTACTCAGACATACGCGCACGCACGCACGCACGCACGCACACACACACACACACACACACACACACACACACACACACACACACACACACACACACACACACACACACACACACACACACACACACACACACACACACACACACACACACACACACACACACACACACACACACACACACACACACACACACACACACACACACACACACACACACACACACACACACACACACACACACACACACACACACACACACACACACACACAGCTACTGCCATTCCTAATAGCTTGTAATAACGGTAATCAACCACAATGGGACAGAATGCGCAGAAAACAACTAAACTAAACTAAACAATTACGACGACTAAGAAGGAAAAACAAAGAGAGAGTGAGAACAGGGTGGACTTGAAGCTTCAAGGTAAACACAATATTGAGAAGGACTTGGAGGGGATTGGATACAAAATTACGTCAATTCTTCGCCAAGCGACAACATCATGCAACAATACACAAGCATGAATTAAGCTTACAACAGCGTGCGGCAGGGCGGGTCATTGTGAGCTGGCAATAGGCTCTTCTTGACGGCAGCCATTACAGCAAATAATAGAACGGCAAATGAAGACAAATGATATATGATTGGAGCGAACATCGCAGCATTCAATCCGCTATCTAGGTGGTACCCATTCAAAGGCATTGATCAGCTTTACAACCTGAGTAGAGCTGGCCAGGAAGCTAAATGGTGGCGATCAATGCTATTTAACACATTATTGACTGCTGACTGGTTGCTAACTGAGATCAAAACAGAAGAGAGATGGGGGGAGGGGGGCGGTGGTGAATAAGCAAATAAAAGAATGCAATGAAAACACATGAAATGGGAATTGGGTCCTTTTGCTTCACTGATGATAAATGGGGAAGAAAACCACTGAGACAGCACAGAGGGGGAGGGAGAGAGAGAGCGTGTGTGTGTGTGTGTGTGTGTGTGTGTGTGTGTGTGTGTGTGTGTGTGTGTGTGTGTGTGTCTGCGTGCGTGCGTGCGTGCGTGCGTGAAAATGTGTACGTTCATGTGCACATGAAGAAAGGAATATGTAAGAAAAGGAAAAAAATAACTGAATGAATGAGAAAAAGGACATGAATCTGTGTTAAATGAAGAACTGAATGTGAATCAATGAATGAGAAAAAGGACATGAATCTGTGTTAAATGAAGAACTGAATGTGAATCAATGAATGAGAAAAGACACAAATGTGTAAGAAATAACTGAACGAATGAATGAGAAAAGGCATGAATTTGTAAGAAAGAACTGATAGAATGAGTGAAAAAAGAAACAAAGAAATGAATGCGTGTGAGAGAGAGAGAGAGAGAGATAGAAAAAGAAAGGAGTGAGAACAAACAAATTCATTCCAATGTGTACATTAGATCAGTTTGAGGAGTGAACGCACATTTCTGACTGCTGAGCCAATGCTGAGCTCCGTCCCTGACAAGTCAATATTATTCTCTCTCACTAGACCACCAGCAGCCCACCGGTTGGCTCTCACACCGACCACTATACCACCAGCAGCCCACCGGTTGGCTCTCACACCGACCACTAGACCACCAGCAGCCCACCGGTTGGCTCTCACACCGACCAGCCTGTCCTGGCCGCGTTGTGGCCGTGGAGCCTTTGCACCGTGCACTGCAAACCTGCATTGGTCCAGCAGGTTATGTGAAGATCAGACCCGTCTGAAGTGAGTGGTGCTGTACTGTACTGTACTGTACTGTACTGTACTGTACTGTACTGTACTGTACTGTACTGTACTGTAAAAGCCCTCCTCCCTGGCCTGCGTGTGTTAGGCTGTGCAACAGTGACACTTGGTGGTGAACAAAGGCTATAACGCTATTTTTGTGCTCGGACACATCTTCGTGCTCGGACACAGGAACCCTGGGACACACACACATAGCTGAGCGGTTGCACCACTCAAAAATGGGCCATTGTTAATAACAAATGGGTTTTGATGTCCTCTTTAGGGATGATATGATATGAAAATTATGTCATTTTATTGTGACAAAAAAAATTGCGATTACCTATATTAGCACAATATTAGAAATATGCTTAAAACTTCAAATGGAACTTTTGTTAACTACTTTCTTAGCATCCCTTTTCTGGGGGGGGGGGGGGGGGGGGGAGACGTTTGCTATGAAGCAAACAGCAGATCTACAAGCTCACAAATATTTTTGCCAAATTGATTTGTGTCGACTGTAGAGTGAAGTATAAGAGCGTTCCAAATGTGCTCTTTTACAGGTCCATTTTAAATCAAAACGGATCTGTAA
>NC_137869.1:27941382-27963882 GCF_963924005.1 Protomyctophum bolini | reverse complement strand
ATAGCACAGCACAGCACAGCGCAGCACAGCACAGCACAGCACAGCGCAACACAGCACAGTGCAGCACAGCGCAGCACAGCACAGCACAGCACAGCACAGCACAGCACAGCACAGCACAGCACAGCGCAGCGCAGCACAGAGCAACACAGCACAGCACAGTGCAGCACAGCATAGCACAGCACAGCACAGCACAGCGCAGCACAGAGCAACACAGCACAGCACAGCACAGAGCAACACAGCGCAGCACAGCGCAGCACAGCACAGCACAGCACAGCACAGCACAGCACAGCGCAGCGCAGCGCAGCACAGCACAACACAACACAGCACAGCACAGCGCAGAGCAACACAGCACAGCACAGCGCAGCACAGCACAGCGCAGCGCAGCGCAGCGCAGCACAGCACAACACAGCACAGCACAGCGCAGAGCAACACAGCACAGCGCAGCACAGAGCAACACAGCACAGCACAGAGCAACACAGCACAGCGCAGCACAGAGCAACACAGCACAGCACAGCACAGAGCAACACAGCACAGCACAGCACAGCGCAGCACAGCGCAGCACAGCGCAGCACAGCACAGCACAGCACAGCGCAGAGCAACACAGCACAGCACAGCATAGAGCAACACAGCACAGGGCAACACAGCACAGCACAGCACAGCACTGCACAGCACAGCACAGCACAGCACAGGGCAACACAGGGCAACACAGGGCAACACAGCACAGAGCAATTCTGAGAATTCATTGTAACAACAAATATTGACAAAGAAACAGCAACAGGTATACCACAGAGTTGCATACAGCACAGGCCTATACTGTATGCAACAGAGGACACAGCACAGAAACCATCCAAACAACATGCATACTAAAAGACCACAGCAAAGCCAGCCAAAAACCAGTCTAGACCAAACCAGTCTAACCCAGATAAGGAACCCCCCCAAAGCCACCCCCCTATGTTTTGTACGACTACAGTGGCATACTCTGAGAGGAGTTTTGTGAACTTCACAGAGAGATGGCTGGGTGAAAGCTGACCTTTTCAGAACGCAACACTGGAGTACAGTCTCTCTCTCTCTCGCTCTCTCTCTCTCTCTTAAGCAGAAAATCATGAATTTATGTGATGTGAAGAGATCAAATAGTTAATCAGGGCATGTAGGAACGAGAAGAAAAATGTGCACATTAAGACAAAGGTGACATGCATACAGGTACATTCATACGCACACACAACGCACCCACACGCGTCACTGTTCAGTCAATAATGAAACAGATGTTTCTGTTGTTCATATAGCCACTGGGCTCAATCATCAACACATGTGATGTGAGGGCTTATGTCCAGACAGCAGAGCGTGGGGTTGCAAGTTCACACGTTGCAGTTGTAACTAAAATGCGTGATGTGGACCTTTGGAGTTCCCAGTCCTCTCAGAAGAATGAGAGCTTAACAGCACTGGGGCAGCATCTGACCCTGCACTGACCTAAGACCTGGCCAATAGCAGGTTCACCGCTCACCAGGGAGGCAGAGCACTTTAACCGCACACACCATACAAATAATACACGCGTCCATCTTCAGTAGGATACACACACACACACACACACACACACACACACACACACAGGGACATGCAGGTACGTGGGCGAGCAAAAAAGCGTGCGAGCGTACACGCAGATTCAAACTCGTACAAACATCTCCTCTCCACACTACAGTATTAAGTCGGGTTGTTCCGATCAAGTGCCCATCCATCTTGGCAGGAACAAGGACAGGGGAACCGTCCAAATCCATTTTAAGCCCAAATCCATTTTAGCCAAGAATATCAAAGGCCTGGGGAACCTTTTGGGTTGTTTTATCAGCGACCATCTCTTTTCAACAGTGTACACAATGCTATCAAAACATTTTTTCCTGCGGCTACTCTGTTCTACGCACCACACACAGTCAAATCCTCCGTGTTCATTTAACTCAGAGAGTGTACAAATGGAACCGTACAGCTCGAGACGAAACAGTACAGACGATAGCATTAGGTTGGCCCATTCCCAACCTGTGGGCTGGGGACCCCAAATATTTGGCCCTGGGGTCCCCAGTTCAAATAAAGATTATTTTGTGGGGTCACAGCCTGAAAAGTTTGGGAACCCTAAACCCTTGGTCTATGGGCTAGTGAACAGGAGCACTGCTTTGCTAATTTGCCGTGGAAGCGTTGCACGTGTGTCCGTGTCCACAGAGGTGGAAATTCTAGTGGAATATTCTATGTAAGCGGCAGTACACTTTAATCAATTCAAAGCACTTATTTAAAGAAGAAGAAGATTTTCAGAGGAACTTACCAACCAAAAAAAGTGACTTCAGACTAGAGAAGAAACAAAATCAATCAGTCAAAAAATATTTGAAGACACGAGGACTCTTGAGTTTCTCTATGCAATCCCCTCTGTGAAACGAATATGAATAATACGATGTGATGAAACAGACCGTATTGCATTGCGCTAATCTCAAACTACTGCAAAGCAGTAAAAAAAAAAGAAGTTTAAATTCATATAAAATACATTTGGAAATATATTGCTTGTGTGTCGCATGTTGATCTGCGGAGAAAGGCAAGTCACAGAAAGATAGCCGCTGTTTCCGACATGATATGATATCTGCGTGCTGATTTAGAAAAGGCTGGCGCTCGTCAATGTGGGTCAATCTTTACTCTCCCAGAGTTAAATTACCACCGAAGACTTTACTGTGTGGCCAACTGGCCAACAGGAGGCTATTGAACTGAGTCAATAGCGAGCACTGAACACTTTATTGCATGCCTTAGCCCTCATCCCTAAACGTCTTTGCCATTTTCTACTATTTTTAAAAACCTTTTTAAATATTTCAAATAGCCGATGTATAAGCTCACCACAACGTGTCCATTTAAAAATGTTTTTCAACAAGATATATAACAGTGGTTCTCAACCCGTGGGTTGCGACCCCTCGGGTGGCCAAATAATTTTGGGAGGTCCCCAAATTATATATATATATATACAGTATATAAAAATATGTAAAAAAAAATTGCAACTGAATGGCTGGAAAAATGGAAATGAAGAGTTTACAAACTTTACATAGTACACGCATAAACTTTCCTTCATGATTATATCTTGTTTCAGTATTCATTTATGATATATTTTCTCTATTCGTAAGGTTATTTTTGCAGTCAGTTTGTATTGGGGGGGTGTTATAGAGGATGGGAGTGTGTAGAGGAATGATTTTTCTTTTTTACTTATTCATTTCTTTGATTGAGAGGGAGAGATGCAGAAAACAATCTCAATGTGAGGAAGCAACAAGAGAGGATTCCTGGAATTGGAGAGAGTACAAAGACTGCACTGCTGACTGCAGACAGAGGTGTGACGAAGACAGAGGGAGGAAGAGGATGGATGAAGGAGATGTAATCACTCACTGGAAGGAAGAGGAGGCACAAAACTAGTTGCGGACAGGAGTAAAACAAGGGTGTGTCACGCAGGGGGAAAGGAGTATGTAGTGGTAGAGAGACAGAGCATGAGAGAGAGAGAGAGAGAGAGAGAGAGAGAGTGAGAGGGGTGGGGAGGATTGGGGTAGACAGAGAGGGTTATTTAGATTACGAGGAGAGAGGGGAGAGAGTAATAAACACATTCATTTAATAACGTGTTCAGCCACAAAAAAAGAAAGTAACATAACAAAAAATTAAGTAACAGAACAAAGTAAAAGTAAAAAGAAATGAGGATTGGAAGGGTAGCAATGTAGTTGCGTGAAGTGTGTGTGTTGGGGGTGGGGGCTCAAAGTGTAACAGCACAGAATTTGAGGGTGTAGTGTTACGCTTAATTTATACCCGGCAGCGTGCCGAGAATAGCCCATGCAACGTGTTGTGAGGTTGCAGAGTGGCCATGCAACGTGTTGTGAGGTTGCAGAGTGGCCATGCAATGTGTTGTGAGGTTGCAGAGTGGCCATGCAACGTGTTGTGAGGTTGCAGAGTGGCCATGCAACGTGTTGTGAGGTTTCAGAGTGGCCATGCAATGTGTTGTGAGGTTGCAGAGTGGCCATGCAATGTGTTGTGAGGTTGCAGAGTGGCCATGCAACGTGTTGTGAGGTTGTAGAGTGGCCATGCAACGTGTTGTGAGGTTGCAGAGTGGCCATGCAACGTGTTGTGAGGTTGTAGAGTGGCCATGCAACGTGTTGTGAGGTTGCAGAGTGGCCATGCAATGTGTTGTGAGGTTGCAGAGTGGCCATGCAATGTGTTGTGAGGTTGTAGAGTGGCCATGCAACGTGTTGTGAGGTTGCAGAGTGGCCATGCAATGTGTTGTGAGGTTTCAGAGTGGCCATGCAATGTGTTGTGAGGTTGTAGAGTGGCCATGCAACGTGTTGTGAGGTTGCAGAGTGGCCATGCAATGTGTTGTGAGGTTGTAGAGTGGCCATGCAATGTGTTGGGTTTTTTTCATCCTTGTCAATTATCTAATGTGATCCTGGGCTCTACACACCCTCCGCCAGCCTAGTCCCCATAGGGGGACATGGGGAGAGCAACGGACTTGAACTCATGCTTCCTTCATGCCTGAGTGTCCAAGTTGCTCCTTTATACACCGCCATGCAATGTGTTGCAATGTGTTGTTCGTACGACAAAGTATAAATCTGGCTTTAAGAGAGACGAGGGAGAGCCGCAGAAAGAGAGGCGACAATTTAGTGGCGGGGTGATGATGTCACAGTCGTACAAAGACACCGAGAGAGGAAGAGAGATGGAGAGAGAGTACAGTTAGTCGTGTCAGAGACGATGAGGGCTTATTATGAGAGAGGAAGGAAAGGCAGGATAATGAGATAGACTACAGAGGGATATAAACATAAGTAGCGTACGAGTATTGAGAGAGTGAGAGCGAGACAGAGCAGAGATGGAGGGATGGGAGGAGGGGGGGTCCTGGGGTAGAGCGGGGAGGGGGAGGAGGTATTAATGAAGTTGTGTGGTTCCTCTGTTCTAGTCACAGGACCATGCAGAAAGCGGGGCGAGCGAGCAAGGAGCAGATAAAGGTGCGCTGCCAGTAGAGCGAGCTCAGCCAGGTGTGTCTGCAGGCACAGAGGTAATCAGAGGGTCAGTGGGGAGCCGTAGCGCTGCGGAGTCCACGGTGGGGCTGCTGGTGATGCAGCTGGAATAAAAATAATCATTACCCTGCATTAAAGTCACTGTCGGTAAATATACCCTGGGCGGCTGTAAAGTGACGCACACACTCACCGGGGCACTATCAGAGCACTTACTCAACACACACACACACACACACACACACACACACACACACACACACACACACACACACACACACACACACACACACACACACACACACACACACACACACACACACACACACACACACACACACACACACACACACACACACACACACACACACACACACACACACACACACACACACACACACACACACACACACACGCCGTACATATGCGCTCATAAGCAAGTGTGTGAGCACTGCAGACATATTCACATACACGCATTAGTGTACCATGTCCATTTTGAATCCATTAAAATCGGGAAAGCATCTGTGTCATTTTAGATTTTAGCTAATCTATAATGTCTCTCTGTCAGGTGGAAACCTCCAAACCTCCAAATTTGTCCAAAACTGTCAAATTCAAACGTAGAAAAAGTAGCAGATCTACAAGCTCCATCTGCTACTTTTGATGCTTTTGTGTGACGCTGTAGGATGATCAAGTTAACTTAATTAAAAGAATAAACGATGGAGATACAGTAAGAAGGTTCGGCCCGACAGCAATGATATATATAAGCAACATACTGTACGTTTTTCAGAAAATTGTTAGTACAGTCTAAATGGGTTAAATTAAGATATGCATATGTCGGTGATGTTGTTTTTATGTGCGTGCGTGCGTATGTACGTGCGTATGTACGTGCGTGTGTGCGTGCGTACGAGCGAGAACCTGTTTGCGTTCAAACGGTGTGAAATATCGGAGGTGTGCTCCCGTCCCCGATCCCATGCCTATTCTTTGCGTGATTTTCACATCATTATAAAAATGTGCTTTTAAAAACAGGAACAAATTGTGCTCTCCAGACACGACGCGACTAAATCCACACAGCGCGTTCATTATCCCCCCATATAACTTATAAGTGCTATTTTAGTGACAGAAACCCCGACAGAGCTCGAATTGGATCTCTCGCCACATTTTATTTTGCCTTTCAGTAACAGCCGCCTTTAGAAAGTGGGGATTAAGTCTGCATTTAGGAGAATTTAAATTGCAAATAAGGCTTTGTAATTGTTTTTAGTCTTTAATCCTGGCGGGGCGGGCCTCTGCGTAATGCAGAGTAGGGGCAGTCAAACCCGACGTCTCGGCCTAGTCATCTGAAGGAGGAACATGTTGTTTGTTTCACCACTTGGTTCAATGAGACTTAATAAGCATGGTCTCCAACCCACGTGCACACACAGACTATCTCATTCACTGACGCACGCACGCACGCACGCGTTCATCGAGGCTGGTTTATTTTGGTTGTGGGCTTGGGTGCCCAGCTGGTACTTCAGACGGGTAGACTGGCACGCCTGGCAGAGTCATGCAGCAGACACACACTCTGCCAGGACCACACTTCACCAGGCCAGGCAGTGGCGTCTGCCAGCTACAGTACATGCCTGCCCATGGCCGCCGAGAAAGACAGACAGAGAGTGAGGCCAAGAGCAAAGGAGAAACAGAAAAGCATGTGTGTGTGTGTGTGCGCGCGCGTGCGTGCGTGCCTGTGTGTGTTTACAGTATATGTGACAGAAAGAGAAAGAGAGGGGGTGAGAGTGAAAGAAAGTAATAAAAGTATATTGTTGCAGTAGGTGTTTAACCAAAACAAGGCAAGTCTCAAACTCAGCGAAAACAACCGTGCTCAGCATAAACCACAGAGTCTCTCAGTGAGATACAGTAGGTAGGGGGCGGGGCTGTTACTGTGTCGTTCTGAAATAAATACAGACCATCACAGTAGTTATATAATCTCATCCTAAGAGATTATTACGTCTGCAAAACAAAACTCTGTGCAGTTTCTGAGTGGAAAAAAAGGCAAAAATAAGTCTACTGTGCTATACTGGGACTTGATCTCATCAGGAGCAAAGCTTGTCAAGCATGTGAAATCATTACGGGTTCATTTGGTTACATTTGTACACTTTGAGTTAACCTAAAGCTACAATATAATTTAATTAATTAAATGCTATTTTATTAATTAGTGAAAATAGCAGAGCTATGTGCGATGCAACGTTTTGGAAAGAAGTAGTCAAAATTGCAGCTCTACAAACTGCACTTTTCACTACAATGGATTTATTTTTTATGGAATTATTTATTATTCATTTCAACTGTGATTTTTTGGAAAATCTTTCAAAAGAATAATTCTAAACTTACTGTAGGAAACAAACCATAAAGGGACATTTACTCGCGGCCCATTGAGATCGGTCCCACTTCCTGGTTGTACAAGTAGTACTGTCTAAAGCTCATAAGCTCAACATCTCCCCCAGGCCCATCGGGGCTTCTGTCTTGGAACAGCAGTTTGGTGTTTATTCATCCATGTGGGAAAACCATGGTTCAAATCCCGGGTAGGAAATGAAAGCTGCGTACTGTAGCGTTTATAGATGTCACAGTGTATTGTGTCCAGCACAGCACAGGGGCTCCAGTGGGAGTCAAGTTCACTCAGGGACTTGACCTCGCCTGAAGGAAATGCCTCCTCAGCTCACCAGTGTTCATTTTGAGAGGAAACCTTTAGTCATAGTCTTTGGAATACAATTTCATTTAGTTTTAGTCATATTTTAGTCATCTGAAAAGCTTTTGTTTTATAGTTTTAGTCGACTAAATATCATATGGTTTTAGTCGACTAAAATGTACACTTGATTGTATCGTCAAAAAGGTATTTTGACAGGCCTTGATGATGGCTCATTTTACATTTGGTCGAATGCTAAAAGTAGCCCACCTACACAACGTGTCGAGCTTGTAGGTCTGCTATGTTCAAAACTAAGTCAAACCCCTTGGTCATTCATTCATTCATTCATTCATTCATTCATGCATGCATACATTTCAGATAGGAGAGCGCAGACAGACAGATAAGCCAGGGGCAGAGAGACAAGAAATCGGATACGAACTCGGCTCCTCGTGCTCACAAGGAGGATAGCAGTTAGGATACAAACACACACACACACACACACACACACACACACACACGCCAAAATATAGGCATGTCACTATTACTCAGATGTAACCATAAACCAACCCGATATGACCAGGCATATGGAGATCCGGTTGTCCAGAGCCGCACAAGAGTGCACATTGTGGAAGATATGTTCATATATGGGCATACCAATGGGCATATACTAAATACATATATGGGCAGAAAAGGGACACAGGTAGACAGATCTCCAAAAGAGACACCGTCAGACGGGTACCATGGGTACTCTGACAAAGCCACGTAGCAGCCTGAACTATAGATGTGGACTACAACTGAACTATAGGTGTGGACTGCAACTGAACTATAGGTGTGGACTACAACTGAACTATAGGTGTGGACTGCAACTGAACTATAGGTGTGGACTGCAACTGAACTATAGATGTGGACTGCAACTGAACTATAGATGTGGACTGCAACTGAACTATAGATGTGGACTGCAACTGAACTATAGATGTGGACTGCAACTGAACTATAGATGTGGACTGCAACTGAACTATAGATGTGGACTGCAACTGCAACTGACATTATCTTGTATCTATATTATTTATAACGTGAGAAGGCACCTTTAAATATAATAAAGGTATAGGCCTACTATAGTGTTGGCAGCCAAAGGAATGTTCCAGCAATGTAAATGTACACACAGCAGAAATATCATAATTGCAGTAATTGTGCCGGTTCCTGCCAGCAAAGGTCTACTTAAATAATGTACTGTATGAATGTGGTTTAAGAGGGAACTTCAAAGAGTGCCTATCAGTGTGTGTGTGTGTGTGTGTGTGTGTGTGTGTGTGTGTGTGTGTGTGTGTACTGTGTACGTGCACACATCTGTAATAGCTGGCATCATGGGATATATTCCTCAGCCTCTCGGAACCCCCCAATCCCCACAGGGAAACAGGTACAAACAAATGTCTCTTTTGTTTCTCTCATTATAAAAAAAACCCCAAACAATTTATAACCTGAAATTGACTAAAACCGAAAGAGAATTAGCCACCACCCACTCCCGCCTTCCCCCAGAGGAGATAAACAAGTGCCCTCAGAAGTTTCTCCTGGTCCCCAAAGCTATTGTTCATTTAAAAGCCCTCGTTCAAAATGCTATAGATGATGTTGCAAAACTAAGAGGGCATTCATGGGTAACTGGGTTAGGGAAATTTAATTGGCGCTATCTGGTAGTCTGCATGCATCTCTGACTAGAAGGGAAGTCAATTCAGCAGACTGGAAATTGTACGGCGACATTCTTTTTGTGAATTATTTGATGTTGTCGGGTGGAAACCTTGTATGTACAAATCCGTTCCTTTATTAATATTTCACAAACCTTTTTAATATAATGAAAATAGCCGATCTACAAGCTCATAACGCATTGCATCGTGGCATGTTGTGAGCTTGTAGATCGGCTATTTTCACAACCTTTGCATGATGAAGTAGGGTATTTACGGGAAGAAAAGAGAAAGAAACCCAGAAAGAGTTGAAATATGGAGAAGTTTCATGGCTGCAACAACAACAACAACTTACTGTACTGTGTGCTTTCTGCTGTAGCTATAGGCCTACATGTAGTCAAATACACAAACAATAATGATAATAGATCCATCTCAGATGGAGGTGTCGAGGCTATACAAAGACGAAAGATGTTTTCAGGTATCTCTTTCCTAGACGCCAATCAATACCATCCGTCTCCCTTCCTGTCCCCATAGCTCCTCTCTCCTTCGGTCTCTACTGTATTATACATCTGTCATCGGTCAGACACACAGACTGCATGGCATGGGGTGTGATCTCAGAGAGCTGAGATCACAATGCTATAAACCACGGCACAGTTTAACCCATTAAAACCAGGAAAGTAGATCTGTTATTTTTGATAAATCATGATAATTTGTGCAAATCTTTTAATATGAATTATTTTAACGCATTCCCTCCCGTTATACTAGGTGGGGTCGTGAGGCCAGTGCCAGTCAATTGTGCGAAATAACAAATTAGAAGAAGAGATCCTGGGCAACCAAGGACTATTAAAAGAGGACAGGTAGCGAAGACCGTACGGTGGACTCCATGTTGCTCCCTGGAGTGGAAGGAAAGAAACATGCTCAATGGGCTATATGCAGCCAACACTTCCACGTTCAGCTTCCTTGGTCTCAATTGCGCATGTTTCTTTCCTTCCAGGGAGCAACATGGAGTCCACCGTAAGCTTCCTGTCCTCATTTAATAGTCCTTGTGGGCAACCAGGAAGTGCAGCCCCCACCACACTACAGTGTGGCTTCCCTCTAGGCTGGGGGGGATTTGCGATGTAGTTGTTTTGGTCCACGGTAATTATAACCTCCCAAACGGCACGTCGGATCCTAACATTTATTTATTTTATTTTATTTATTTATTATGGATTAATGCCAATTAACCCCCTTATGGCTATTGACGTAAGTAAAAAAATCCCTCATTACCCTTGTCGTAAATGACGTAATCGTTTAATTTCCTATATATTAGGGGGCTTAATGTAGCAAAATGTAGCAACATTTGGCTAGTTTGGCTAACGGCCGATGTAATCTACCTAAAACCGTCCGAAATCGTCACGTGCATGCTCTCTCACGCACGCACGCGGTCTTTATGTGCATCGCTGTGTAAAATGCAATATTTGGGGCTTGATTAGAGTTTAAAGGACCACTTCACCACTTTTCAACCTATCTTCATATAATAGGTCCTCACTAATAATCATGAAAAAATGGCGCAATTTGTTTCTACTCGGTCTGTGTCTCATAGGAGGGCTGTGGGCAGTTCACAAACCGTCCTCCAGTGACATCATCGATGGGGAATACAAGCTAATAGAAACTGCAGGCTTTCTAGTCCTGAAAAGTTGCAATGCGAAAATGAAAGCCATCGTTCTCGTGATAATGAAAATATAAACTTTTATAAATATAAACTGGAGGACGGTTTCTAAACTGCCCACAGCACTCCTATGAGACACAGACTGAGTAGGAAAAAATCGTGCCATTTTATCATGATTATTAGTGAGGACCTATTATATGAAGATAGGTTGAAAAGTGGTGAAGTGGTCCTTTAATTTGACTTAGTTATTCAAATTAACGATGATAGCTTAGCATCCCGGACATCTGACTGTGTAACACAGTGAAGAAAGCTAGCGGATCTTGTGATCAGCTGACCGGAAATTACATCGCCAGATTCGCTCTATTCGCTCAAAATCTGCATAATGGTGAAGTTACTGCGACCATCAGGACTCAGTGTCTAATACTATAGGATTACCGTGTTGAGGTATGAATGAGGTATAGTGTGTAAGGCATTAAAATGATGAATTAAACATGTGAATAGTGCAGGTAGAAGGCACAGTCATATTGTTACATCTGTCCAGAAAACTGTTAGGAGACATTTGTAGAATAGGCCTCAGGTCTGAATGGCTTAAGGCTGCCTAAATGAACCTGCAAGGCAGTGAATCCTAAACAATATTTGATCTTTTCTTTTGGTTACTTCCAGAACGCTGGCGTATAACGTGCACGCACATACACACACACAGCTTGAGGGCAGCTCTTAGAGGCGGTAGTCGCCCTCAGATGGGGGAAGAAGTATATACACAGACGCAGAAGTTGACTGGCCGTTTTCATTTAAGAAGCAATAACAGTAAACGCCAAACACAAAGGCAGCCTCCACTGAAGCCTCTGTCTGCCTGCAGCCCACAATACATTACACAGTGTTTGATAAGAGAGACGGAGAGAGGAAGAGACGGACAAAAACAAAACAGTGAGACGGGCTGAGACAGCGTGCGAGTAGAGAGAGAGAGAGAGAGAGAGAGAGAGAGAGACATGTGCGCAGATAGAGAGAGCAAAGGGCAATGGAGGGAAAGGAACAGAAACACACAGGATGGAGTGTGTGTGTGTGTGTGTGTGTGTGCGTGCATGCGCGCGCGTGCGAGAGAGAGAGTGTTGTGGTCGTACGTCCCTGCATGTACATATCACCATAACGCACAATCTGCATGAAGGAGACACAGCCTCACCACCACTGACTCCCATATATCCTCTCTTTCTCTCTCTCTCTCTCTCTCTCTCTCTCTATCCATACCTTCCCTACTCTGCTTACATTAGGGAGTGTTATTATTATTCCTGCATGTCTTCACGTTGCCCTCGAGTCTCTCCCTCTCCCTCCCTCTCCCTCCCTCTCCCTCCCTCCCTCCCTCCCTCTCTCTCTCCCCCCTCTCCCCCTCCCTCCCTCTCTCTCTCTCTCTCTCCCCCCCTCTCCCCCTCCCTCTCTCTCTCTCTCTCTCCCCCCTCCCTCTCCCTCTCCCTCAAGCCAGAGAGCGGGCACTGCTGGCACCCAGCCATATTACCCAATCAATCTCCTCTGAGAGAGAGGGAGGGGAGGGGAGATGCAAGGAGAAGGGGAGGAATGAGAAAGGAGTGTAGAACAGAGAGATGGGCAAAGAAAGAGGGGAGGGAAGAGGAGGGGAGGTGGGAGTGAACGAGACCTGAGAGGAATTGAAGCAGCGTCTAAAAAAATAAAACATAAAAAGACTGAAGACTGCATATTTTTTAAATAAAGGACAGAGAGATGAGACAGAGACAGAGATAAAGGGTGATAGAGATTGTGTGTGTGTGTGTGTGTGTGTGTGGTGCGCGCATGTGCATGCGTGCGTGTGTGAACAGTGACATTGAAATCAGACAACTGAGCACCTGGTGGAGAACTGTATAGAGATGGGACAGACAGACAGACACATGCACTTATACAAACACACACACACACACACACACACACACACACACACACACACACACACACACACACACACACACACACACACACACACACACACACACACACACACACACACACACACACACACACACACACACAGTTTCCAGACAAAGGCTTGGCCATCAGTTGTTGTTTACAGAGTGGGGTTGCTCCCCTTGTGCCACCTGTTACACTGGGTCCAACAAATGTTTAACCCTCTCCAAGTATCCCCAGGCAACCGCCATCAGCCTCTGACGCTGCATGCACCACTCTGAGCCTCTGGGAAGACATCCAACTCACACACTGATGCCCAGTGGTGGGGACAGTACTCAATTAGTTTGACCTAAGTAAAAGTATCAATACTGAAGTGCTCTGTTACAGGTAAAAGTCTGGAATTAAAAATGTACTAATTTACTTAAAAGTGCTAATTATGCAGAATGTGCCACGTTTTAAAAATGTATTAAAAATCTTTTGAAAATAGCAGATCTACAAGCTCACAATGCGTCGCATCTTGTAGATCGGCTATTTTCAAATGGCTTAAATGTATAGAGCTGAAGTGTTTAATGCATGTTTGGTAATAATAATACAAATCTACAAAGTAACTACCGGTAGTAACTAAAGTTTTTAAATAATTGTAGTGGAGTACAATATTTGCCTCTGAGATGTAGTGGAGTAGAATTAAAAGTATAATGAAATTTGAAATGTATCCAGTAAAGTAAAAAAAAGACATCAAAACTGTACAGTACTTAAGTAAAAGTAAATGTACTTCGTTTCCACCAATGCAGATACTGTAGTATTGAGACCTTTGCCAGAACAGTGGTGGACCAAGTATACTCAAATAAATACTTAAGTATTCCTTAACACACATTATTTATTCATGGAATTTCTTAGATGTCTTTCTTTGTTTGTTTTGAAATATATATTTTTAACTGTAGTAAAAAAAAAAGAGAAAAAAAGGGATTTTTACTCCAGCCGTGACCCATACAAATTGGTCCATGACGCCCACAAATGGGTCCCGACCCAACGACCCACTGTCTGACTTCAGCATATCTTTCCCTGTGGTTGCAGACATGGTGTGCTGTGTGTTCACCACTCCTCCTTCACCAACAGACAGTCTTTCCCTGTGGTTGCAGACATAGTGTGCTGTGTGTTCACCACTCCTCCTTCACCAACAGACAGTCTTTCCCTGTGGTTGCAGACATAGTGTGCTGTGTGTTCACCACTCCTCCTTCACCAACAGACAGTCTTTCCCTGTGGTTGCAGACATACTGTGCTGTGTGTTCACCACTCCTCCTTCACCAACAGACAGTCTTTCCCTGTGGTTGCAGACATACTGTGCTGTGTGTTCACCACTCCTCCTTCACCAACAGACAGTCTTTCCCTGTGGTTGCAGACATCATGGTGTGCTGTGTGTTCACTCCTCCTCCTTCACCAACAGACAGTCTTTCCCTGTGGTTGCAGACATCATGGTGTGCTGTGTGTTCACCACTCCTCCTTCACCAACAGACAGTCTTTCCCTGTGGTTGCAGACATGGTGTGCTGTGTGTTCACCACTCCTCCTCCACCAACAGACAGTCTTTCCCTGTGGTTGCAGACATGGTGTGCTGTGTGTTCACCACTCCTCCTTCACCAACAGACAGTCTTTCCCTGTGGTTGCAGACATGGTGTGCTGTGTGTTCACCACTCCTCCTCCTTCACCAACAGACAGTCTTTCCCTGTGGTTGCAGACATGGTGTGCTGTGTGTTCACCACTCCTCCTTCACCAACAGACAGTCTTTCCCTGTGGTTGCAGACATAGTGTGCTGTGTGTTCACCACTCCTCCTCCACCAACAGACAGTCTTTCCCTGTGGTTGCAGACATGGTGTGCTGTGTGTTCACCACTCCTCCTCCTCCACCAACAGACAGTCTTTCCCTGTGGTTGCAGACATGGTGTGCTGTGTGTTCACCACTCCTCCGTCAATAGAGACAGATAGGCACAGAGTCAGGCTGCTGGCTGGCTGGCCTGCATGGTGCACCGCGCTGTGAATGACGCATTTGTGACACTAAATCTGCACCGCTCCGCGGGCGCTGATGTCACAGCAGCTAGAATCACAGATGTGTCGGGCTGTGACCTCTGGGTCGGACGGAGCAAAATGTCTGTTGGTCTGGAACAACAAGGCAGATTGTATCACTTCCTGAAAGACCCGTCTGTGTACGTGCATGTGTGCGTGTGTGTATGTAAGAGACAGAGGGACTCATTCTCTTCCTGTATGCTTTTATGTGAATAAGAAAATAGGCACGCGTTCCAAGCTCTCGTGCTTGTTGTACAATATGTCTGGCTCTATACTCATCACAAAGCCCTGTTCGCCTTTTTTTATCGTTCATTTTTGACGGGCTAAAATCAAAGGGGCTGCCGCTACAAAGTGTTCCTTTGAGGTGCATCCAAATTCGAGCAGAACAGAGACTTCTTAAGATGTGGAGATTTCTTTTAGGAAATAAAACATGATTAAAGGCACTGTGAAGAGGAAAGGACAGGAACACGGCTCTAACAATTAAGACTACAAGGGCGCCCACTTAAATGACTTTACACGGGACTATACGGGACGCGTTGCTTCATGATACAGTATCATGTCTCACGCTGGGAGCGTCAGTCATTTGCATACATGAGGAGGCGTATGGTGTCTAGGAGCATGTGCATGTGGATGAGTTTATGTTTCAGAGCTCGAGTGCCTGTGATAGTGGATCCACCATCCCGGGGTGAAGCCAACTAACAATCCAGCCAGTCACAGCCAGGCCTGAGAGCTCCGGGAGCCGAGCCAGGGCTCCAATCCCACCCCAAATCCTCTGGATTAGCTGTCAACAGGCCCCCAGATCTGCAGGATTAGCACATTATATTCCATTATCTTTCTCAAAACTGGAAAGCTCGCAAAGTTTCAGGTCAAATACATCTCACCGCAGAGAAGCGAGTGCAGGTGCCTTCAAACCAGGATGAGGAGCACGGATGAAAACAGACCCAAACTACGAGCCCAAGTCAAAGCAGCGGTTTGGATCGTGTTCTCACTCAACGTTGCCAGGCAACAAAAAAAATGTTCCAGGAAGTAAGGCAGTAAGCCATGAAAACCCACTCTCAATAACCCATTTTAGAATACAGCACTGATCACTTCTTACCCGTTCTGTAACGGACTGTAGACTGGAGCAGAACCACTACATAAACAACCGCAAAACCAATCTCAGAACAAGGTTTATCTTCACTTTCGTCCCTCTGCTACTGTTTCTCCTGAGTGACACACGGAGCTGGGCAGGAGGGGTGTGTGTGTGTGTGTGTGTGTGTGTGTGTGTGTGTGTGTGTGTGTGTGTGTGTGTGTTCGAGCGTGACTCATGGGAGCAAGCGGGTTGTTCTGCAGTCTGTGATCCAGGGGGACTCTGGGGAACGGGGGAGCCGTTATCAGCGAGGGGGGGGGGGCTGTGATAGAGACTTGATCGCACCGTGGGTCTGCAGGGACCTGAGGAGCCCAGAGTTAATCAGAGACAGACAGACCCCTCGGTGGCCCTGGGGACTCACGCATTGACCCGCACAGATATACAAGAGCACATGTACCGCATCTAAGCACGTACATAACTACAAATATGTACAATGCATGTTCACACACACACACACACACACACACACACACCTGCTCTTGGAAATAAGAATATGCAGGCACCATGCACGGTACACACACACGTCTTGCTGGCATCTTCGCCTTGTCACAGCCTCTAGATAAGGTTCTTCACCCAGTGTCTGGAGCCCGAGACACACACACACACACACACACACACACACACACACACACACACACACACACACACACACACGCACACGCAATGTGTGAGACCGCCACAGTTATGGGATTAAATGGTGAGAGATGAAGCAGGGGAAAGCGAGTGGGTGAAGGTGAGACAAGAGGCCAGCTTATGTTTCACAGATGATTCTCAGATTCCCTCAATGTGCAAACATGATCTCATGACACCACACCCCTTTCATTTTAAATAACAGCTAAACACCATTAGCAGCAATGTTTTTAATGTGAGAGTTTCGTAACACTGCCTCAAAAAAAACTCTTTCGCGCACACACACACACACGCACACATGCACACACACACACACACACACACACACACACACACACACACACACACACACACACACACACACACACACACAGCCGATCTCTGTCAGACAGCTCATATATTCTGACCTCCTGAACTTTAGACAGGGCTAAAGGTCAAAAGAAACTGGACATGAATCCTTGAACTAGAACAAAGTGTGCGTGCGTGCGTGCGTGCCCTGACCCCCTCTGTACTACTAAAACACGTCCTCACATCCCCTCGACATTCACAGAACATAAAGGGCTGTTGGTCAGCACACATCATGCAGCTGGCTTAGTGTGCCCGTGCGCTCACTCACACGCGCACACGCACACGCGCACACACACACACACACACACACACACACACACACACACACACACACACACACACATGCACATGTCACACACACACACACACACACACACACACACACACACACACACACACACACACACACACACACGATGACAAACAGATGACATAAATCTAACATGACCAACAACATACTGGTGTATAATACCATACTTCCACTTGTACATTTCAAGTGCTACAGTATAGAAGCCAAACAGGGGCTGCTCGCTGAAAACAAGCCGGTCTACAAGCTTTTGGTACGTCTGCAACATTTCCGGTAAGTGACACGGCGCCCTGCGACGGGTCATCATTTAAGCGTAACACACTTCTGTTCCGCGCGGCAGCAGAAGTTGGGGTTCAGGGTTCAGCCATACAGCGAGCAGCGCCTGTCACACGTAGCAGACAGAACCTGCAGACACACAGGTATCCAGCTGGGCCAACTCTGGAGAAAAGGTGTAGGAAATTATATGGCATTTAGATTAATTAGGCACAGTTGTCAGCTTTAATTAACTACTAGGTTTAATTAACCATGTAATTAATCTTATGGCGGTGTAATGTGTGTGCACACACGCAGACACGCGCCAGGCCGAGTGTGTGTGTGTGTGGGGGGGGGAGGGGGGTTTGCGCACACGCGCGCCACACATGCGCACGAGCAAGTCGCACACATGGACGTGATACATGCACAACAAATGTAATCTGTTCGGCTGACAACTGTTCACACTTTCGGCTGTCAAACCTCATAAGAGAGCTCAGTTGAACAGGCTACTGGCTAACCGGCTAATACAGCCCTTGAACGACATGAATCCAAGCTAAGAATAGAGACTGAAAATCCATTTCACGTTTCCCCCGCCACCCAGGTGGAATGATAAGCTACCAGCTAATGCGGTGTGTCCAGTCCACTTTCTACACTCGCGAAAACCTGAGTGTTCGTTTAACTCTGAGAGTGCACAAAGGGACCCTTTCGGGTTCATTTATGCACTCTCAGAATCAGATGAACACTCAGGATTTGACTGTGTAATACCCATATAATCCTCATTCAGATACATATAAAGGGAACATAATGCCACCATTTCATGTGTCACGAACACAGCCGAAAGCAGGCCTTTACAGGTCAATGTACGTTACCTACAGTACAGCAAACCAACTTTTAAACCACAACTGACCAAAGTGAAAACTCCTCAGAGTTGGTTTAACTCTTCAGCGTGTACAAAGGGTGAAGTTTCACATTGTGGCTCGCGTGTCGATTGGTTCACAATTAGCGGCCGGCCACACATCAACGCGGTCATCTGCAGCCTCAGAGCTACGTAGACCAACAAAACACCTTTTGGTTGGTAGTTGATGTACTTTGAAGTAATCCACAAGCTGTGTGTGTGTGTGTGTGTGTGTGTGTGTGTGTGTGTGTGTGTGTTGAATAATAGGCTACTGAGCTACCACTGTTCCAGAGATGAGAGGGTCAAAGGGGATATGGACCCTGACCTATCGACAGCTTGTCCACTAACCCCCAGACCTAACCCCCAGAAGCCACCCAATTTTGGCGTGTGGCTATTGTGCATGTGTCAGTTACGCCATACTTTTGTGTGTGTGTGTGTGTGTGTGTGTGTGTGTGTGTGTGTGCGTGCGTGCGTGCATGCGTGTGGCTTTTGTGCATGTGTCAGTTATGCCATACCTTTGTGTGTGCGTGCGTGCGCATCATCAAATAATTGGTTCAGGATTCCGGAATGCGACAAAAACAAAATTATTCAAGGATTCATGGGGTGTGTAGTTGCTGGAAAATAAGTCATCTTTTCTACTCCTTCAAATGCATCTTGATTGACGGTGTGATCCTTGCTAGTGAAGTGTGTGTGTGTGTGTGTGTGTGTGTGTGTGTGTGTGTGTGTGTGTGTGTGTGTGTGTGTGTGTGTGTGTGTGTGTGTGTGTGTGTGTGTGCAAAGCCAGACGCTTTATGTGCGCTGACCTTTACTGAAATCATGAACACACCAATAAAGCACCAGGCTGTTATGTGAAGCTTTCCCTCAGGCGGAGCGTTTAGGTAAGACCTGAGAGGGCAGAGGTCATGCTGTCTGCAGTGGACATGATCCTCACAAAGGCCATCATACAGTCTCACACGCGGTGATAAGCAACTGTAGGACTTTTAATAAAATAAGGCATTAACCAACATACAACTATTGTTGCTTGGCATTGCATATTTTTTAAAACCCTTTCCAAACATCGCGTGTGTTCATTAAAGGCAGCTCTACTGCATGTAGACAGACTGAACAAACTGACAAACTGAACAACAACAGGCACGTCATAACAAGAAACCATGGGCACTATTGCAGAAACGATAGACCTTACTCTTTCTTTTGATACATGTGCGCCTGAGGATTTGTTTGGGCACGAGCACGTGTCGACATGACTGCAAAGCATCCAAGTGTGCAGCTACTGTCTGTGTGCAGCCACAGCCGAGTGGGCAGAGAGGCCATCAGGGAACTGGAGGGTCGACCCCTAGCTCCCCCAGTGTACAACATCACGTGTCCATGAGCTCCTGAGTAACACACTTAACCCCAAACAGCTCCCCCATGCCTGTGTGCCCTCTTAGAAAGCCGTCTGAGCAGCCATCAGCTGGTAATGCTGTAAAAAGCCCCTACATAGCCCCCATAACACAACTGACAGGTTGGTAAAGTTCACTCACATAGTCATGGAAAGCTTTGGCCTCGCTGGAATGTTCGCATGTCTCCCGCCGGTCCGGAGCCGCACAGTACAGATCCCAGAATACGCTGAGAAGAGAGACAAGGAGAAGAAGAGGGGAACAATCATTAGTCTTTTACTGTATTGGTAACATCCTCCAATGCTGTTGCTTTCTGTTGCATTCTTTGTGGTTATGCTACCAGCTACCCGTCACCGTGACGAGCACAACAATGAACTTCATTTAATGAATTGCATTTTTATAGCGCTTTTACGAGTGCTCAAAGCGCTTTACAATGGTTCATTCATTCATACATTGGGAGGTGAAGCGGCGAACAGTCGGCGCCAGCGTCCTCACTTCCCACATTCACACACCAACGGTGGCGAGCTCACACCGACCGACACATTGAAGGCAATGTGGGGTTCAGTGTCTTGCCCAAGGACACTTCGACATGTGGACAGGAGGAGCCGGGATTCGAACCGCCGAACCAGGGATCATTGGACGACCTGCTCTACCTCCTGGGCCAAGTTTTGTCATTTCAAGGTCCCCCAACATATGCAATTATGCCATAGCTCACGGACCGCCCCATTTGATACAATGTTTATGTTGATCCCAATTTACACTGTAAAATGTGTTCATTTAATTCTCAGAATTACAGAATAGGTTCCTAAATACCAATCATTTAGCTGGGGGGTCCCTGGGGGGTCCCCCGGCCCAACGTGAGAACCACTGTTTCTTTTAGTCAGTCCGTATACAGTATGCACGCCGGACCGTCACTCCAGAGAGCTCTCATCCAGACGGGGTGACCAAATGGAGTGCTTGCCCTGTTCCTCTCAGCCTGCCACCAAGACCTGTGGGTTAGCGTCCAATCGGCTATGATTATATTACTTACTGCCCAATCAGCCGTGGTCATATTAGCTAATTAGACCAATCCCACTCCTCCAGGGCAGTCAGAGGCCACCAGGTCCGGCCACTCCAAATGGGCCCTTAATTACTGCACAGAAATTAAGTACCTGGCTTGGCTGCATGTTAAGGAGTTCTCTCTCTTGCGTTGATGATATTGATTTAATGGACAGCGCATTAAAAGAAACTGCTGAATTGGGACTTGAATTTTCTTTTTTTCACTTTTTTCCTTTTACTCTGTCTTGCCATCATTCAAAAGGAGTAAATATTCTGTTTTATTCTTCGTGCTGATGTGAGGAAAGCGGGCGTAGAACAGCACTGACACTTGATGTGACAGACTGCAAAATGGAGCAGAAAATATTAGCTGATCGCCCCATAACCGTGCGTGTGTCAGAGAATCACTCACCGGCATACTTTGGTCATTTTTCAATCTATGGGATGTTTTAGCCCCAGCCGTTTTGTTTGGATGGCTGGTTGCACGGCAAGATAATGTGACTCACTCTTATCTAGGAGTTGTTCCATTTCCTTCTTTACGACTCGGAAGTTAAAAACGTACTGTAAATCACAAACTCTGCCATGTCCTCTTTGTGCTTCCGATTTTTATTATTTTGGTGATTCATACGTTGTTGGAGGACACCGTGAAAACTATAGCCTGTCATTTGTTGTGGATCCTTGATATGAAAAGAACAATAAACCGTGCTACAGTATCAGGGCAGGGCAGCCCCATGCCTGCCAAGCAAGTCAAAGCACATTAATTAAAATAGAAGTCTGCTATTGAATGGGAAAAGTTTAAAGATAAAGACATATGTTAAAAATAAAGATAAAGTTTAAAGACAAGAAGCTTTGCCCTGAGGCATCCATTCCAGACAAGGAGCAGATGTACAAGGAACAGAAGTTAACAAGACAAGGGAGACTGCATCGTGTGTGTGTGTGTGTGTGTGTGTGTGTGTGTGTGTGTGTGTGTGTGTGTGTGTGTGTGTGTGTGTGTGTGTGTGTGTGTGTGTGTGTGTGTGTGTGTGTGTGTGTGTGTGTGTGTGCGCGCGCGCGTGTGTGTGTGTGTGTGTGTGTGTGTGTGTGTGTGTGTGTGTGTGCATCGTGTGTGTGTGTGTGTGTGTGTGTGTACGCGCGCGTGCGATCTGCTGTCGGGAAGAAACCACCTAACTCCAAAATGTTCATTTTTCAGGGAATTAAAAATATACTTATATATTTTGCAGGAATTAAGAAAACCTTGTATTTTAAAAACATAGCTATACTGCCTCATCAAAGTTGGTGTTCTGACTTTATATATTGTCAATTACTTGAGTCGTCTCATATAAGAATTTATTTAATGGTGGAAACTGAAAATGTCTAATTGTATTCTCTGCAGCTGTTTGGTCTTGTGGCCATAATGACTCTGTTGTTGTTACCAGTCAAAGTGCCCTTATTTTATTATATTTATATATTTATGTACTGTATGTTTTTGTTTTGTTTTTTAGTTTTTTTAAGTAATTGTATTGTCTGATGTGTTATGTATTGAAAAATGCAATAAATATAATTGTTTAAAAAAAAATTGCCTATCTACAAGCTCACGATGCATCACAAT
>NC_137869.1:27911382-27936382 GCF_963924005.1 Protomyctophum bolini | reverse complement strand
TCCAAACTATATAGTTCGGAGTCCCAGGACATCTGGAGGTGCACGCTTTCCGAGACAAACTTTTGAGACCAGCCACCAGAAGATCGGAATGACAATTTGTAGTTATATTATCTCTTTCCCCACCAGGTCTCTGCCACCATCGAGCTTTTCAGCCGTAAGCCCTTATTTTGAAGAGCCACCAGCTGATTTGATGAACCGGAAGTAACAATCAATCATTTCCGGGGCAGCCAATAGATACTTTGGCTGTAATCAGAAGCGCTAATATAGTACTGCGAGGCCACAGGGATTTATTTATTGAGCTCCTAAAATATTGATGTTTTGTATGATCACCTCAAGTTGAGCTTCAATTCCGAGAAAGACGGCGCTAAAGATCGTCGCTAAAGACGGAGGGAAAATATTCAATGACATCACAATGCGGACGCAAAGCGTTGCCAGGCGACGGAGACGCAAAGAACCGGTAAAAATAATACTAGCGATGCTGGATGCATTATAAACTAATAACTGGTACAATGTCGTTCTAGGCGACCTGTGACTTTTAATAAAACTCGTCCAATGCCGTCCTTCGAAGAAAATGAGTAAACTCCCTTACTCTAGTCTACACTATGTCTTGAGTATGTCTTGAGTGTAAAGGGTTTGATGAGGTCAGATCAACATATGGAATGTCAGAACAGGTCAGCTCCATATATGGAGATCTAATAGTGTACAGGGTTTGATGAGGGCCCAGGTAGGGCCGGGCCTTAATTTTAGGGCCTGTTGAAGTTTTCGCCGGCTGCCGGGCAAGGCTGCACAAATAACTTTGGAGAAGGCCCGTCTAGAGTTTAAATGGACAGGTATCAGCCAAAAGGGAGACATTTAAGAGGAAGGATGGATGGGGAAGGATCAACATATGGAATGTCAGAACAGGACCTTCGGTCACAATAAAACTCTTTGAAGTAACGGGTATTAAAAGGTAATAAATGAACACGTACCACCACCATGAGTGTAGGAATCCTGGAGGTTCCCCTAGTGTAATGTTCTTCTCCCATCGGATCTGTAGGAGATAGAAAGAGAGAGGGAGGGATGGAGGGAGGGAGGGAGAGGGGGGCATGGGAGAGAAAGGAAAGAAAGAAGGATACATGAACAGAGGGGAGAAGGGAGGGAAACAAAACCATTAGGCATTGCAGTGTGACATGGCATTATGATGTACTGTAGTGTTTGTTTAGTAAAACTTCACTCCAAACACACTGTGGGCAGACAAACAGGGGGACCGACTGTCAGAGAGAGGAACAGGCAGTAATGGACACAGGTAGGTAGAGTCGGTCAGTGCAGTTAAGTGTGGATCAGACACTCTGTCGTCTCCAAGCAGCAGTCCTATCCAGAGGCCTTTAGAGACCCACCGAGTTCCAGCCTGTATCTGGACACTGAGATAAGATCCAGCCAAAGATAGCAGCTATTCTGCTTTACACGCAGGCATGCACACACGGACGCACAGCTCACCCTAAGACATCTCTCAGTTTTTACTAACCACCGTTTCAGTGGTCACCTTATCACCTAAAACTGGAGTACGAATAGGCCTTACGACACCCTTGTTCTCGGCGGATACCAAAAATAAGCCACTCGATAACACCCGATTTACAAGCGTATTGCTGCAGATGGGCTATTTTCGCTGAATGTTCATATATGGAGGTGTGACGGATTGACTGACGGATGGGCGGACTGACAGGTTTTGCAGGTTTTCATAGTAATCTGCAACCTACAGTTGCAATAACTAAAGACTTATTATTGTAAAGTCTATATTCAATAGCATTGTTTTCTGCCATGGTGATGTGTTACGTTTTATTTATTTACTTATTTTTCCCAGGGGAATCCAACTGAGACCAAGGTGATTTTACAATGGTTTTACATACCTGACATACCGGTAGTCAACAAGGTACATAAAGATATAATACAAAAACACACAAAAAAAACCCTTAAAACCAAATATCACAAAAGCAGGTGCATAAGCTGTTTTCTTTCTTTTTCAATAGAAAATGAAACAAAGACATCCAACTTCAACTTTTCTTGACAATTATTCCATATATGTGGAGCATACATCTTGAAGGCAGTATCATTCAGCATAAGGTTATCTTGAGATCTGGTATGTTGTAGTAAATTGGTGTGTGTGTGTGTGTGTGTGTGTGTGTGTGTGTGTGTGTGTGTGTGTGTGTGTGTGTGTGTGTGTGTGTGTGTGCCTGTTGAATTGAAACGCGATTAAATAGAGCTACACGGAGTGCCACATTGGGTAGTGAAGACCTCTCAGGTTAGGGAATACAGCACTTGTGTGTACTGTATGACTACTTGTGCACGATTGTGCATCTGTGAGTGTGTGAGTGTGTGTGTGTGAGAGAGAGAGAGAGAGAGAGAGAGAGAGAGAGAGAGAGAGAGAGAGAGAGAGAGAGAGAGAGGATGAGTGAGTGAGGGTGCATTCCATGTGCACTCTTAGGGAGGTACAGAGGCTAATTGAGATATCAGAGTCCAATAGAGCCTGCTGAGCAGGTGTGGGTTCCCTTCCCTCAGCACACATTGTGGGAATAGAACACCCTTATCTGTCCTAGTAACTGTACTACAGTACACTGTGAAGTCCTGAGTGTTCATTTAACGCTGAGACACTGAGAGAGGTTGTACTACTAGGTTGGGTAAATACATGTACTCAAACACTGTGCTTAGGAACTTAACTTGAGTATTATTATTTTTTACTCCACTAATATAAGCACAGAGGCAAATATTGCCTCTTGGGGGGGGGGGGGGGGGGGGGGGGTTGCATACATTTACAGCATGTATATTATTTTGACATCAATAGAGTTATACTCTAAGTGTGCAGGACAGGGGGGGAAAGTTTTACACTGTGGTATTCTAAAAACAGAGTGCTTGGTCTTCCTCCACTGGGCAAGGGAAGATTACAACACAAAAGAGAGAGCCAAAGTGCCGAGGAGAAAACCCAGGAAAAAGATGATCTGACCTGTGTGGAATGGATGTGAGATTGACGGGTGAATATTAACAGGGTAATTGAATGCTGAGTGAATCATGATTTATTGCGACACTTTGCTTCTGATCACACGGAAGAATTTCTCAAGACCTTGAAGGCTATCGTTGGAACTAAGAGCCGGTGGCCGTGGAAGGTGGAGGCAAAATGTGGAGCTGCTCTTATCCTTAAGTCTTTATTTATGATCTTGACTGTGAGTAAAATGAAACTCTTACCCGACTGTAACTTAGTATAACCATGGACCATGACGACATCTATATATACTGTATATCGTCGCTGTCAGGCAGAAACCTTCTATTTTCCATATTTCAACTTTTCTTCTTAATTGCAGTGTATGCGTACAATACCAACAACTGACATCAGATTAACTCAGTAGGCTCAGTACCCATGCCTCGTGGATGGAATGTGTGTTTCTACACTGTGCGTGCGTGCGTGTGTGTGTGCGCGTGCATGCGTGCGTGTCTCCAGTTGTCTATGACCCAGAACTTAACCCCTTTCCAGCAGCACACCAATAACACTCAATCTCTGGGAGGAGATTCACCCAGAAGGGTTCTGCAATCAGCAAGACTCTCTTCAGTCCTGCTACTTAATCTCCCAGTGCTGTTCCCCATCTCTTCATATTTTAGCTCTTTTCCTGGTTGTTGGCAGTGGGGACAGCCTCCGGCCCTGCCTGCCTGCTTGCCTGCCTGACAGACTATCTGTCTTTGAAAACTTACAACTGAAAGAGGTGTTACTATTTCCTACAGGTGCGGTGATCAAAAACATTCAAAAAACATTCCTCCCAGATACAATTAGCGTGAAAGACACTCAAGTGTAGACTGTCAAAATATGATTGATTGCCAATAGATCAATCAATGTGCATTACCAACATAATGATATAAAAGTAGTGCTGTTTATTCATATGTTGGGGCAATACACTCTTTAAACATTCTACATCTTTCAACAATCACCATACTAATCCAGCAAGCGGGAGAAAGGATAGCTTGTAGCTAGTATTAAATGGTAGATGTACATGGTTAGCACTTCACACGCCAACATTTGTTGTAACTTAATTAAAGTTCTTATGTGTTATTACAAAGCCCATTAATCTGAAGCATTATAGTGCCACAAAGCCACACACAACCGGGATCATCGCTATTGTGTTACACCGGTGCAGTTTTTGTGCTTCAGCATGGGATCCCAGTCCCACTCGTGCATGTGCAGCTGAATCATTATTTTCACTCAGCCACTAGTAGCAACCGCTCATTTACACACGTCATCCATGTGCCACATGGTAACTTTTCAATGCTCACGACATGACACAGCCCATCACTGATCCTCCGTCTGTGCTGCTCTACTCCGAAATTGTAAAACCCAAATAGCAGATTATATGCACCGGCCTTTGCCAATAAGGCCCTCACAGTGAGTGTATTAAGTGGAGCTGAATAAAGGCAACAGGGCAGTGAGGTGTTGTGGAGGAGAAGGCTTGGACACGCAGGGACCATTATCAGGAAGGACGTCCATTAAGGAAGAGGATGCAGCACATTAGAGACTTGAACTCACTGTTCAGGGGATAATGTCAGACTAAATAGTCCAGCTGCAGAACTGCCTGAAAGTTACATTTAACAATAACCACATACTGTACAATAATAATAATTCATTATATATATATATATTTTTTTAAATGGCAGATCGTGGTACTTTTGACAGATTTATGTCTAAAATTGGCACGGTGGGGTCCATGAGGTTAAATGATGTGTATTAAACTATTTGCCACTGTTATAGCAACCGGTCCTGGCTCATTGATTTGATGATATTGCTATACTTGTGTTGTTGGGATAATAAATGACCTGATGCGATACAATGGTGAGATTACCCAACAGTTGACCCCAGGGCGCCTCATAATGTGAATTCCATGTTTGGCCATACAATAGAGTAGGAATACCATTCATCCGCTGACTACAGGAAGTCAATATGAAAAGCACTTCTTACCTCTGACAGGAAGGTCTGTGCTGATTTCTGTGCGCCGACGTGCAGCAAATACTCGTACACATATAAAGCTAACCTGCAAAACAGACACAATAGACAGAGAGAGAGAGAGGGGGGGGGGAATCAGTGTCTTGGTTCAAATTATTTACACATCCTTCCAAATGTTCTTAGAAACGCCTCAATCCCTATTTTGTTTTCCCCGGCTAGTACATTCAAACTAATTTATAGCAAAGCAAAATTACAGCTAAAATATTACCACTTTGTCAGGTTTTACGGTGTAAAAGCTCAACATGCTCATTGAGGAACAGCGATTATGTGATGTAAGCCCTCACAATTCTGAGCTAAAGAGCCTCCGTGGCATCGTGCCATATCCCTCTGGTTTGAGGAACTGCACCATTGAGACATAAAGGCTGAAACCAAAACAACGAAGAAGACTCCCACAAAAACAAAGGAAAGGAAAAATGCTCGCTCACAGCGGGAGTTTGTTCCCCCGCACACCAGCACGCAGCTCGCTGAATATCTGACATTTTTGGTGTCCATTAGTGGTACCATTCCAACATGTCTCCGAGTTTTGGACCGGAGATGGACCGCCGTACACCCCTTCCGTGTTTTTATTTATGTCTGCTTGGGGGCATAAGTAACACTACTACAGTCTATGGATGGAGTACATTTAGTAGTACAATGACTGGACTCTGGACAGGCACCAGCATGTGATCAACCCTGTGAAATCTTCAGCTTTCATCTGTTCTACTGCCCCGTTTGTCAACCAGGGACAAACAGGGCTTAAAATGATTCAATATATATTGAAACTTTATGTATAAAAATATATAAAAATAATATTTCATCCAAGTCCATCAAAAATGCTTAACCACAAAATGCTTAAACACTAGCCAAAAATAGCCATAGTGTTATGGAAAATATAAATGACTGTGTTAAGTTCTTATAGGCTATGCAATATACATTGTAAAAAATAGTAGCCTTAATGGAGGCTGTAGCCTTGTTTATGCTTAGGGGGTTATGCTATATATACCACAGGGCTCTGGTCAGGGAGCTTGGACTCAAGGATGACAGTGATTGTGGCATTATAGATTTTATATGTTTGATAGGAGGTACAAACAGACAGGGTTGGTTTATGATGAATGAATGGTATCTGAAATACAGTGACAGAAATACAAATGTGGGATATTAGGAAATGAAAGCCAAAGAAGAAAATGATTACAGTTGGGTGTATACTCAATTAGCCTGTAACTGAATAGTAGGCTATAGTATAGGCCAGCCCTAGTGTAGGTAACAGGCCAGTAATGTAGCTTTAGCACACTGAACCACACTAAAAGGTACAGAATCATGTAAATCACAGACTTATGCAAGTTATGTTTCAAACCTTAGCTTAAACAAAGCCTCATGAAACTAAGGACATTAGAAAGCTAATATTAGTAACTTTAGCATGGCTGTAGCATAGGAATTAACTTTTTAAATAATATACATATGAATTATTTTACCATGAACTTTTACAACATCAATCAATATTGTAACTTCCTCAAGAAGACATTCTGAATTTCTGGTCCTCCTGTTTGTCTGTAGCTACATGTGAGCTGCCCAGTAGACACAGCTTCACAATTGGGGTCCTGCAGAACTGAGTGCCCATGCAGAAGCCTGAACTAAATAAACTGGGTCCTAAAGATGACTATAGGTGCCTGAAAAATCCTGCACAAATAAAGCTATTAAATGTAGCTATAGGGAATTTTCTACATACATATTATATGGAAAATATTATATACAGTATAATATTGTTGTGGGAAGGTGTGGTGGGGATGACCTTGAAGATTGTTTGAAATAAGTGGTCCAGAGCAAAAGAGGAGGGTGCTCTTATCATTGTACGTACATCATCATACATCATCTCATTCCATCTCCAATGTTTGCATTGTTGTTGTGTTTACACAAACACTCAAAATTGTCCATTCATTGTCAATGGCATTTAATGTTTGTGTTAGGACAAAGTTTGTGTTTACACACACAGTGTGGACAAAAAAACTGGACAGAAATTTTTAACAAAATCACACCCATGTGAACTGCACGGTGCAACTATACTATACAGCGTCACTTGAAGGTAGTCACTCAGCGGTATTGCAGCTGTTCCTACTGCAAACAGACATACATAGGGAGTTAGGGACATAGGGACACACACGGCCAGTCATTGGAGCTGTCAAAAAAAGAAAAGAAAAAAAGGTTGAGAGCCACTGTTGTACAGCAGAGCGACTTGCACTGGCCAGGCGCTGTTCTTCATGCCGATCACATCCCTGGGAGGCCAGAGCAGACGCAGAGTTATGATGTTTGGGTTGATGTCGCCTGATACGGATTGAATCAATAATGAGCCAAACCAGAGTAGAACGACCTGGTTCTCTGTCATCTCCAGACTCCAGGACATCACCCACTGATTATATCCTCCAGCTGGTCCAAACCAGTTTTGACTTGCAGATCACACACACTGCCTTCTAAAATGTCTCACTGTTACATCAGATACAACTATATCAACAACCATTTCAAGTACAAAGAAAGTACGAATTTTAGTTTTTCCGTGTGAAGAATGTCTCTTTGTTAGCGTGGTGTTGTTTTCCTCTGAAGGACTGTCAGGTTAGGCTTGTGGTCATTGAAGGGCATCACGGCGCGTTCCAGGTGAATATAGCAATGTACAAATTACTGGCTGTAAAAATTAATATTAATCTCATATGGACGGTTTCAGTACCTTGGGTGAAAGTGAACAACAGTGTTTATAAGATCAGTGCAGCCACATTTAATTAAAAGTTGTCTGTGGTGACAGTTTGCCATTTGAAATTGCCATTTAAACATACCCATAATGTGAGCAAGCAAGCCTGGAGAGAAACATTTGTAAGTGCTTTCTTCTCTGCTTGACTTTTAAGTGCTTTCTTCTCTGCTTTACTTTTTAAGGGCTTTCTTCTCTGCTGTAGTCACTTTTATTTTACTTTTACCAAATGGGAACATTAATTGAAATCAAAGATTTGCGACATTCTGAGGTTTGCTCTGATCAACAATCCCCAGCATGTTTTTTGATTGCTGAATGAACAGTCTCCATCAGTTACTTTGGAACCTAGCTCTATCATTGATTGATTGATTTGATTGACTGATTAGTTTATCGAAAAGGAATTCAAAAGGATAAATACACAAGAAAGACTTGTAAGTAAAAAGCCTGCATCTTTTCAGATATTGTCTTAGCTGGCATATTCAGGGTAATGGTAAGCTCCAATATTGACTACAGTAAATGTAAATAAAGAACAAAACGATTGCTTCAATGGTGGAGGTGCTTTGGCCTAATGAGGAACAGAATGAGCTTGGGAGGGTGGGTCTGTGGCCGGATGTCAGTATAGAGCACCAAATGGTGGAATAAAACACTGCCACACTCTCAGTCGCAGAACGCTTTAGTTCCTTAACTATTTAGTTCTTCCAGCCGCTGGAACTTTTGGGTGAAAAGTGGCTAGACTAAGAGATTCACAGGGAGTTTAGGCTCCCTGGGTTGCTGATAAAGAGAGGAGTCAGCTGCTGTAAAACTTGTAAAGAAAAAGGGCTTCTGCATGGTGTGAAATACCCAGCGGCGGGCGTCAGCTCCTATATGCCAGGTCCACACAGTACAGCTGCGAACAGAGACAACCATGAGCTCTGTGCCCATGAAATTTTCATGCAGGTGGAGCCTTCTGTGATCTGAATGGGTTTATAGGCCCCAGTGATGGGCACCTGCCCCCGCAGCAATGCATTATTTAAGAACACACGTTCAATCCAGGCTTCAGGGCACACCTTTTGTTACTCCGTCAGAAGCAGTATAAGTGTAGCTTTGGGTCAATGAGAGAATGTGTTGCGTTGGTGCAAGGAGAAGGGCCTGTGGATGTTATCTGCCTCCATGTAGATGATAAGCAGATAAAGATGAGCCAGTGAGGTAATATGGGAGCTACACTATACTGAACAAGACCTGTGTCATAGAGATTAAAGCCACACTAACACTCTTTCCATGCTTTTCAGTCTGATGGTTATCATAGTCTATATAGAAACAACAATATTTACGATACAAGTACATACCATGATGCATCATGGCAGGGCATGCCCATACGGTCTATGGCGGCTATCACATTAACCTAATTCATATTTTATGAGGTCAAGATCTCCATTTTGCCCTTAAATGCAGTGAACAAGGACAATGTCGCAGCTGACAAGGGTATGGCAGTAAGAAACAGGAAGGAAGGGTTGTATTTTCACATCCATGGCGTTTACTCTGGTGACATCACTGGAGTAAGCAGAATTACCACAGCCACTCTCTCCTCAGCTGACCAACCAATGGCTAAGATTACATCTGTGAACTACAACCCCCATGTAGGCTATCGACTGGTTATTGCGCAATCCTATCATAGATACCTATTCGCCCCATCTCTCTCTCTCTCTCCCCCCCCCCCCCCCCCTCTCTCTCTCTCTCTATTTTATGTACTGCATAGAGTTTTAATAAAGGTGCTTTTAAAGGTCAAAAGGTCTCTCTCTCCCTCTCTCTCTCTCTCTGCCCCAGAGACCAAGGGATCATTTGACCCATTCTGTCACACAGTGGGAATATAAGACTGAAAGTGGGGGAAGAAAATTTCTACACTACATTTTATCCCCCCACCGCTGTCGTGTTCACCCGGCCCACATCTCCCAGACTAACGAAACACTTTGCTCTGTGTCCACACATCAAGGCGATCCCCCCCAGTCTCGTTCTCAGGGAAGACACCTGACGTCTTGCCCCAGGCTGTGTGCCATGTAGCCCCCTTATACCTCCGTCGCTGCTCCTTCCCCATGGCCTCCAGAGACCCGAGCACCCCCTCAGCCAGCAGTTTAGATGGTTAAACCACAGACAGTTAGCAAATTAACTTTCCTGTCTTCGACTGAATAATTCACGAGAACCCGAGAGTATGCCGGGTTAGATAAGGTATGCAACGTCGGAAGTGAGGGACAGAGGTTTTGGGATGAGCTCGTTTTGCACCTTCTTCTGCATTGGATCGCGGATCTTTCATAAATGTATGTGCATACGTGTTGAATGAGTGAAAGTAGTTACCCATCTGTGCATATCGTCTCTGTCAAGTGGAAACAGTTACTTTTCACGATTCAAAGAAAGAAATAGCAAAAGTAGCAGATCACGCAAGCTCAAAATGCGTCGCTTGCGGATCTGCTACTTTTTTTAAAACTATTTCTTTATTCAAAGTTTTGCAATTTTTCTCATCAAAAAAGAGGGGATAAAACTTGACATGGACAGCATAAAATAAATAAAACAGAAATGTACCACAGTATACAGAATATTGCATGAATCTGCTACTTTTAAAGACCTAGTGAAATGAAAAATATGTTTTTCACACTTTTAGAGCATATCCGTGGTCATCATATGGGTATTCCTAACAATGGATGCCAAAACAATGGGAAAACATTCACCTGGTTGATTCCCATTGCTGCACGTCCGTCCCAACACAGCTGATGTTGATTACATTACAGAACTACTCAGTTCATAATCTCATTCAAGATTACATCCAGACAGTAGGCTAATCGTTTTAAACTTATAATCATCACGCTAAAATATGTATCTGAAAACAAATAAGCCACAAGCTTAGCTGCCTGTCTCTCTATGACATGTAAACAAACAAAATCAGCGTATGTGTCACGCGGCGCACATAGTGGAGCTACATCCCATAACCTGAAGGGATGCGACGTTCTGATTGGTTCAAAAACACACAGCTTTCAGAGTGAAACTAAAATGCACATATTTTTCCATTTCCCTACGTCTTTAATGCTTGTAGTCAAGTTAATGCTTGGCGCTATATCATCAAGTGCGGCGTTAATGTACGAAAAAACACAAAAAGTAAAAATATGGAGATAAGAGGTTTCTGCCCCAGAATAAACATATCACATATAGGTGAATGACACAGAGCTGATGCCTCGTCAAGGCACCTGTGCTACTGTAAAGCCGTTATCAGCCAAGGCTTACACCAGATACACACACTGTTTATATTTGCTTGGCTTTGTTATGGCTGTTTCCTTTGTCAAAACAAATCATTGTCAATAAGCAGGGTGTAAACACACATGGCTTTAGCCATGGGTTAATCCAGACATCACGCACACACGCACACAGACACGAACGCACACACGAAAACAGTCAACACACACTAACACACACTGCATACATGAACAAACACACACGAAAACAGTCAACACACACTAACACACACTGCATACATGAACAAACACACACGAAGAATTGTACAGTATATGCACCGTCCACCCCACTCACCTCCTATCGTTGGCTTTCATTCTCCCACCCACCACATACAAACATGGATCTCTTCACCTGCCTTGGACACTGCTGCCAACACGTCATCGCTTGACGTCTCGCTCATTTCACCGAAAGAGTAAAAATCACACCCGTGTGAACTGAGTGGTGCAACTCCCCCTCCCCACCTCTCTCTCTCTCTCTCTCATTAGCAGGCAACAGTGCAGCACTATCCCTCTCTCTGTTTCTGGCACAACAGCGCCCCTACTGGTACTCATAGTCATATACTGGTGCTCATTAACGTCACAGACACACATAGGTGAACACTGACATTACTGTTCCTTGGAGTGGTTGCACCACTCAAAAAGTAAAAAATACACACTATTCACTCAAAAGGGACAGAGGGCAGTGGGTCTCTGGGCGGAGGATTAAAGGTTACCGGTATATATATTAACATTGACTGAGCCACCAAAATAAGATATATTTTGGGGCCATTATTGGATAGTGTACACTACAGTATGGTGACAGGAGGTGGGGAGGTGACACGTGGAAAAGGTGGTCGGGATCGGGACTCGAACCCGTGACACGCCGTCAGGCTGGCTTCGCAGCCTAGGTGCCCGGACCGCTACACTAGCCGCCCAAGCCAGAAGATTTATCTTTTACAGAGAATAAAACACATCCACATTCTCTCTTCTTATGATCTCAACTCTCTGTAGTATACACACTAATGAAAAGCATACACATACTGTACACAAGCACTCCATACTATATTGGCAAACTGATTACCGACTTCAGGCACGTAGCTTCAATATTTATACTGTCTCTGTTATTTTGAATGAGAAAACTAACAAATTTGTGCAGATGCACAAAAAGCGCTCAACGAAAGGCAGCATTAATTGACTGTTGACACATTGAAATAAAAAATGCAGTCAGTCAAAGGCCGCGTGTGCAAATCAGTGGTTTCTTTAGCACCGGCACGGTGTTCCTGCCTGTGTGAGTGTGCGTCTCTTTATGTTTCCCTCAAAAGGCCAAAATGCAGATGGCAGAGCCATCTGTGAAAAATCTAAACCGTGCATTCAGACCTGAAGATCTCCATTAAACTCCATGTAAATACAGGGGAGACGCAAGCCAGGGGGTAGATGATGTAAAGCAAACTCCTGTTTTTAAAAAAAGAAACGGATTAATCCCACATTCAAAGCCCCCCCCCCCTCCCACAAACAATATAGAACAAACATTAACTATACACATTTTAATATGGAATGCTAATTTACGTCTTAGCCCATTTAGGACTAAGGCCGATTCCAAAAAATTGTCTTCTAAATCCTAAAAGTTTTCAGATTTTTTTTCTATGTCAGACTGTCAGTGATGCTCAACCTTTTTCATGTCAAGGACCCACAGAATTATCTGTATTTGGCCACCACATCTGAAAATGTGTTTTTCCAGGGACCCCCCAGAAGCAAAGATTTGAGTTAAAAAACATTCGCACTGAAAGAATATATTAAAAGATTTACGCCACATTTTCACGATTTTTCTAAAATAGCAGAACTACAAGCTCGGTGCCGCGCTAAGAGCTTGTATATCTGCTATTTCTCAATAGATAACATACGTAGGCTAATCCTTAAAACACCAAAAGGGGTTCCCGTCCTGAATGGGTTAATGGAACATTACAGGTTTATCTATCTATGCATTTAGTGAGTTAAATTAACACTTTTGCCTACAATAGCCTACAATACCACCAGGTTCAGACCACAACTCACTGTACTTGACTTTAATCCTGACCGTTTTCCAGAGCATGTACTGTAGTCTGCTTCATTTTCAAGGATGCTACTGGATGGAATTCCATTCATTATTTTCAGTACAGCAAGAAAATCAATTTGCAGAAACTTGAAACTAGTTAGTTAACAAAAGAGTAAAGATTCCGTTCAATTCAAATGGCTTCATTTATTGGCTTGGCTCGAAACGTCGTCAATAAAGTATACCTTTTGGAGCAGATTTGGTGCAGGTTCTTTTCTCTTTTTCTGATGTTGTTTTTGAACCCAGCCCCCCTCACCCATTTGAAGGACAGTCTGTCATGTGCAATGTGGCACTTCTGGTTAAACTACGGACATTTTTGTGAATGCTACCTTTCATTAGGATTTTAGATTCATGAGGTGCACATTTCAAAATGGGTTCAGGTTTCTAAATAATGAGGTCACATTAAATTTCAAGCTGTCACACTATCCCTGTTGAAGTCAAATTAAATAAATGCAGGCTGAAATAAAGACTATGAGGAGTAATTAATTGCATGTAATTTCTTCTGTGTTTCTCTCCAGGGATCAATATAAGTTGATCTTATCTCTGGTCACAAGGGCACGCGCTTCTTTCTATCGTTTAATAATACAGTCTGTACACTATACACTAAACTTCTCAAGGATGGGCAAAAGTTGAGTTACATCCAACCTCACATACCCCACCTACATACACCACCTGTGCTGTAAAGAATAACAAGGATTGTAGCAATTGAACACAGGTTCTATGGCAAGGCCTTGGCTAAATAATGGAATCCACCTCAAATAGCGCAGTGTGATACAGGTCTAGGTCCCTGTGTGCTATATAAATATTGTGTGTGTGTGTGTGTGTGTGTGTGTGTGTGTGTGTGTGTGTGTGTGTGTGTGTGTGTGTGTGTGTGTGTGTGTGTGTGTGTGTGTGTGTGTGTGTGTGTGTGTGTGCGTGTGTGTGTGTGTGTGCGTGCGTGCGTGCGTGCGTGTATTGTGAGGACCAAATGTCCCCGCAAGTATGGCATAATTTGAGAAATAAACGTTTTCCAGGTCCTCACAACAAGAGAAATGGTTGTGTTATGGTTGGGAGAAAAAAAAGAGATACGGAAGATTAGGAAAAGATTGAGGTTGTGGTTAGGTTTAGGATTAGACATTTAGGGGTTAGGTTTAGGGGCTAGAGATAAGAGTTATGTTATGCTGATCTACAAGCGGCGTGTTATGGGCTTTGTACTGTAGATCTGCTATTTTTGGTTTTTTGGCTTATGGTTAAAAATGACCAAAATATTTGATAAAAATGGCATTCATGAAATCGCCTAAAATGTTGATGTACTCACAAGTATAGTAATACAACTCTGTGTGCGTTTGTGCGTGTGTTTCATATCTGCACACAATTCTTTCAGCTGTTTTCAAGACTTAAGTACCCACTGCTGCATTATTACACACAGTACACCCACACATTTTGTGCCAGAACACACATACACAAGCACACACTCACACTGGTATATTCGTACCTAAAACGCTATGTTGCTATGGGACATCAACGCAGTCCTTCTCTTTCCAGCTGTTTTGTTAAGTGGCTGCTAACGACTCAACGAGACAGACTTGCTTGTAGCGACTGAAACACTGAGCACCTTACAGAGCTGATAATCAACACATTTAAGGGTCACTCAACATATCACAACAGCATCACAACAATCAGTTGATGAAGATAGTTTGTCTTTTACATGGAGTGAAAACACTATTCATTGGGTCTTTGTACCTAATTGCGACGGTAGGTCGCAGTTTACTATGAAAACCTGCATTTCATGTCAGTCAGTCCGTCACGCCTTGGTCAATCAGTCCGTCATGCCTCGTGACACGCTCCATATATGGCCGTCTTCATATATGAAGATCACGACACTGACCTCATCAAACCCTGCATAGCCATACATGGAGAATACATCACCTAGATCTGCATATATGGAGCCGGCCAGCAACTCTACATCTGACCTCACGGACACCACGTTGATCTGACCTTATTAAACTCTTAGATCTCCATGTATGGACTATGGAGCTGACCTCTTTTGACATTCCATATGTTGATCCTACCCCACCCATCCTTTCTCTTCGATGTCTCCCTTTTGACTGATACCTGTCCATTCAAACCCTAGATGGGCCCGCCCCAAAGTCATTAGCGCAGCTGCGCCCGGCAGCCCGGCCCTACCTGGGCCCTAGCTCTGGTCCATAGCTCTAATGCGTCGCATTTAGAGCTATGTTACTCTCGACTTCCACCGCTCGCATGAAGGCAGACCAGCCTCTCGTCTTTAGCGTAAATAAAAATAACGTTTTTGCTACTCACCAAAACAAAGGTGGGTTGTGTCATTAGAAAGCCTACTTTCCTTAGTGGAAACACTCTGAGCCCCCCACCACATGTATAAACGGTACTTTTTGGCATGAAATTCTCTGGGCAATATCGGTAGAAGGCGGAGTAACTAAAAGTACCGTTTATATGTGTGGTGGGGGGCTCAGAGTGCTCCCACTAAGGAAAGTAGGCTTTCTAATGACACAACCCGTCTTTGTTTTGGTGAGTAGCAAAAACGTTATTTTTATTTACGCTAAAGACGAGAGGCTGGTCTGCATTCATGCGAGCGGCGGAAGTTGAGAGTAACGTAGCTCTAAATGCAACGCAATAGAGCTATGGACCAGAGCTACCTGGGCCCTAACTGGGCTGGCCCCTGGCCTTAGTAATTAGCATACATTTTACGCCCTACCCGGCCCGAAAACGTCAAATAAAATAATTGACGTTAATAATAATAAATAATCTACCAGGACTTCCATTATTAGTCCAGGTTCTCAACTTGAGGTTCAAGGATACCCAGTGGTCCTTGACAGGGGTTCTAGCGGGTCCCCAGTTAAATTACTAAGTTAGAAATAGGTATAAAATGGACACTTTTACAGGTATGTAACTGTGAGTGTACAAATGGAACTAAATGGACCAGTGAGGGTACATTTGGTTCCATTTTGTATACTCTCTCACGAGTTAAATTAACATAGGATTTTACCAGTGCGGTACTTGAATAATAAACAAGCTCCTGCAGTAGATTCTCCTTTATGAGATAATTCATACATAACAATAACATCCACTGTATGTCTGATCCTGCTCAAGGTTATTGTTACATCTTGTGTAAAGGTACATAAGAGTAAAACTTATTTTTGTTTGGCTTCTTTCAGACAATGCAGCAGCAAATATATAATATAACATCAAACGGCAAACACAGCAAACAAATAAGGAATAGAATAGAGTGCAAGAAAGAGCAAACAAAGAGTAAAAAAAAAGAGTATCATATGTACATGTGCAAGTTTTCCCTGTAGTAGCAAACTTTGTGTGGACAACTTCACTGTAGGCTATGTTCCATAAATATACCAACAGAAATATGCTCTGCTTGCTCTGCTTCAACAGTTCAAGCCGCTAACTACACAGTGTGCCACTCACAAATATCACCATTTGAAATGTTTGAAAACCACTGCTTTAGAAACATTTGTATGAATCTACAGAATTCAGGAATTGATTAAGATGCAATACAAAAACCTCAATTTAGACTTCATTTACACATGCAAAAGTCATAGTAGAAAGAAATATAAAAAACATGTCCTCTTTCAACTCATTTAACCATGCACTGTCACACGCACTGGCCACAATATTGCCCCATATGACTGGGAATCTAAAAGTCCACTTCAGTTCACGCTGATTTCACCGGTGCAGTGAGCAAGTTAACGGTCAGGTCAAAGAGCCAACATTTAAAAAGATAATCAAATTACACATTTCCACATGACTGAAATATAATTTAATATGGCACAGGAAGGTGATGTCCACAAATAGAATTCCATCGTCTGAAGCTTGGTGTAAACGTCAAAACAGACAGCCAGGCAATGATTGATATCCATCTGTCTGTCTTGTATGATATGTCATTTATGACATATGCACCTAATTTCCATTCCTTGATACAGTATACAGTATATGGATTTGGCCGCAGACCCATTTTAAATGATTTTGTGCCAGGGACCTCCATAAGAGTGCATTTGTCAACATTTGTCAGCATTTAAAATAAAATAGGTCTTAATTGTTTTACTTGTTTTGCTGGGGACCCCCTGGAACCCGCTCAAGGACCCCTGGGGGTCCAGTATTCTAAACTAAAGGATAGATAGATAGATAGATAGATAGATAGATAGATAGATAGATAGATAGATAGATAGATAGATAGATAGATAGATAGATAGATAGATAGATAGATATCAGCTGTTGATCATAAGATTAATAGTCTTCATGTAAAAGTTGTCCTGGGTTGAGTGATTCAAATTAACCCCTGGTACGGGTTCACACATGGCCCACATCTCTTTTAAATATCTGAATATGTATAGGACTAGATGAATATGCAAATGTATGAATATGAGCTAATTCAGTGATGCATCAAGACAGCTGTTGTGAGCAGTGCGTTTACAAGGAAACACGTGTTAGCCCTGTGGTGCAGGTTAGGGTGACAAGACAAGTGAGAGGGAAAGGGCAAAAGAGCCTTTATGTCTGGACATGGTGTGTGCTGTAGGTGGACACAGATTCGTACATACATTATACACATACACACAGTAACATCCTGAATGTGAGTTACAGTGTATACATTCAGTGTACATTCATACATAAACGCACGCACTCGCGCACGCACGCACATACACACGCACGCACGCACACACACACACTCACTAGGGCAGGGCGATATCATGACTTCAAATCATGATTAATGACCGATTATTTACAATCATTAGAATAAATAGCAGATCTACAAGCTCACAGCATGTTTGTGCCGCTAGCTTTGTACACCTCTGTCGTACAATAAAGTATAATACAGGGTTCATGTGGTTAATCAGCCTAATAGATTTATTTTAATAGATCTGTTTTGTGCTGATTCATTAATATAAGGAGGGAAAATACGGGCTTCCCAATTATTATTGCCCAGCTCACGCACGCACACGTGCACACACCACACACACACACACACACATACACACACACACACACACACACACACACACGCACACACACAGTGACACACACACACACACCTGAGTTTGTGCATAGATAGATGCACACCTGGATACACATACACCTGGGTGCACATACTGTACATATTACTACTGTACATCCATACACTGCTGTGACTTGAGAAATGTTGCAGTGGTGTTTCAGACAGTCATTTGGAATATCTTTGTCAATGTGTGAGAAAAACAACAAACCACATTAAACTCACACACTAAACAATCAGAAGCCTGAAAGCAGGACCACCAGTAACACTCGGCATGTTTTATATCCACAACTTGCATTTTACTGAAAAGTCGAATAATTAATCTGTACATTATTCACCATGGAGAGGGACTCTCCTCTGATTTCAGCCCCAAAAGAGTGTGCATTTGTTAATTAAGCTGATGTCCAATTAATAGCAGCACCGTGTAAAAACTCATGCCATGTATGTTAGTCTATTGTCTTTTCTCCCTTGGTCTTTTGCTTCTGTTTGAAAACTTGGTGTGTTACGAGCTAACAGGTGCACAACACAAGTGGTCTATAATGTCTGCCTATAGTGAACATCCAATAACATGTCATATCAAAGCAGCATTTAGTATTGGAAACCTTGTATCTCCATATTTAAACTTTTAGTAAATTAATGCTGTACTTCAAATCATCATACAAGAAGAGTGTTGCAGAAAAGCAGTGAAAATAAGCATTTCTACAAGCTCACCATGAATCCCTCGCGATGAGAAGCGCTGTGAGCTTGTAGATCGGCTTTTTTATTGTTATAATAAAAAATAACAGTTTTGGACATACAAGGCTTCCACCCGACAGCAATGATTATGCTGGTTCAAAGTTCACTTTGCCTGCTGTTCATAAAGCCACATGGGATTGTTTTCATTTAGGATTCACCCCCCTCCCCCCAAAAACACACACATGCACGGTGACATGCGCACACACGCACAGTCGCACACACACACACACACACACACACACACACACACACACACACACACACACACACACACACACACACACACACGCACACACACACACACACACACAGTGCTGTAGGGTTAGTCAACAACAGAGTGATATGATTTCAGAATGAAATGGACCATTTATGGATGCTATAAATAGAGATGTGGCACTTGGCAAAGGATTAGCATATGCTAAACAAATAAGTAAACCGTATTACTGGATCAGTCAGTCAATGGAATGGCAACGTGATGTATATCAACAACAGTCTCTGGAGATTGTATTTGTATTACAGCTGTATGAAATCATGTGCTCCATCATTATAGAACCTTTCAGAGTTCTGACAGTGTCTTCACTGTACACTTTCTTTGCAACATATGGATCTCTCCTCCTTCTCTAATAATCACATAATAAAGATTAAAAATAGCATCTGGCCGCTATAAAGGACCTGAACCATCCTTGTTCAACTACTGTAGTGTAGAGTCTGACTGACTGTTATATGATGCAAAAAGGTGGGACACTTACAGGGTTCTAAGTCTGAACAAGCTCTCTAAGGAAAGTGGAAAGTAGCCTATGATAAAAAAGCTATAGCCTATTTCACCGGCTTCTAGTTTCATTCATAACTTCAATGAATGATTGATCCACAACTATACAACTGAAAATATGAAAAGCTGCAACAATTTCGAATATAAGAAAAGTGATAATAAATCACTTTTCATGTAGACCTGGCTAGATCATGGGGTCAGATAGGCTGACTCCAGTGATTATTCCGATGATTCAAATATATATGAATTGAGGACATTGCTTAATAATCAACCATTCAATCTTGTAAAAATACTGTCATAAATAGCAGCCTATGATGCATCAAAGTTGCATGACTGAGTTCTGAGTTTCTCTATACTGTACATGTGAGTGGATCTGTGGATGCTAAAAAGTTTACCCTGGCTGATGGGGGACATAAGTTTTCAGTTTCATTGGCAGGTATAGTCGCACTATTAATACGCTTCAAATTAAACCACACAGTAGGCTAATTTAGCTCACATCTAGGTATAGTAGCCACTTCTAATTTGCGGTTAATTGAGGAAAACAATAATACATAGCTTAATTTAGTAGAAGTTTACAAGAGTCCCTCGTACTGTAGCCTAACAGTCTATCTATGGGTAGAACCGCTGTTGATACATTTCATCCATTCTGCAATTTCTGCTTGTATCAAACAAATTACGGTCCTAAACAAAGTGCAAAAGAGCCCCGGTCGCGAATGCTACTTCTCATTTCATTCATACAGTAACGCGATACAATGAATGTATCAAATTAATTCGGCTTGTTTAACGTGCGCGTTACTCCGTGTGGACTTCACTACCCAGAACAAGTAGCCAGAAGTGTCCTGTCCCTGTCCGGAGCGTGCGTTTCGTTAGCGCACAAATACATCATATTTTTAGTGGATATCCTCTCCAAGAATGAGAGAGAGAGAAAGAGGGAGAGAGAGAGAGAAAGTGCGAACAACAGGCAAAAAAAAGTTTAAAGAGACGTGCCCCTGCGCGAGGAAACCCGACTCAGGAGCGCACGCAAGTACAGTACACACACACACACAGTTCACACACGCACCTTTTAAATTACGGGCAGCTAGTTTAGAAAGTTGGAGTTCCCTCTCATCACAACGCGGCGCAGGTAAAAAAAATAAAAAAATAACTGTTTAAATAGTGCATGATAATTCACTTACTTTTCTCTCGCTTGGCTATCGGAAGGGACGACAGCTCCTTTACCTTTGGCGTACATGCTGGATTCTGTTTTAAGACTTTTACCCCACTCAACACCTGTCAGAGAAAGCAGCCAGGAAAACGTTCCATCTCCATAGCTACCCCTTTAGTGTTTTTCCTCACCCCCCCTCCTCCTCCTCCTCCTCCTCCTCCCCCCTCCCCCCACCCTCCTCCTTTTTTTCTTTTTTTTCTTTTTTTTTCTACATCTCCAACATTGGCCACAAATCAGGCACAGTTTCTATTGGGGGGACTTGAAACCGTCCGCTGTTGGATTTTTTTTTCTTCCTCAGCCGCTGTTCTAGAAATCCTCTCTCCCTCCCTCCGCTGCGCAACGGTGGGGGCTTCTTAAAGGGAAACGCACACTTCTTGTTTACTGACCTCAGAAACATGGAGAGAGAGAGAGAGAGAGAGAGAGAGAGAGGGACTAGAAAACTACTCTATGCTCTTTACTTTTGGGGCCTCGTTTTTAGTAGCCCATACCTCACAATAGGTGCAATGTTCAGATAAGATATACCATATATTTCTGTCTCCAACAGTCCAACTGTGTATTAATGAAGTCATGTTTACATACCCACTAATAGTCACTCCCCAGTCCGTTATGTTATGATTTGTACCGAAATTAAAACCAAGTACAATACTACAAACACATCTGACTAGACTGAACCACACTTTCAGGTGAGGTGAGGAGTGAACAAACACTGAACACTGTTCTTTTATCGCTTAGAATATAATCAATGAAAATTTAAGCCTTAGATTTCAGAAGAATTGTTAGATTAAATTTGATGGTGATGAGCTAATCGAGGGTGTTTCCTCCGTATCACAGACAAGATCTTCCATCCATGCCAACTCAAACTAACACTGGAGCACATAGAGCTCTTCCTGCTGTTTCGCTCAGCACTTGAATTGTAAATTTGTAAATGTCTTGGACAACACTGTTTTTTATCCCCATTATTATCATTATCCCCACCAGGTGAAGGCAAGGGGAAAGTATGTTTTGCACTCTGTCCGTCCGTCCGTCCGTCTTTTACCAGCTAATCTCCGGCACCGGATGCCAAACTTTCTACACACACTCCCTGGATGCCAACGATGAACCGCTGCCCCAAATTTTCCAGAACGGCCTGTTATAGCACCACCATGAGGCAGCTTTTTACCTTTTTACCTATAACTGCACCGATCTGCGAAATGTTGCATGCACCCTCCCTAGAGGCCAAGGACAAACCTTTGACCTGCATTTTTACATCTGCCTTGTATAGCACCACAAGGATGCCGACATTTGTAAATCATTTTTATATTACTCCTCCAGATTCTGTCCAAATATCCCACAAATCGTTACACAGTATCTCTATAGTCACGTGCTCAAGATGGATCTGTTCGCAATTTCATATTATCCATCCTAATTGGCTAACATTGGCTTTCAAAGTTTGCAGGATTTGGCCCGTTTTTAACAAAAAGCCTCAAATCATGAACGCAGCATGCAATTTACGTGAAATCTTACTAGGCTGAGGAATATATCCCACCCTTTTCACATTGGCCTGTTATAGCGCCACCAACAGGTGGATTTTTGAAAAACACATTTCTGGAACAAAATGCCTCAAATCATCCAATTGCCATGATCAGAGGCGTAAGAAGAAATTGCACCCTTTTCACATTGGCCTATTATAGCACCACCAGGAGGCCACAACCTGACCTTGTACTGTAATCCCCCTCAATGCTGACCCCTACTGGTTGGTTCCTTATGGAGGGTGTAGATGAGCATATCTCTGATACACACAATGTTGAAAGTCAGCTTACCTGAGGGTTTTCACTGGGATGACGTATTTGCGTAGGCAGGCAACTATCCCACAATCTCCGAATGCTGGAACTAACTACACATCCCGACAGCCGAGAAAGAAAGCTGTCATCGTTTTGTCATTTCTGTTTACGAAAATATATTTCAAAATATCTTTAAATTGTATTTTTTTATTCCCATTTCTGTTAAGCAGCAAGCTAAAGCTATGTAGGCCCATAAACTTAGCTTATTTTGATTTATATTTGAACACATTTGTGTGACTGTAAAGATGAATCAGAAGCCCGGATCATTTCCCCAGCTCCAGATTTAATTATATGACGGAAGCATTTGAAAATTGTTGGAGGCAACAGTCTGACTCTGACTAGCAAGACTCGGGAGGACATCATGTAATGTGCATGCGGAGTTACACAATGCTCCACGATATTCAGGCGCCCTGGCCAACCTGTAGAGGTCACTAGTGAAGCGATACAGTCAGAATACAGATCACCCTGGTTTCCCACCCTCTTACACACCCACCCAATTGTGTTCGTTGGGAAGCCCAGCCAAGCTAGATGCACTGCGGAGGATTCAAAACAATGCTGCTGTCTTGATGAGACCACATAATGGGCCAGTGTTGTTTTTGGCAGTAAATTTTGATTTTAGTTTTAGTCATAGTCTCTTGAATTGTTTTCATTTAGTTTTAGTCACATTTTAGTCACCTGGAATGTCTTAGTGTCTAGTCTAGTTTTAGTCGACTAAATATCATAGGATCGTAATGACTGTTTTTACACTTGCTGAAAATAGCCGATCTACAAGCCCACAACGCGTCGCAGCGCACTGCGTTGTGAGCTTGTAGATCAGCTATTTTCAGCATGCAACCTATTGTAATATGACTTAAACTGGATCTCTTGCATGTCCACTAGTGTCAGGAGGTGGTTTCCAAGTAGGACCCAAATGCGAGGAAGTCAGAATCTTGAACTGGAAGTTTAAATTAGACAGAGGTTTGCAGGAGAGCAAAGTACTACAAACGAACTTTGAAACTCAGGATACAAGACAATAATCCAACAGAGAACACAACCAAACACAGGGCTTAAATAGGCACACGATTAACAGGACACAGGTGAACTCAAATCAACACAAGGATTGGCTGGGGAAAACAAGACACAGGTGAAACAAAGAACCAAAAATCAGGGAAGGTGAGACAAGGCAGGAAACTACTACAGGACAGGTAACACAAAAGCATCACTTCAAAATAAGAATCAAGAACACCATATCATTACTACAAAATAAGTTTGAAGAACAACATACACAGCACACAGAAGGCAGATCCTGACAACTAGTCCCTTCTTAACATTTTAGTCTAGTTTTTATTTGTTGACAAAATTGTCAATATATTTAGTCTTAGTTTTAGTCATCATATAGCTTAGTTTTCATTTAGTTTTCGTCAGTGAAAAATGGTAGTCGACGAACAATTCTCGTCTTAGTTTTAGTCAGAGTTAGTGTCGAACTGTCCTTGAGCAAGACACTGAACCCCTAATTGCTCCTGGTGTGCTGGTTGGTGCTTTACATGGTTTCCGCTGCCATCAGTGTATGAATGGGTGATTGTAATGCACAATCTATGTAAAAAAGGCACTATATAAATGCACCATTTACCGTAGTTAACTGAGGACAGGCCATTTGTCCAGATAGCCCTAGCCCTCTTATAGCCCTAGCTTGATCCACTGTATATTATGCTCAGCATAATGACCTCAGGGAATAACTATGAAATCCTCAAGGTGAGGCAAGTTTGTAGCCATATCTAACATCATTTCTGCTTAGTGGTCAAGCTACTTAAATCCATTCAAAGACAAACTCTAACAAGACAGAAAAGATATAGAAATTACCAGACAAAAAACACTAGAATAATATTTCTTGAGCTATTAGACATGTGAAACAAACACCATAACCACATACTGTACTGTACAGTATATGCATGTGTGGCCATCTTTCGGTTTAGACTTGGTTGTTATTACCATGGCAGATTTTTGACGTGGACAATTCACAACCGTTAGCTCATATAATAGTAGCCCCACCTTGGAGAAGCATGCAACATCTTATACAACTTTCTGCATGTATCGTTGCTGAGAGATTCACAAAGGAATTTATGGGAGAAACCCGTAATTATATCATTACATATGCCTATGATGAAACCACATACAGAGTGTCTGTCTCTTTCTTAGTCTGTCTGTCTGTCTGTCTGTCTGTCTGTCTGTCTGTCTGTCTGTCTGTCTGTGTGTGTGTGTGTGTGTGTGTGTGTGTGTCTCTCTCTCTCTCTCTCTCTCTCTCTCTCTCTCTCTCTCTCTCTCTCTCTCTCTCTCTCTCTCTCTCTCTGTGCACGTGTGGCCCACTGCAGTCCTTACAATGCTGCTTGATAGGAGCCGTATTAAAGGTGAGCTTGCTTAGAC
>NC_137869.1:27901382-27906382 GCF_963924005.1 Protomyctophum bolini | reverse complement strand
GGTTTCAATTGAAACTGATGAAACATAGCAAAGGCCTCCTATGTCCATATACAAATGCTCCCCATAACAATACCTGTAACAAAGAGTTTGTGCTATTTGGCTTACTCTGATCTCTAGATAAGAGTATCTGCTAATTACCTTCATAGTCAATTACATAATGAACCAGGCTTTGTTGAATATACACAGTGAAATCCGGTCGATAATGCAGAAAATGCGCAAATGTACGATCATTTCACCATATCACAAAAAGGTGTGTGAATTTACTATAAATTTCATGGCTGCTGATTTGGGTTCCGGTTTGGCTTGAATCAATGAATCTGACCCTGTACCTGGAGGCATTAAAACACTTAAAAAAACGCAATTTCCAATTTCCGCAATTTCCGCAATTTCCAATTTCCACAATTTCCGCAATTTCCTCAATTTTCAATTTCCGATTTCCGCAATTTCCAATTTCCGCAATTTTCAATTTCCGATTTCCGCAATTTCCAATTTCCGCAATTTTCAATTTCCGCAATTTCCACAATTTCCGCAATTACTCCGCAATTACTCCGCAACACCTCGATTTTCACCTTTTTTAAATCCTCAAAAATGATGAAGACTATAACGATGACCTCTGAGACCATGGAACAATGAACCATGTAAATACAACAAATTGAGCAGGGCACTGCAGGGAGTTTCACCCCGTTCCGGTAAACCAGAAATACGACACCAGTGCCTTAGTTTTTGTGTTGTCATTTACAGGTCCTTTGGTTAAAATGTAAATTTTACATTTCAACAGTAAAGTAATATATAAAGAAGAGAAACACAAAAGTACAAAAATAACATTTTCGAATTACCTGTATTTGCTTTGATTTTTTAAACTTTCTCTAACCATTATTTGACACTTTTGGTTGTTGAAAAACAGCTTCTAACCATTATTTGACACTTTTGGCTGTTGAAAAATTGCTTCTAACCATTATTTATTATTAAAAATGGCGTGCTAGTGAGCCCTCTGCTATATATTTGGCTGGCTAGTATGAAAGAAATACGTGTGCACACTGCATACTAGCTGTTTCACTATTAAGGACGTGGGCATCATTCAAAGTAATAGGTCAACAGCGACAGAAAAGGGCGGGCATGGAGAAGTGGCGCCATGTTATATTCTGCTCCTCAAGATAAGATTGTGTTTAAGATGCCATTTGTAGAATTTGTAGAATTTCATATCTATCTACAAATTCTACAAATCTCTGTGTCTATGCTTGTCTCACAAACGCTTCAACCAATCGATTGCACACACATGACAGGCGAATGATGCTGAAGAATGCTTCTCCAGGACCGCTCCAAACAGCTGCACGTGTCTCGTCGACTTCAAACTTGCCGGGTGAATTCTCGAGGTCACAAGGTGCAGCGCTAAGTGTGAAATTGATCAGATTACTGCTTCTCAGCCATGCATTTTGACTCACGGCCGCACCCAAAACAAGCACTGCACTATTGTTAAATAAGTCTTATTTATTTGTGCACAATGAAGGCAATGCAGGACCAGTGTGCAATCTCCATCCTATTGTCACACTCTGCTCCACTTCTTCTATGTCTCTTCTTTTCTGCTTGTTTAATGTGTCTCTGTGCCTTTAAGAAATGAAGAAGGCAAAAGAGGCTGGGGAGAGGTGCAGCAGCAGAGAGAGGGAAAGACAGAAAGAAAGGAGAGAAAGGCAGAGAGAGAGAGAGAGAGAGAGAGAGAGAGAGAGAGAGAGAGAGAGAGAGAGAGAGAGAGAGAGAGAAAGGCAGAGAGAGAGAGAGAGAGAGAAAGGCAGAGAGAGAGAGAGAGAGAGAGAGAGAAAGGCAGAGAGAGAGAGAGAGAGAAAGGCAGAGAGAGATAAAGGAGAGAAAGGCAGAGAGAGAGAGAGAGAGAGAGAGAGAGAGAGAGGAGAGAGAGAAGCAGTGGTAATGTTCTCATGTGTTTTCTTGCTGTGGGAAGTGCCACAGCCCAAACCACATACACACGCACACGCGTGTGTGTGAGTGTGTGCGCACACACACACACACACACACACACACACACACACACGAACACATGGCTGCAAGCACGAACACACAGACAAACACGCAAATGTTTCCACACATTTTCACAACTACACGCACACAAAAAATACATGCACTCTCATGCACACTTACACACAAGCATTTCAATGGAACGTACATCAAGACAGTTTTGTGTATGTGCGTGCATGTTTGCGTGCGTGTGTGCGTGCTTGCATGCGTGTGTGCGTCCGTGCGTGTGTGTGTGTGTGTGTGTGTGTGTGTGTGTGTGCATGTGTGTGCGTGCGTGCGTGTTCTCCCTCAGCCAGGGGAAGGAGGGTTGTGATGTTGATGACCATATTTTGCGGCTGTGATTGCATCAGTGCCATAAGAATGGAAAGGAATGGAAGACACAGACATAGAGGGGCTGTGTGTGTGTGTGTGTGTGTGTGTGTGTGTGTGTGTGTGTGTGTGTGTGTGTGTGTGTGTGTGTGTGTGTGTGCCTGTGTGTGCGTGCATGCAATGTGTGAGAGAGAGAAGGGGGGGATTAACAGGGGAATGATAGCAGGATGAGACAGAGGAACAAAACATGAAGAGACAGAGAGAGGTCAAGCAACCATTTAGAGAGAGAGAAAGAGCGAGACAGTGAAATCAACGACGTTTCCTTTGTCAACGGAGAGCCACAAGTGATGGTGTCACCGTGCACAGATCACAGTGCCGTAATGACGGTGAAATCCCTCGGCTGCTGATAACTGCGGTGAAGAGTCTCGCTGCATTCTTCCAGTGTGGCTTCCTGCTCAGCCTCAGATGGGAACCGCAAGCAACTTGGTCCAGCCCGGCAGAACCATGCTGGAACATCAGCTTCCATGCTTTGCACGCTCTCTTTTTCCCTTTCTGTTTTGATCCCCCCTCAACCACCGCCACCCCCACCACACCGGTCCTGTCTCTCTTCTGTCTTTCTTGAACCCCGTTATCCCTCTCTCTCTCTCTTTCTCCTCCCTTCTTTCTATTTTTCTCTCTCTAGTCTGGTATTCGAATCGTTCCTCTCCTCCTAACACCCCACCCCCCCCCCCCCCCCCTCCCTCCATTGTCCATTACCACCATGCTCCACCCTGTCATTTCCCCTCCCTCCCATCCCCAGAAGCGGTATAGAATGCATTGGCTTTGCTTTCCACAGGCCGTCAAATTACCATGACAGTGCTCAGGAAGAACACGGTGGCCCCCCCACAGTCCGTCCAGAGTTGAGTGAGGGCTATAGTGGCATCTAGCTGTTCCTTTCCAACAGGCTTTGTGTTGCCCACATCCCCTGCCTAAAGCTTGACTTGGATCCTGGATGGACCATGGCCAGGGAACGGCAGATAAGGGCCGTGCTCTGGCACGCGACACATATGCACGTCACACACACACACACACACACACACACACAGCCGCGGTGAAATTGCATCACCGGTGTGGTTGGCAGACACCATACCAAAACATCTCCTCTGTGAAACATGCAATCATTAAAAAAACAAGGAGGAGCCTCACCACCACCACCAGTGTTGCCATGTCCGCTTATTTTGTGACTTTGGTCTTGTTTTTCTGTAAAGTTGCTTGTAAATATTGATAGTTGCGCTTTTTGGGTCTCATTCCTAAAGTGTTTATAATTGCTTATTTATAGCCTTGTTTCGTAATGTTGTTTAAACCAGTGTTTCTCAAACATTTTCATAAAGCACCCCATGTATTTGTAGGCCTACACACGGAACCTCATCTGATTATTTATTTATTTTGCACCAGGGACCCCCCATACCAGCTAGATTTATGTTAAAAATAAATGTTTTTGTAATAATTATATAATTACAGCATCTTTAATAAAGAGGCTTTTCTTTTGGGCTTGTTCTCATAGACCAGGTTGCTTATTTCTCTTACACAATCTGGCAATGCTGACCACCAATTAACCAGGATAGAGCCACCACACTCCAACAGCACCAATAGCCTCTCTCCCCCATTCCACCCCTCTCTCCCCATTCCACCTCTCTCCCCCATTCCACCTCTCTCCCCATTCCACCTCTCTCTCCCCATTCCACCTCTCTCCCCATTCCACCCCTCTCTCCCCATTCCACCCCTCTCTCCCCATTCCACCTCTCTCTCTCTCCCCATTCCACCCTCTCTCTCTCCCCATTCCACCTCTCTCTCCACATTCCACCTCTCTCTCTCTCTCTCTCTCCCCATTCCACCCTCTCTCTCCCCATTCCACCCTCTCTCTCCCCATTCCACCCCTCTCTCCCCATTCCACCTCTCTCTCTCTCCCCATTCCACCTCTCTCCCCCCATTCCACTCCCCCCATTCCACCTCTCTCCCCCCCATTCCACCTCTCTCCCCCATTCCACCTCTCTCCCCCCCATTCCACCCCTCTCCCCCCCATTCCACCCCTCTCTCCCCATTCCACCTCTCTCTCCCCATTCCACCTCTCTCTCTCTCCCCATTCCACCTCTCTCCCCCCCATTCCACCCCTCTCCCCCCCATTCCACCCCTCTCTCCCCATTCCACCTCTCTCTCTCTCCCCATTCCACCCCTCTCCCCCCCATTCCACCCCTCTCTCCCCATTCCACCTCTCTCTCTCTCCCCATTCCACCTCTCTCTCTCTCCCCATTCCACCTCTCTCCCCCATTCCACCCCTCTCCCCCCCATTCAACCCCTCTCCCCCCCATTCCACCTCTCTCCCCCATTCCACCCCTCTCCCCCCCATTCCACTCCCCCCATTCCACCCCTCTCCCCCATTCCACCCCTCTCCCCCATTCCACTCCTCTCCCCCCATTCCACCTCTCCCCCCCATTCCACCCCTCTCCCCCCCATTCCACCTCTCTCCCCCATTCCACCCCTCTCCCCCCCATTCCACCTCTCTCCCCCATTCCACCCCTTTCCCCCCCATTCCACTTCCCCCCATTCCACCCCTCTCCCCCCATTCCACTCCCCCCATTCCACCCCTCTCTCCCCCCATTCCACCCCCCCCATTCCACCCCTCT
>NC_137869.1:27866382-27893882 GCF_963924005.1 Protomyctophum bolini | reverse complement strand
AGATATAGCGGCGTACATCTCACACTACATATACCATTTCTTTTCGGTTTCATGTACAACTGATTGTCAACTTGTGTAGTCATGCAAAATCTTACTTCCTCTGGTGAAGGACACTCAAAGCGAGTGTGGGGCACCAAAAATCTGACATTTCAAATCACAACCTGCAAATGACTGGCGATATGAAACCTAACTGACTCACGGTATTTACAATCAAACTTTGTAGATATTTAAAAGACAGAAATCTGAGAGAAATAGGTTGATAACTCATCAACATATGAGTGAGAGTGGAAGGAAAACAGTACAATGTGCAACTGTATAGTGATCATATTGTGCTACTCTTGTGTAGCTCAAGTTCGGTAGAGATGGCGGGGAGGATTTCAGTGTAATATCTATGGATTTTGGGGTTTTCTAGGCGTGTACGGAATTGCGTGTGTTTGTGTTAGACCGGGTTGGAGCAAGAAGCAGCGTGAATGTTTGTTATTTTATTTGTACCCATAAACGATATGATTGCAGGACCGTATGTGCTGTTCTGTATTGGAATGTACAATATCTGAGAAGCACCAGATTGTTCCTCATCAGTATTTTCTTCAGGCCTTTTTCGTATCAGTACTTCCAAGAGATCATATCTGCTCTTCTCCTGTGGTAAGAAAAGTCTCAAGGCAAAATAAGCCATGGAGACAAGTGTCGGCATGACAGCCACTTGTGTCAGTCAGTAAACACCAGCTTTAATAGTTAAGTGTTTCATGCATGTGGTTTTTAACAGTCTTCTGATTATTGACATTAGTCCAATAGAAGTCTGCATCGATTATACGAGTGGAAAGAGCAGGTATGATCACTCATAAGTACTGGGGCCCGCACCCAGTACACAACATTCCGGTTGGTGTACAAACTTAAGCAACAAAAGGCAAGGCACCCCCATACTTTCAAGACATGAAACCTAAAACAGGAATGCAGTCTGAGCTTTCCCTAAAAAAAACGTGGACAACTTCCATGGCGCTGCAGACTCACTCCCAATGGTTCGAATCTGCCTCGTATTGGCGCTTATTTAAATTATTTATTTAGGAAAAACCCCTTGAGATACAATATCTCGTTTTCGAGAGGGTCCTTATGTGCTATGACAGGCCACTTGCATGGCGTTCCCATGTGATCAAGGTGTATCAGATTTTCTATATTCCACTCTGCCTAATAGAGATTATGGCGGAGATCTCCGCTCAGAGGAGCGATCTTTTCTAGTTCTCTCTACACTCTACTTATGAATCTTTACCTTGTTGTTTATTGACTAGAGAGTTCATGCTTACTCTGCTTATTTCGATCTGGCTCTGGATAAGAGCATCTACAATTTTATGTTCTGAGAGTTTATGAAATTGAACTTGTGTTCCAGTTCAATTTAACACCTTGTTATTTCAATGAAATAGAATATAAATGAAAATAGATGGGGAATGCTAAAAGGTTCAGCCTATACTTCTACAATGTACTCGTATGCATGGTGTGTACGGCCATCGGCTGCTGCACATTGAAATAGGAGTGTTTGCAAAAGTTACAAAGATTTAAGCTAATTTAATCTGGCATCCCTCTCTCTATAGGGGCCTGGCTTGTTTAGTGCCTCATGCTAATGATTTAATTGTTCTATAATAACTGGACCGTCTTGTTAGCTGACTGTCTAGACATTGGACATGCTGACAATAAGTGGGTGGCATGTGTGTGTGTGTGTGTGTGTGTGTGTGTGTGTGTGTGTGTGTGTGTGTGTGTGTGTGTGTGTGTGCGCGCGCGTGTGTGCGTGCGTGCGTGTGTGTGCGACTGTGCGTGAGTGCGTGCGTATGCGTGCATGTGGGGGGGTATGGTCTATGGGATAGTGTGGATGTGTGCATGCATCTAAGCATGTAGCCTATGTTCGTGCTGTATATGTCTGTCTGTGTGTGCCTGTGTGCGTGCATGTGTGTCTGTGTGCGTGCGGCGTGCGTGCAAGCATGCGTGCGCATGTATGCGGCTATGTTTTGTACATGTGTCGGTCAGGCTGGCACGTCCAATGTGGATTATAGCTGGAACAAAGAGGCGTATCAAAGCCACAGTGTTGCCTGTGAGGGCGGAACCATCATAGCTACTAGACATAAACGCCAGAAGTTGACCATGGCAATACAGCCCGCCCCACTTCCAAAAGAATGGCCCACCACCCCCGCCCCCAGCTAACTGACTGGCTGGCTGAGGGACTGACTTGCTGAGGGACTGACTGCTTCCCTGGCTGGCTGGTTGGCTGAGGGACTGACTGCTTCCCTGGCTGGCTGGCTGGCTGGCTGGCTGAGGGACTGACTGCTTCCCTGGCTGGCTGGCTGAGGGACTGACTGCTTCCCTGGCTGGCTGGCTGGCTGGCTGGCTGGCTGGCTGGCTGGCTGAGGGACTGACTGCTTCCCTGGCTGGCTGGCTGGCTGGCTGAGGGACTGACTGCTTCCCTGGCTGGCTGGCTGAGGGACTGTCTGCTTCCCTGGATGGCTGGCTGACTGACTGGCTGGCTGAGGGGCTGACTGCTTCCCTGGCTAGCTGGCTGGTTGGCTGGCTGACTGACTGGCTGGCAGGCTGGCTGGCCTAGGGAATGACTGCTTCCCTGGCTGACTGGCTGGCTGGCTGAGGGACTGACTGCTTCCCTGGCTGGCTGGCTGGCTGACTAACTGGCTAGCTGAGGGACTGACTGCTTCCCTTGCTAGCTGGTTGGCTGACTGACTGGCTGACCGGCTGGTTGGCTGGCTGACTAGCTGCCTGCCCCTGTATTCATTGAATAGATCGTTGCGTGCACAAGAATATTATGACACATGCTATATATGTCAGAGCAGCAGTGTCAAATTACCGTTGGTGTGGGGGGATGGGTGGAGCAGGCAGAAGGGAAGAGGAGGGCAACGGTGGGGGGAGTGGGCGTAGAAGGGAGGGCTGGGGAGCGAGTGAGGAGGCGAAGGGGACAGAGGAGAGGAGAGAGGGAGTGGGGAGGGGGTACTACACAGCAGGGGGGGTGGGATGGAGAAGGGAGAGACGATTATGATCTAGGCAGGGTGATCTCTGTGGTTCATGCTAGATTAAGGGTGAGAGACTGAGAATGGTAAGTAGGCGGCTGGGGGGGGCACAAGATCATCGATGCACGCACGCACGCACACACATACACACACGTTCACATACACGTTCACACACACACACACACACGCGCGCGTTCACGCACGCACATACACACACACACACACTCAAACACGTTCACAGACACACACACACACACACTCAAACACATTCACATGCATGCACACGCCATCACATGTTGTGGACAATAATACTACAACAATAATACTTTTAGCTGTATACTTACCACGAAATGCATGAATTGTCCTTATATTAGTCTTTATATTAGTTTATATACTCATGCATTATTTTATTTCATTTTTTCTTCTCTTGATATAGCACTTGGAGATTTGTTTCAAATGTAAAGTGCGTTATAAATAAAATGTATTATTATTATTATTGTTACTATTCTTATTCTTATTCTTATACTGCGCCTAATAATTACTAAATGCTTATTTTGAATATGCAGTGGAGACTGAACTCCTGATCCTGGCATTCCTGTCGTTAATTTATCCACCAAACTTTTCAAGTCGAGACCCAAAAGAGAGATTAGCCTGGCGTGACTCCAATTAATGAAGATCTACTCACTCACACTTTTGCACTAGATCAGCCATACTTAAATATTATATATATTCGTGGTATTTCTAAAATTTGTTTGCTATTTTCTGAAATGTAGGAAAAGAAAATGGGATTTGTACTCAAGTTGTGACCCATAAGAATTGGTCCGTGACCCACAGTTTGGGAAGCAGCACTATACCATTCCCACCAGTACCATTCCTAAGTGCCACCACATTTCCTACTCCATTTCCTAGTATTTCCTTACCTTACTGATTGATTAAGACTTCCTGCCCTGCACCCAACCTTCTCCCCTTCCACCTGGGCCCCATCCACCCACAACATCACGCCACTGGTTATGCTAGTCACAAGATTTGTTTCATCAACATGACTATTGTGTCTGACCCCAAGACTGAATGGGGCCAAGTTATCCTCTTTTAATGACTTACTCATCCATGAGCACATTTGCATGATTGAGAACTGTGTTTTCCCCAACAATATGTCATGTATAGCAGTCCCATGCAGGACAGCGCTGTGTGCGTCTTGGACACAGGGTTGAGGTAAGCTAACGGTATACATTGTATTGATAATGAGGACACAAACCTAGCTCCACTCCGTGCCAAGATGTGTCCAAGTAGATAAATCATAAATAATTGCCCGGTTCCCCTACATTTCCCAGACAGACTGAATGGAGATGAGTGGCGACGATACGATATGATCAGACATCAGCCACTCTGCTGCCTTCATGGGTCGCTGGCTGAAACAATAGGGAACGCAGAGTAATTGTTCATTCTATTTTTTGGAAAGGGGACGGTGCATGGCTTTTCTTCAGGGCTTGTTTCCTGTGTGTTTTATTTTGTGCACACTGAGGTCTGGATTGTGTCAGTTAAAACACACAGATGATATCACGGAGCTCTGTGGCCTAATAATTATTAGGAGTTTTATTTTGGTTCCTGTCTGTTTAGTAACTGGTTTAACCACGTAAGCCCTATGTACTATGTACTTGTTGTATACAATGAATAGTAAAAATAGCACATCTATAAGCTCACAATGCATCATGGTGCAAAGAATTGTGAGCTTGTAGATCTGCTATTTAAAAAGGACGGAAATAAATGAAAATGCTCACCTATAATGACATGCCCAACATAAGGATGCTAGGCTGAAAGTGGTTATGTATAATTTGCTCCATACATCATGGCTGTCATGTACTCTTCACATATAATAATGCCATTTACAAAAGTTTGAAACCTGCCAGGCCCATATTGGCATTGATAACCTGATGGCAGTCGTTAGTTGCAAACAAGACACCTTTGGCAGACAGACTGTTAGCACTGTGTGGAATTTCCAACTGTCAAAAAATCCACAAATGTCAGAAAACTTTGAGTCTTTCAGAAAAAAAGACCAGACCAGAAGGAACTAGTAGATACAGATGCATAACAAACTGTTTATTTTAGAAAACAAATATGCCATCTGTGAGGTCCCCCCCCATGTGTTACAGAATGCTACCGACATGTCCTCTTGACAGAAAAGAACATATAGCGTTTAATAAAAACATAGCATCTCTACTGTTGCGTCACGCAAGATTATAGGACCAAGAATGGCTGACCATGGGGAACCATAAACAGAAGATGGAGAGGTGTTAGGAGGGGGGAAATGGTATATGGAGCGCTGAAAATGGAGTGAATCACTCTTTACAGGGTCCCGCCACAATGCTCCTGGATGATTGAACAGATCAAGCAGGTTCAAGCCTGGTGAGGAGGGGTTGTGAGAGAGAGGAAGAGAGGCAGAGAGACAGAGCCAGTGCTGTGGGAGGGAGTGAGAGAGAAAGAGAGACAGAGCCAGTGCTGTGGGAGGGAGTGAGAGAGAGAGAGAAAGAGAGAGATTTATCAGTGTATCTGTGCAGCTCTAGTGGCAAATCTTTGTGTCAGCACCTTCAGGTTGGGGATTAGGGTCCACTCCTATTGCCAGCGGATGTATTGGCTTAATTTATCCTAAAATAGCAGATCTACAAGCTCACAACGCATCGCAAGAGGCTTCAGTGGTGGCAAAATTGAAAACATCATGTTCAATACATGGGCTCAATAGTGCTGCATTGTATAACATGCTGACTGATTGATTGATTGATTGATTGATTGATTGATTGATTGATTGATTGATTGACTGACTGACAGACAGACATTTTGGCTGACATAACATACATGAACATATACAGTATTTGTAGTAGTCTGTCAAGAGGATCAAACTCAGTCATGTCAACGCAAAATTTAATTCAAATGAACTCTGGGTCAATCTAAAGGGGAGAAAATGACAGATGCTCCTTCCAAATAGAGATGAAAAAGTGACTCATAAGACCTCATTTTCATACAGGTGCACTGTACTGGGTGTGCCATTATAAGGGGCTGTGGGGTATTTTTTCCTTGAGTACGGTATACGTTTTGGTCATGCTGAATGCTCCCATGCATCTATGCATGCACAAGGCCAATAACGCCTGTGATGAGAGAATAGTCAGATAGTCTTTTCCAAAACTTCAAGTCTCATTCAATTTGTATTTTTCAAACTCCCGATGCAAAATACTGTGCTTATAGTACTGGACTGCATGCATACCACAAGGAAGGCAATACAAATGAACACTAGATGTGCATGATGAAGGAGAGGAGCACAAATGTCATGCGTGCAGAAAGTCCTTTCAAGGTAGCCTATGATGTAGCCACACTCTTGGTGGAGTGGCACTTGACATTCCTGGGCACAGCCTGTGATCTGTACACATGCGGAATCACATCCGCAGTCCAATTACAGAGTCTCTGTTTTGACAGAGAATTACCCCTCTTGTGACCCCCCATAACAGATGAGGAGGCTGTCGGTCTCATAACTTAGCAGTCGCCTTCACATACATCCTGGACACTCGCTGCACTCGCACTAAGTGGTTTTTCTGTCTCCTCTAGCCTAGCGCAGTGGTTCCCAAACTTCAACCGTCCGGGCCAAACGTATAGGCCTACATACTTTAAGATAAAATACAAATAGGATACTATAAGAACACAATAAAATGATGCTAAGAGATAAATAAAACATGGGGGGGGGCATACACTATAAAAAGGCTCAGACGAGGAAGGCCTACCCAAAGAAGAGGGTTTTAAGGCCGTTTTTACAATCCTCAAGGTAGTTCTGAGATAGTCCAGGAGGGAGTTCCAGAGGTGTGGAGAAAAGAAGCAGAAAGCTGCAGGTCTCCAACCGTCTGAACATGTGTGGGGAGACGTGGAGTAGAGAGGTTAGAACAGAGGGAGCTCTTCTGCTCTAAAGGGTTAAATATTCACTTGTTGATTAACTCATTCTAAGTTATCATTCTTAAACTTAAAAAGCAGTTTTGCATTTAGTTGAAGTGCCCCTTTAAGAAGGCCTTTTATCGCACCTCATAAACATGCATGTGTGCGCCATGACGTCTTTTATATCTTTACAGTCATTCGACTCGGCATTTGTCTTTCATTAAACCCCTGGCTGTCTCACGCACCCCTAACTCTGCTTTGCCCCTCCATTTTCAGGCCTATAACATGTGAACTCTGATAATTTCTTGACAAATTGCATTTCCGTGGCTGTTTGTTAATTCTGATGAAAGTGTCACTCAAGAGAGCAAATTCCCATCATCCTCTGTCCTTCAAACTGGTACTGTATAGGGTTCAGATACACAGAGATAAATGCCCCCAGACACAAACATATGCATGCATATACAGTACAGACAGGTGGACACATGCACATGACACACACGCATACACGTACGCACGCACACACACATACACGCACGCACACACCCTGTTCGTAGTGTTGTCAGGTTAGTTGATTTATGCTGATGAACATCATTGAAGTCAAAGTATCACACTCTCATCGAAGCTGGATGGATGAGTACAAGTCAAATTAACATTTGCCTACTGCACTCAGGATGCTATACGAGTTCAACCTGTTCCTGACGGTGCCACTGTGTGTGTGTGTGTGTGTGTGTGTGTGTGTGTGTGTGTGTGTGTGTGTGTGTGCGCGCGGCGTGTGTGTGTGTGTGTGTGTGTGTGTGTGTGTGTGTGTGTGTGTGTGTGTGTGTGTGTGTGTGTGCATGCGTGCGTGTATCTCCCAGTCTGTATGCCCTGTATGCACATGTCTGTGCATGTGTGAGAGAGAACAAGAAAGAGTTGGCAGCCTGGTGATGTTGTGAAAAGTGGAGGTACTGTACTGTACTGTAGGTACTGTACTGTAAGTGTTTTCAGCTATCATCAAGCCTTCATAACAGTACTGTACACCACATCGCTTTGATCAACTGACTGCTGTGCTGTCGAGCGGCTGATTCAAGTGATACTATACTATATGTGCATGCTCCCCATTAGCTATCATTTCTGAGACATGAGAAATACTCATTTGGTTACATTAGTACAATTAACATTGTGTACTCAGTTGTGGCACAGTTGTACTATTGATACCCCTGGCTACTCGTTAGCGCTATTTCCGCAGCTTTTTTCCGTTCTTTTTTTTGGGGGAGGGTGACGGGTGGAGCCAGGCCATTGAAGCATCACACAGAGGTCATGTTGTTTCCTTTTGAAGGTATTACTGTGCTAAAGGGTACAGCCAGGCTGGCTTTTAATGACGGTCGTTCTGGTGTCATTGGGAACTTAACCAACTATATCAGAGGCACCCAGCAGCAGCTGAAGGGCGAGGAGAGGAGAGGAGAGGAGAGGAGAGGAGAGGAGAGGAGAGGAGAGGAGAGGAGAGGAGAAACATTGAGGGTCCATTTTTACACCCTCAGAGTTAAATGAACACTGGGTTTTACTGTGCAGTGACCCATAGAGGTCAAGTTAATTAACCCTCGCACTGCACCACGGCTGCTCTCTGCGTCACCTCGTCCTGTGGGACACACGCAGGCTTTAAAGGAATTATGTTTCACACTTCTCAAAATGGCATTGTCAAAACAACTAAACTAACACATCCATTACGTCTACGTTGCATGAAATATATTTGGACACTCCCTCTCCTCCAACAACCTATGAAATTGAAATGAGTCAAATAGTACACACACACACACACACACACACACACACACACACACACACACACACACACACACACACACACACACACACACACACACACACACACACACACACACACACACACACACACACACACACACACACACACAAATAATACACATAATAGTGTTAAATATTCATATCATCGGGGACTTGTCATGGTAGCTCTGTTCTCATTGATATGCACACTAGCTTATGATTTCAGCTCTGGTGATTTTCAGAATAGGATGAGTCACACCCAAGCTCACCCTCTATTACTCTTCCTTTTCAGAGGACTTGGAAGGGAATTAATCTACATTCACAAGACAAACTGTTTTCTTATGGACAATGTGGGAGAGTATAGTTTAGCTACTGTTGATTCAGATCTTTCAACCCCACCCTTTCTTTCTTTTCCATCTGAGCCCAACTGGTGTCGAGGCCATATATATAAATCATAATGTTTCTCAGACCACTAATCCAATAGGTCTGTTCTTTAGTCCATCCTATATTAAAATTGCCTAATGAGTGTTTTGATTTGTTGATTGATTATCAACAAATAATGACTTTATTAGTCAGAAATGTAAACAGCATGTGGTAAGAAAGGATAACACATAAATGTCCTGGGGACCATTGTGGTCCTGGTGTGGTCGCTGTGCGGACCACCGCACATTGCCTCCCGTCAGCACTGAAACAACAGAAACCATTCAACATGCGCTGATGTCAGACACAACAACGTGTCAATGCATAACTATGTATTCCGTCAATGAAGGTATTTAATGAATTGAATACGCATCTTCGCAGATGATGGAAGACATGCCTGGTGTATAGCTGCAGCCGTGCCAGTGCACAAGGCTCTGACACACCTGTTGGTGATGATAACATCAAACAGAAGTCACCTCCTATTGTCAAGGTAGGTTACTGGAGTTTAAGATAATATTTAGAAGTCAACTCAGTCATTTGTGGGACGACAGGTATGCAATGTCACATGCTCTGTGTGTGCACTTGACCTGGCCTGAACAGTAACACATCAATCTAAATTATTATCCAACACCAATCCCCCTACTAAACAGCAGGCAGCAATCCAATGTCAACATACACGTACTGTACAGTAAACACACACACACACACACACACACACACACACACACACACACACACACACACACACACACACACACACACACACACACACACACACACACACACACACACACACACACCAATATTTACTTCAGAGCAACTTGTTCAGTCCAAGGTGTAGCCAAGGGCCTAACTAACCCTTTTGTTTTCAGTTCCCTTCAATTCCCTTTTTGCACCTTTTTATACACAGCACTCTCCACACATCCATACACTGCAGACATTACTTATAACTGATATCCTCACACAATGTCACACCTAGACACACACCTCGATGCACGCACGCATGTACGCACGTCAGACACCTCAGAGACCTCAGAGACATCTCACACCTGATTATTGACATTTCTTTATTTAATTTAGTCTAATAAATATGATTTAAAACGTTTGCCTTGTGTGGACTCCCTTTTTGTCATGTATTACCCTAGAGTGCACGGCACTGTAGTTATTAATGTTGCTTGGCGTGAATGGCCCTTATTGCTCAACCTCTCTTTAATAGCCTAGTTCTGTCATTTCTCTCTCTTTACCTCTTTACCCATCGCTTCCAAGCTCTTTCTTTCTGTCCATCTCCTCCTGACTACCTCCTCTTCTCTCTCTCTTATTATTTTCCCTAGTCTCTCTTCCTCTCTCTATCTTGCAATCTCCCCACGCTGGCTTGCATCATGTGCATCGATGACAGCCAGTCCAGCAAGCACATTTGCCCTCTGTTTTGTTTTGGGGAGCTTTAATTTCGCTGCTGTTGGAAAATTACCCATAATTGCAGCTTGCAAATGCTTATGCCTCCCTTTCTCCTCTCCAGATATCCTCTAGTGTACACTAGTGTACACCCCTCTACACACACAAATGCACATGCGTACAACGTACACATGCTGAGCGGTACGCACGCAAGCACACATTGTCCCCACTTCAGATGAAATGGCTTCTGCTGAGCCATAAACCCCCATGATCTCACTGTCACACCTAGACACACACCTCGACTCACGCACGCACGCACGCACACACACACGCACACACAGTATTACTACTACCACCTACCCTGGGGCTGATAACGAGGCAGGAAAAACATGATTTATGTTTCATGGTGTGGTCTAATTGATTTCATTAATTGCCTTCTGTCTTGTCTAATTAAATTATCACAACAGATTAGAGAATATTTGGCCATAAACATACACACCTGTTATGCAGTTGTTTTTCACCTGTGACTTAGTCACTAATATAAAAGTATCATTCAGTAAATCAATCAGTTTATTCAAGTGATCTAAAATATATTTTGTGCAAAGAAAATGCATGAGATTCTCAATACTGGGATCACTTGGATCCAGTTTGCGAGGTACCAAACAATGGGGGTCTGCTCATAATTCCAACCTCCCATTATTCCCAAATCCCAATAGTCTGACAAACGCTAGGTTAGTGTGAGGTTAGGGTTAGGGATAGGGTTAGTAATAATTGGGCCAGGAGGAATAACGGGCCACAGCGGACAGTCTATCTACCTGTTGCAGTGGTGGTAAATGGCATTTACCTCTCCATATGACTACAGAATACATTCCACAAGTATTACACTGGTAGATGCAACAATGTATACAATATTTATATTTGAGTTCTTGGGTCACATTAAGCCAGCCATTATGATTGAAACACATTGTGCAAATAATACCATTTCTCAAAAGTATATATAACAGGATAATACATTTAAGTAACGGCAATGGTGGGCTATATAATTCAGACATTCTCTGCACCCTATCATGGGCACTTATATTAGCTCTGCCTCAGTCTTTAGTTTGGTGGCCAATTTTGTCTGACATGCTGATTTCCGTCAGCAGCGAGGTTTCCTAGTAAATGCAAATGTTCAATGATGGCGTATAGTTGCTGTGTTCTGTCAAATATTTTCCCTATGGGAAATACAGAAATAACTCTGTGTGGAGTTTGCATGTTCTCCCCATGTCCCCTAGGGTAGGTACCCTCACAAAAACATGCAGTAATCCTGGTCTCTAAACTGCCTCCCCCTGGCCAGCCGGGGCGCCTGATGGAGGGGAAAGGAACTGGTTGGAATAACGTGTTCCTTCCACGCGCTACGTCCAACCAGGGAAACTCCCCCCTGTCAGGTGTAAAGGAGCAACTTGGACACTCAGGCATGAAGGGAGCATGAGTTAAGTCCGTTGCTCTCCCCAGGTTGGCGGAGGGTGTGTAGAGCCCAGGATCACAGTAGATGATTGGCACAGGGGTGAAAAATGGGTTACAAAATCTTGGGATAAAAAATATATTTTAGAAAAAAGAAATAACTGGGCACCTAATCAGACTAATCAGATAAATAAAATAAAATAAAATAAAATATCAGATTTTAGTATCAGTGACTGGGGTAAACAAACAAACAAAAACTATGATCGTGGGCAGACATAATGGAAAGACTGTTATTATGCAAAACATGGCCCATTCACACACACATTCATATAGCCTGGTTAATAAACCAGACTAATATCGCACGGACCGCGGGATATTAGTCTGGGGAGGCTCAGCTTGGATTTCATTTCCAGGGCGGCGGGTTGAAACATTTTCTCTTTGACGCAATTGGTCAGAGCTACTGTCAGTCAAAGGTCTCAAGCATTGAAAGTCACTGTACCAAAGCCCGCCCATATTGCATACCGTGTCCCGATTGGCCGCCCCATTTCTCTGGTGTAGGAAATGGGCGTACAATTGAGCCTCTCCAGACCGAAATCCGCCGGCAGGCAAATTTTTTTTTGCCAACGGCTGATTCGGTCTGGTTTATTAACCAGGCTAACATTCATACACCGATGGCGGCGGAAACCATGCAAGTAAACAACCAGCACATCAGGAGCAATTAGGGGTTCAGGGTCTTGCTCAAGGACACTTCGACACTAACTCTGGGGGAGCCGGGTTCGAACTGGCAACCTTGCGGTTGCCATCCAGCCACTCTACCCCTGAGCCACCGCCGCCCCGGTGAATGGTGATCATGAGATCTGGTGACTGTGATAGAATTGACTCAGGATAGAGATGTTTCATAGGATAAAAAAGGTGATCACAAAGACAAAGACTAACTGTGTATTGATAGGTAGGTACAGTACAGTAGGTAGATATAGGTACACTCCACAACTGATGATTTAAAATTTGGGACCCTATTTGCAATGTAATAGCTCTTAGTTAGCTGACACATTAACAACAGGGTTCCTTAACAGAAGCGATACCGCTAACCTTGTTTGCTAAGATCATTAATCCTTGTATATTTGTATTTTTTAACTATTATTGTTGTTGTGGTTATTAATGCTGTTTTCTTTTTGGTGTAGATGTTCACCCATAGAGAATATCAATGTATTTGTTGTATTTTATGGTCCGATGTTGGTCCGACTTTCTATTCTATGTATGTATCCCTTGTTTTGCACCGTGTCTGAGCTGAGCTGTCTACATAGAAAAAAACTGAGTGGTGCAACTCCCCCCCCCCACCCCCTCTCTCTCTTATTAGCAAGCAACAGTGCAGCACTATCTCTCTCTCTGTTTCTGGCACAACAGCGCCCCTACTGGTACTAATAGTCATACTGGTGCTCATACTCACACATAGGTAGGTGAACATGGACATTGCTGTTCCTTGGAGTGGTTGCACCACTCAAAAAGATAGATACACGCACGTGCGTGCGCTCACACACGCACGCGCGCGCACACACACGCACGCACGCGCGCGCGCACACACGCACGCGCGCGCGCGCACACACGCACGCGCACACACACGCGCGCACACACACACACACACACACACACACACACACACACACACACACACACACACACACACACACACACACACACACACACACACACACACACACACACACACACACACACACACACACACACACACACACACACACACACACACACACACACACACACACACACACACACACACACACACACAGTCCTTTTTACCATGTTATTGTGAGATCAGGCCAGCCCCGCACGTGTCTCTGAGCTCATGAGGGGGACCATAATATGAATTCAGGAAAGAAAGAAAGAAAGAAAGAAAGATTGAAAGAAAGAAAGAAACAGATGTATTGAGAACAGAAAGAGCAAAAGAGGAATACAAGGACCATGGGACCTGTGAAGTTTAGAGGTGGAGGGGGACCCTATAAAGAAGGTGAAACTGTGTAAAGATTTAAAAAAAAAAGAAAGGAAAAGGTAGAGGGAGTGAGAGAGAGACGTGGATTGAAATTGAAACAGAGAAAAATAGAAGACAGCTTGCTGTGCAGAGGGAAAGGGGGTGAGGGAAGGGGCAGGAAGGAAGCAGACATGAGAGAAAGCACAGGAAGGCGAAAAAATGGAATGATAGAGAACAAGGTAGATCGAGAGCAGGAAAGAAAGAGGGAGAGCGAACAAAAACGGGGAGACAAAGGGAAAGACAGACAGACAGACAGACAGACAGACAGACAGACAGACAGACAGACAGAGAGAGAGAGAGAGAGAGAGAGAGAGAGAGAGAGAGAGAGAGACAGAGAGAGAGAGAGAGAGACAGAGTAAAGAGGTCATGGAGTGGTTATGAAACCACGCTGACCTAATCTGATGTGTTTATGACTGTGTTTTTTCTTTTTCTTTTCTACAGGCACTGAGATGCAGCCTGGAATTATACAGGGTGGTGGCTTTAATTCAGCTCATAGAGAGAGAGGTGGGAGGAGAGAGAGAGAGAGAGAGAGAGAGAGAGAGAGAGAGAGAGAGAGAGAGAGAGAGAGAGAGAGAGAGAGAGAGAGAGAGAGAGAGAGAGAGAGAGAGAGAGAGAGAGAGGGAGAGAGGGAGAGAGACAGCCAGCCAGCCAGAAAGAGAGACTATAGAGAGAGAAACGTAGGAGGGAGACAGAGAGGGAGGGATACGTGTGGGGAGGGAAATGAGGTGAAAAAGAGAGGAATAAAGAACAAAAGAGAGAGTGGGAGGGAGGCAGAGTGAGAGACAATATATAGAGAGAGATGTGAGACAGGGAGAGAGTGGGAGTAATAGAGGGATAGGCAGCGAAACCAGAGACTGACAGGCAGACCAACTGAAAGGAAAGGAAGAGAGACAGACAGACAAAAGGCACCTTGCAGTACCTGCATAGTCCGGGCCTGCACAATAATGAGTAAGCACTAAGCAGTCAATTGCATAGTTAGAACAATTGACCATATTTCACATGGCAGCCATTTAGCTCACGTAACCAGACCTCAAGCTCACGGAGGTCTGGAGAAATTCAACATGAGAATTGGTAGTTAGAAAAGCCAACCAAACAGAACCGGAGACATTGTCAATGTCACAGCCAATCGATTGGGTTCCTCAGGTCTCACTTTCCCTTCTGTTTAGTTTTTTTTGGATGAGATTGAGTATGACATAACTGCTAAATTAGCACCAGAATTGTCAGTTCAAGATTCAGGATTCCTTATTGTTGCGTCCATTATACAATAATGTATCAATAATAGTAATAAAATCATACTTTGTACTAATAGGTATTAGGTAGGTAGACACTGTAGAGATGTGAGGATGCCCGACTTTCAGCGGTTGGAATTCAGTACAGAGTTTCTGGTACACTGCAACCAAAAAGTGTTGTATTCACAGAAGAAATTACAAAAATGACAAAAGCTCTCCAAAAAAGTACCATGGTGCTGGCCAGCTCTCATGTCCTACCACCAGCTCAACTGAGTCTGTATTTAACTGGCAGGTTTTATCCTCAGATGGAGGTAATTGGTTTGGACTCCACCATGTCAAGGATTAACAAATACAAATATACAAATGCATAAATACATACAACTTCAACCATTATAAAATTATATTAAAAATGTCTGAACTCGGCCCGGTTAGCTCAACCGTCTGGGCACCTAGGCTGCCAAGCCTGCCGGACAGCGTGCCACGGGTTCGACTCCTGAGGCCGACGGCCATTGCCGCGTGTCACTCCCCATCCTTCTCACCCTTTCCTGTCTGTAAACTGTTCCCTATCAATAAAGGCAGAAAAAGCACCAAAAACAAATCTAAAAAATAAAAATAAAACTCTATGAACTCAAGTAATGATTTCTTCTCCACAATGCACATCACAACCTCCAATCTGCCATTCTGACTTGGTTCATCATTGGTATCAGTCCAATTACACTGGCAACAGAACAGCACAACTTGAACAGGTGCATGTGAACCTTCCAATCATCACCATTACCTATATATTGCACTTCTCCTACATATTGCACTTGGTCTCTATTGTACTCATGCATATTACACATAGTGAAATATTGCACTTGATCTCTATTACACTCATACATATTACACATAGGCCTATTGCACTTGCCCAAGATTATCAACAGAAAGACAGACAGACAGACAGACAGACAGACAGACAGACAGACAGACAGACAGACAGACAGACAGACAGACAGACAGACAGACAGACAGACAGACAGACAGACAGACAGACAGACAGACAGATAGATAGATAGATTAGATTTTCCAGCTATGAATCAGTTGCTCCAACTCTCAGCATTAAATCACATTTCAAAGATGGTGGCCGGCGCGGTTCAATGTCGCTGCCAATCTTTCTCTCGCTGTCTCTCTCTCATTGCACTCGTTCTCGTCTTTCTCTATGGCTCTCATCTGACACTCCAGCAATGCTTTACACTGAATTATACATTTGACATCATATTCCAGTTGACCTGCCACCCCGATTGGGTGCTGTTGGAGAGCTGCGTGTCTCCTCTGTGCCATCAGTGCATATGGATCATACAAGGGAGTCAATGATCCCCCCTCATCAGCATGACTAGACCACAGGGTTAGTAGTGACACTAATGCTTATTTCATTATGCTAATCTGACAGGGGATCTTCCACACTTAAAACACAACTCACACATGTGACTCCTCTGTTCTACCACGGATCAATCAATCAATATCAGCGAACATGAACATGCAAGCTAGGCGTCCAATGGAAAACTATGCTAATTTACGCTATTATACAGAGCCACTCCAGTGGCGGTTTACTGAGGGGTTCTGGGAGTATTTGGTTGGATTTCATGGCAGTACTGTAAAAGTCGATTTTAATAGTTTCTAAAACTCTGAACTCTGACTGAGGAGGGAGTCTGGGAGATAATTGGGTTATTGCTAATGTCTATAATGATCATTTTAACAATGAGAGAAATATTTAAAAAGAAGGGAAAGGGTTATATTCGTGGACAATCATTGAGAATATGTTGGATGTCATATGTGGTGTCATTAAAATTAATATTGACAATTGTCATGGCACACTGACCATCTAGAAAATAGAAGACCCCTGGCCTAGCACAGTGTACACGTTTCAGCTCTAAGCCTTCATCAGTGCATCATTTTACAAATCCGTACAATAAAAACAATGTTTACTATTACTTTCAAAATGAGGGGCACTGTTATCGATATATAGAATTTGGGCTCAGCAAACTACTACACACAAGAAACAAAAATGAATTGAAAGTACGAAGTAGTAAATACAAATTTGATAAAGGCAAATACTAAACTGGGAAAATAGTATGCCAACAATGCCATGTGAACAACACTGCCAGAAGGACTTTTCTGTGAGTGCTGATCTCACGGCAGTTCCTGGTAGTTTTAGATTACAAAAAAACTCCCCACATCCCAGAAAAGCACCATGGTCCCAACAGTGCTCATAAAGTTGGCCTATACATACATAATGGAGTTCTGTTCTCTCTCTCTCTGCTCTGGGAGACAATCATTATAGACTGCTGTAGTATATTCCTAAGTGACTACTAGTTAATTCGGTTTCATGGTGAATTGAATTCCTACATTTAGAAGATAATAATTATGAACCTAATAGCTTAAAGGGATAGTTTGTATCTTTGTTAATGGTACGAGATACCGGGGTGGCTCTTTCGGAGCGGGAACTCTGGGGGGATGGAGGGGTAAAATACTCAATCATTTTTATATGCTATTTTTGACTCATAATGTGACTTGAAAATATTAATAAAGAAACTTTGATCAAAGGGATAGTTCACCAAAGAAATACATTTTATTTCTCTATTTGGATTTTTGCCGATAAAGTAAAGTTTTAGACAAAGTCCAATTTACATGGCCGGTTAAGACTGAGGCACCGGAGTCCGACATACAAGACTGAGTTTAGGGTTATGGTTATGAGTACAGTATATACATAATAGAGACGTCACCGAGAGGAAACACTGTGCAAAAGACATGGTGGCCCAAAGTGGTATTGCACTATGGGCCAAGCACTATAAATTGCACGCGTTCAAGTGCAATGCTCCATACGTGAACACTATGCTCCAGACATGAACGCCATGCTTCAGACGTGAAGGCGCGCATTGATATCAACGGCCCAGCACGTTCACGTATGGCCCATAAGCAATCCCAGAATGCACTGGTTCAAACCCGGAAGAACGTCTCATGCGCTTCTGGATGAGCAACTCAATGCAAGTGGATGAGAGGAGAAATCCGGTGACGTCTCTAATATATAACTCTATGGTTTTGACTCACCCGTGGCTTCCGTGTGCAGTGGCACTCAAAGTGACTAGTGAGTTGGGATGCTGGGTGCAAGGGGTCGGGGCTGTTTTAGTTATGTCTGGCAGATATAGCTGCCTAATTTAGTGTACTTGTGGAATAGAACAGAATAGAATAGAATATAAAAATGGTGTGCATTTCAAATGAGCAAGCCAACATCACATCATCTTAAGTGGGTTATGATAATTGTGACACATTTTGGAACAGGACCAAATGTCCTCCATTCATTTGTCATCACGTACTGTGTACTGTGCAACGCATTGTGATTCTATCAGTTTGGGGACCGAGCCAAGCTCGTGTAATAGAGACCTTGTGTTGTGTCTTGTTCAAGAACCACAATTCATTAATGAGCTTGATAGCAAGTGTGTGCATGTGTGCATGCGTGTGTGCGTGAGTGAGTGCGTGCATGCGTGTGTGTGCGTGCGCGTGTCAGTATGACTATAATTATAAAGCCTGTCTGTCATCGTGGCCTGTCTGCAGCGTGGCCTGTGGAACCCAGGGGATGCCAAGGTAGCTCTAAAGCACCACTGCTGGCCAGACGGTAAAACTCTGTGTTCATCTCTCTTTCTTTCTCTCTCTCACTCACTCTCTGTCTCTGTCTCTGTCTCTGTCTCTGTCTCTGTCTCTCTCTCTCTCTCTCCCCTCTTTCCTTTTCTTCTGTCTACCTCTCTTTCTCATTCTCTCATAGGCTGCTCTTTCTACCTCTCTCATATTTAACTTCCTTTGTTTGTTTGTATAATGTATGTGTGTGAGTTTGTGTGGGTGTGTGGTTTGCTTGTGTCTCGGTGTGTATACTTTCACTGTTCTTGCCAATTATTTTCTTATTTGGAATATAAATGAAACAAAGTGTTAGGTGTTAATAAGTTTTCCTCTTGTCCTCTGCCACCATATGTCTCCGTTATTTTTGTCATTCAATCTCCTCCCTTTCTTCTTTCTCTCTGTGTTGTTCTTTTTACACTTTGCATTGACAAGCTGTCTTTCTCCTCCTAAAATGTATCATACTTTAGTTGACGCTGCCTACCTAAAATCACTTGCAGCGTGCCTAGCCCAGCGCCATAGATTAAGACAGAGTTATGACAACTCTGTTCACTTCATGGGGCCAGGCTATTGAAAAGGGACAACCGGAAGTTTACGGAATGCATTGTAGTCTATGGGCTCGCGCGAGTACATGAACCACGTGACCACTCCAGGCTATTTTCTGCCCCCTCAATGTCGTAACTCTGTCTTACTCTATGGCTCTGGCCTAGTCATGACTCAGGAACAACCAGCATACTCCCGTCTCCCGCCAGAGGACGTCAAGCAGCGCACCGGCTCATAAGGGGTTAATCACTGTATTGGCGGGGATGATACTTGGACTTGGCGCTAAGTGGCATTGTGCTGCATTCAGTGCATTGTGCCAGACAGACGATGGGGTCCTAAGTTTAGTTTTGCATTTGTACCGTAAATGATTACTGTAATAGAGCAGTGATTCTCAACCTGTGGTTCTCAACCACAGGGGGTCTGTCCCCAGATAACAGTGAAGTGACATTTTAAGGACCTAAATATATTATATAATAAAACAGGCTAACATTGAGAAAATAGCCCATCTACATAAAGCTCACAATGCCTCGCAGCGACAACAAAATCTATTGCCTTAACAAAGTAAAAGTCAAAGGCGTACGTTTATAGCAGGGGGGCAGTCAGACAGATATTTTGTGAAGAAACTAATCCCGGGAAGAAACCACCAACTCCAAAATGTTCGTTTTTCAGGAATATAAAAATATACATTCTTCAGAAAATGAAGAAAACCATATATTTTTAAAACAATACTGCTTCATCCAAGTTGGTATTGTGACTTCATATATTGTCAATTACATGCATGAGAGGGGGGGGGAGTTGGTTTGAAGCACTTTTTAAGACTTTTCATTGGTACAACCAACACACAGACATAAAGGTTGTTCAATAGCATTGATTAATGGGGGGGGGATCAAAAACCTAAAAAAAATAGTTAGATGGTTTCCTCCCCAACAGCAATGAAAATAGAACTATATCTTAAATTGTTTTTTTGTTTTTTGTTGAAACACAGTTCTTCCTGATATGATAAAAAAACATTTTTTAACTGGCACTCAAATTTAGGTTTACATTAAATGAGACACCAAAGTTTCTGGCAACATGGCTGGGCGGACATTATTGGATAAAGAACAAAGTGAAAACTGTATACACTATGTCTGCTAAACATTTGAACAGGACAGGTTTCTTATTACGTAGCGATTAAAAATGGAACGCAAGTAAGGGGTAACTACTTCCGACCAAGCGCTCTTGTATTCCTTCCAACATTTCAAGGTTATAATATCAATATCAACGGGGCATAAGAAAGGTATTCCTGATTCCTGAATACATTAGAAACCACGCTGCCAGTTCACATTGAAGCCAGTGGATATCTGTGGGAAACTGCGGCATGCGACTATTAGATCTTTTTCTGTCTGTTGTTGTTTTTCAGGTCCAAAAGGATTTCTGGGGGAAAGAGGCTGAGAAAGGCTCACAGAGTCTCTGTTGAACTGTCTGGGAAAAGTTACAAACAGAGCTGTTATAATACTTCCACTGTCCTCATCCTGCCAGTACGTCTGATTGTTGCACGCCACGTACAGACAGACAGACAGACAGACAGACGTGAGTCGCGTTTATTGTGGTGAACAAAATAAGACATCAACAGCACGTGTCTCTTTGCTCTGTCTGTAGATATGACAGCACAATAGAATGTCTGTGACAGTCTCAAAACCCTGATGGGAGAATTGGAATGTGTGTGCGTGCGTGTGTGTGGACATTTCCTTTTGTTTTAATGTTATTATTCTGGCCCAGACACAATGTCAGACTGGGCTCTCTGTCTGTGTTGCACGTGTAAAAGGTTTAGTCGGTCTGTAAATGTATGAGCGTGTGCCTTAGTTGGGGTTTGGAGGGGGAGGGGGGGTTCCAGGTTGTCCCCAGCAAAATGATGGAACGTTTAAACATTTAAGCCCTGTTACATTTTTTGGATATTCATGAATAGCTGATCTACAAGCGTATACAAACTCTCATGAGCAGGGAGGACCACAGCCACATAAAGAACCATAAACAAACCCAATAAGCATTCTTTGGTCCGACATATCATTGGTTCGAAGGAGCATTGGTCCGACTCGGGATAGGGTTGGGGTTAGGTTTAGGTGTGCTGCCCCGTGCTCGCGGTTATGGTTAGGGTGAGGGTTTGGGGTAGGTAGTCGATCGGACCAATGGTATGTCGGACCAAAGTATAGTAACCACCCAATATACCCAAAGATTACCCAGACACAAACAAAACCAATGCGGCCATATATTATAGGCATATGTAGACTTTATGGAGATTTGTTTGTCCAGAACTGCCGATTCAAACAATGTGCCCATATATGGGCATGCCAATATACACAGTTTGGGCATAATACTAATGACTCCATATGGGCATACAAAGGACACAGTTAGACAGACAGATACAGAGATCTCCATACATGAATATATAAAAAAGGTTCTCTGACAAAGCCGTCACAGATTGGCGGTGTGACATAGGTTTGAGGGCCAAAGCGGCCAAATATATATGTGGTGGTTATTGACATGAAAATATTTGAGAAGCATTGCCTTGCTTAGAAAAGCCTGTCTGGTTTGGAAGCGTTGGTATCATATCACCTCGTATCTCTTTTTTTCTAACTTTGTACTGTATGTTTTTGCCAGAACGAGTTCAACGGACGGGTGACGCCATCTTGTTATCAGCTATTACTTTCAATGGTGTGACGTCACTTTCCCTTTCTATTCTATTGTGACACACAAAAGTAGCCAAAATAGGGGTTCAGCATATACTAACAGTCCGACAGGCATTAGTCCGACAACACCCTCGCTCCCGACATGCGACTTTGGAGTCTCCTCAGGAAGTGGAGACTTTGTTGTGCTTTCTTCACCACCCGCTCTGTACTGCCCAGGTGAGATCCTCAGTGATGTGCACCCCCAGGAATTGGAACTCTCTGACCCTTTCCACTGCAGCACCCCCAATCTGGATGGGAGAGGTCTCTGGGAGGTCTCCTGTGGTCCAAGATCAGCTCTTTTGTTTTGTCAAAGTTGAGAGCCAGGTTGTTCTCCTGGCACATTGCCACTTCTCTCCTGTAGGCTGCTTCATCATCGTCTGTGATCAAGCCTATGACTGTGGTGTTGTCTGCAAACTTGATCACTTTGTTGGAGCTGAACAGAGCCACGCAGTCATGGGTGTACACTATACAGGGACTAGAGAAGGGGGCTCAGAACGCAGCCTTGAGGGGCTCCTGTGCTGAGGGTTAGAGGGGCAGAAGTCGTTGTACCCATTTGCACCACCTGACGTCTGTCTGTCAGGAAGTTGAGTATCCAGCTGCATTATTATCACATATGACTATTCTCTCTCCAGGTGAGAGAGGTGGTATGGAGAGCTGTGTCATCCGTGCATCTGTTCTGGCGATAAGAAAACTGTAGAGGGTCGAGTGTGGGTAGCAAATGCAATGTGTTCTTGATCATCTCTCTGACGACTTTCTCAAAGCATTTGCTCACTATGGGTGTAAGTGCTACAGGCCTCCAATCAATTTAATCCGGTTACTTTGGCTAATCCGTGGCTCCCCGCACGTGTGGCAGGTTAAAACTAACCTGTGGCAGGTAACAAAAAACGAACCTGTATAGCTTCATGTGAGGTTAGGATTAGGATTAGGGTTTTAGGAAGGGTGTCAGACGAATGCCTGTGGGACTGTTAGTATACGTACGTCGGACCAAAATAGCCGATGTACAAGCTCACAATTTGTCATATCTGCTGTTTTTGACATAAAGACATATTTTACGTGAAAGGTGTGTCTGTGTGGGTTTTATAATCATTCCAATGAAAAGTATTAACAAGAGCTTGTGACGACATAACAAACATAACATTGGAACACACGTTCTGTTTTTCCATTTCCTGAAAAGTACGGCTTTGGGACATACAAGGTTTCCAGCGGACAGTGACGGCGTGCTGTTTACAGGGGAATGCTGCGCTAGGGTATAAAGGACGACAAAACTACCTTCAGCTTTCCACTTCTCTCCCTCACTGGGCCTCTTCAAGCCACGCCTCCTGTTCTCACACACAAATGCACAAAATTACACACACACACACACACACGCACACGCACTCGCACTCGCACGCGTCTGTGCAAGGCAAGCGCATACACACACACTTGCCGAAGGATGCACATAGTTCTGTGCTCTTTCTGTGTGGGGAACACATACACTCACAGATACACACAAGAACTCACAGAGACAGACACACATGCACAATCATGTACGCACGTGCTCATACTCAGGCACACACACTTGCACGCACATGGCTGTGCGGACACACATGCGCACACACACACACACACGCGCGCGCGTGCGCACACACACACACACACACACACACACACACACACACACACACGCACACGCGCAAACACACATTCCTCCCTGCTTGGCTGAGACGGCATGTGGACAAACCGCAGGCAGGGAGAGGTAGAGAGGGCCAGGCCTCCACTCTGTCTGATTACTGCAGGAGAGAAGAGAAGAGAGGCTGCTGCCAGCTCCTCTCATAACAGCCTGCACATACACACTTATATAGGTGCACGCACACACACACACACACACACACGCACACACACACACACACACACACACACACACACACACACACACACACACACACACACACACACACACACACACAATACATATTGCACACATGTACACGCGCATGCATGCGTGTGTGCGCACGTAAGCACAAAGAGCAGCAATAAATCTCACTTCTGCTGACTGCACTATGTACAAATGTAGACAATAAAGCAGGCATGAAGACACTTGTGCAAACATATGGAACACCATGCATTCAACGACTCATCATAGTCCTGTACATACTGGACTCACTCTGTTGTTCACTCACCTATAGACCTATCTGTATCTACCAGACTTTTTAGAGAAATTTCAGGTATTGCCAAAATCCCAAAGTCCAAACCACACAGATGCACAAGTCCTGAACTTCTTTGGTGTTTGTGATAGCCTACGCACAAACACAGAACACTTTACATGTGAATAAACTATAGATCAAGCAGTTTGTCTTTAGAATTTTCCCGTGGGCTACAATTGATTACTAGTCTTCTTGATGCGTTTAACCTTTGACTGAGTCATGGGGCGGCACCAAGCACCCAGAAAGGCTGGCCAACGTTGAAGCTGCGAGACATAGCGGTCAGAGCTGGAACTGCATTTAGCACTAGGAAAGAAACCCGCGCCGCTGGGGTTTAACATTGAGCGCTCGTTTGCACTTTGTGGTGGTCAAATGCGGAAGTAGAGCGTTCTCCTGGGTGCTTCAAAACGCCACTAAGCAACTTCCATTGAAATGAATAGCAGGGGGCGGGGCTGTCCACACTCTATCCTTTAAAACTCTATGGGCGGCACTTGCGGCAGTGGCTCAGGAGGAAGAACAGTGTTGATTTATTGACTAAAACTATGACGGAAAATGTTCGACTACCTTTTTTCATTGACGAAAACTAAAAAACTATAAATTGGGAGGAGTTGGTGAGGGAGGGACTAGTGGAGAAGAGATCCAAGTCATTTTATGCTTGGTTGCATGTTGAAAATATATCTAGCAGTGTGTTCTTCCGTCCGTCCGTCCGTCCGTCCGTCTGTGGACAGAATCTCCAGCACTCTGGTCGTTCCAGATTTTTCAGACTCCATCCTGATTGGCTAATATTGGCTTCCAGAGTTTGCAGGAGTGCTCAGTTTCAAACAAAATGCCGCAAATGATGAACACATAGTGTGATTTCCGTGAAATTGTGCACGCACATTGCCACTAGGCCGAGGAAGAAATGCCACTGGAACATTTTCAACTCGGCCGCATGGTGGCGCTATAACTGGCCGATTAGTGTTTTTACCTCTAACTGCACGGATCTGTGTAAAACTCCCTAGAGGCCAAGGAAAAACCTTTGCCTGGAATTTTCACATCTGTTCTTTATAGCACCACCAGGAGGCTGACATTATGTAAAACATATTTTCTAATATTACTCCTTCAGATTTGATCCAAATTTCACGCAAATCATGCTCTCCATAGTCATGTGATCAAGACAGGTTTGTTTGCTTTCTCAATCCATCCTGATTGGCTACGATTGGCTTCTAAAGTTTTCAGGAGTAGCCCGCTTTGTACCCATTTTGTACAAATCGCCACAACTCCTCCGATTGCGGTGAAACTGTGCATGCATATTCCCACTAGGCTGAGGAAAAAATGCCACTTTACAGTTTTCAAATCAGCGTAATGGTGGCGCTACAACAGGCCAAGTCACATCACACACACACACACACACACACACACACACACACACACATTTCATGTTCCAGAAATGTGTTTTGCAAAAATCCACCTGTTGGTGGCGCTATAACAGGCCAATGTAAAAAGGGTGGGATATATTCCTCAGCCTAGTAGGAAAGTCTGTGAAAGATTTCACGTAAATTGCACACTGCGTTCATGATTTGAGGCTCTTTGTTCAAAACGGGCCAATCTTGCAAACTTTGAAAGCCAATATATGAAATATCGGACAGATCCGTCTTGAACATAGAACATGACTATAGAGATGCAGGATTTTTTGAGCGAATCTGGAGGAGTAATATCCAAAAATGTGTTTTTCAAAAGTTGGCCTGCTGGTGGAGCTATAACAGGCTGTTCTGGAAAATTTGGGCCAGAGGTTCATTGTTGTCATCCAGGGAGTGTGTGTGCAAAATTTTGCATCAACCAGGTTAACGGTGCCGGAGATTAGCTGTACACAGACGGACGGACGGACACAAGCACACACACATGGACGGAGTGCAAAACATACTCTCTCCCCATGCCTTCGGCCTGGTGGAGACAATTAAACCGTAAGCGTATAATCACAACCACAGCTAAACCAAATCCTAACCTCCCTTACCCTAACCTTAATCACATCTAATCACAGCAACCCCACCCTAACCAAAGTCAGATTTTTCATATTCCATCTTGAGTGGCTAGCATTGGTTTCCAACGTTTGCAAAATTGGTGTATTTTGAGCAAAATGACTCAAATCATGTGTGCGATTGCCGTGAAACTTTGCACACAGATTCCCACTAGGCCACCCTTCTCACATTGGCTTGTGATAACCCACTAGCAGGCAGATATACTTTTGAACAAAATGCATCAAATCATGAACGCAGCGTGACTGATTGCCGTGAAAGGCCTATTATAGCAACACACAGGCCACATGACAAGTATGTCACAAGTATTTGTATTGAAGAAGAATTTCAACCACTTCTTTAAAAACCTAAAAAAACCAAACCTAAAAACCTGTGAAAGTTGATTCTGACACTGAATGGAGATCTCCATCTTAATTCTTAATTCAATGTAGGGGCTAGAACAGCTGCCTATACTGCTTTGAAAATCAATCCTGATCCCATCACAATATGGAGGACCGCCCTGAAGGCATTGGTTCTGCAATGCAGTTATTTTCTTAATCTCTCAATTGTTTCCACATGCACGGTTTTATAGCCACTTCGTTGAATTTAGATGTCGCCAGACGTATAAGTAGCCGGAGATCTTCAATTGTCTGGCTGCGTGACACCACTGCACGGGTATATCTGTACATTGGCAAAGGAACAGGTGCCACTGTTAAAGTACACACAAATGCATACAAACACACATTCACCCACATCCACACACTCACACAAAACCTGTTATATCTCACTCCGAGTTGGCCAGGCTCTCTGCAGTAAAATGGCCTGTAAAATGTCCTCTGAAGCGTTCATGTCTCTCAATAAAACATCTGCTGCAGCCAGCGGCCCCTCCATCCCAGGGCTTTGTCTGGCCACTCAGCCCAGAGCAGAGATCACTCTCTAGGCACCGATCTCCCTCCCTCAGGTCCATCAGTTGACTCTGGTACTCCGCTGTAAGTGTGAATATCTCTCACTCTCCGATGATAACCAGCTCCCTCTTTCTACACCACGGATCAGATCAGTCTGTCCATCTCTCTATTTCTCCATGCAGGGCCATGATTTTGGTACTTTCTGTTTCTCTTTTGTCTAAAGACTCGAGACTACTTCTCTTCTCTAGATCAACCGATGGAAATGTGTAAGAATGTATTGCCTGTGTATTTTCACTTTCCC
>NC_137869.1:27846382-27861382 GCF_963924005.1 Protomyctophum bolini | reverse complement strand
GGTGCATGTTCCAGCTCCTGAATTAGAAAATTGGAGTTATGGCCAGTCATCTAATGACATAGAAAAATATTGGCCCTAGGCCAAACTTACTTGCCGACCCCTGCTACATACTACACACAGTTTACCGACCCCTGCTACATACTAAAAACAGTTTACCGGAGTCTCCCAGGGATCTGTACTGGGTCCCCTCCTGGTTTTCATCCTCTGCAAAACGTTCCTTGCCTATATAGCCAATGTTTTTTTTGCTAAATGTTTGCTTATTATGATCTGCTATTTATGTTGAATGTTCACCTGACATTCCCAGAATAAGGATGATAGGGTCCATGTGGTTAAAACCTTATGGAAATAATAATTGAGTCAAAGTTTGCTAAACATCAATGAGCCATGTAAGTCCAGATTGTCACCCAGACTTTTAAAATCAATCTGTTCCAGAACACTAAACATATTTTCACTAAAGATAGGTATTTTTTACCCAATGTAAAATATTCCATAAATATTCCATATTTCTCATCAAAATATATTGAAGTACAGCAATACATGGCAACTTGAGCTACTCTTCTTAAATTTCATCATGACTTTTCACAAAAAAACTAAAAATACCCGGCTGTCATAGGGGGGCAAAAAATGTGAAAGACGTGCATATTATTTTTTTAATATTCCTAGAAAAGGAGAAATTAAGTTGGGAACTTCTCCTTTGGTCCACCCATTCTTAGGACATGCGAGAATGGTCCAGTGAAGAAAAAATAAATAAATAAAAAAGTCCTTTGTGGGTGTATGGGATTCTTCTCTATCACACTTGATAGGTGTTTTTCTACAGGCAGCTGTAGAAAACAACAGGGATGTGGGCAGGGAAACAACCCTACCTTATATGACGTCACTGAGCATCATGAAGGTACTAAAAGACCCACCTCAGACATCAGCAACATTATGAAAATTATAAAAATATAATCGTCCGGGTGAAAATCACTAGGGTTCTAGGGTTAAAACAATATGACAACATAACTTTCACTAACAATAACTGCGCAATTACATTTAGCGTATTGGATTACCTACATCAAGCAAGATTCGAGTCTCTACAAGTTGATTTTCATACCGTACTACTCAAATAATCAGAATGCAATGGCTTCCTCCAAAATCAAACACGCCACGGTATGGTTTGGGAAATGGCGGCAGAAACGTCAAGTACTGTTAGTGTTAAGACGTAGTCAGTGGGCTAAACATGTCAGACCACTGGTATGGTCCTTAAATAATGCAACAGAGATGGGAACAAGACCTATAAGCATCTCATAAAGATGACGGGCACGAAGCATGGTGGAGCCACAGGTACGGCCTATGCATTTCTTATGACACACGTTGAATCATCACACAGTTCCACAAATTGCCTGCCAGTCAAAAACACTGTGCATCATTGTCTGTCCTGGGTGACTGACAGCTACAAGTCCCTGCAGGTGAAACGACTGTAAACTTCTCCTCAGAGGGTTTGACAGCAACACCACAACTATGTCACACAGAAAAACCCTGGTTGTGGAGAAGAGGAATGGAATGTCACCCATAGAGGTGGGGGTATGTCTGTCTGTCTGTCTGTCTGTCTGTCTGTCTGTCTGTCTGTCTGTCTGTCTGTCTGTCTGCCTGCCTGCCTGCCTGCCTGCCTGCCTGCCTGCCTGCCTGTCTGTCTGTCTGTCTGTCTGTCTGCCTGCCTGCCTGCCTGCCTGCCTGCCTGTCTGCCTGCCTGCCTGCCTGCCTGCCTGCCTGTCTGTCTGTCTGTCTGTCTGTCTGTCTGTCTGTCTGTCCATCTCTGTATGCCGCCTCACCCTGCCTGTTGGTTAGACTGCCTTTTTGGCTTCCATTTTATGGAGTGTTGGTGAGGCCGGTAGAGATATGGTTTCACTCCCCTTGGTGCAGCCAGGCCGTGCTGCTGACAGCAGGTTTTATTTGATGTGGATGCCCCGTGTTGGGTTTCAGCGCTGGCTTCAACATATGATCTCCATTATGACTAGAGGGGAGGAACGCATGCCAGTGGAGGACTGGTGACTATAGTCGGAGAGACGCCGAGAGCGAAGGATAGAGCAATGATTGTCAAAGTGGGGTCCGGGGACTCCCAGGGGTCCTTGAGGGGGTTCTAGGGGCTCAACAAAATGAGGAACAGTTTAAACACTTAAGCCCTATTTATTTTTTTAACTATTCGAAAAATATCTACAACCTCACAATGTGTCACATTGCTACACATTGTGTGCTCCACTGCTTATATCTCTGCTATTTGCAAAACTTGTCAAATGTTGACAAATCTTCTCTTATGGCAGTCCCTGGTACAAAATATGTGTATTTGGTCCACAGCTAAATACATTGAAAATGTTTGAGAACCACTGGGATAGAGCAATGGAAAATGCCACGATCCAGATAAGTGCAGGGAAACATGACCGCAAAATGTGGAATGTTAATTTAACTGTAATAATGGTGTAATGGTGATCCTGTACGGATCCATATACACTCTCAGAGTGTCTCACACTCCACATTTTATTGTGGAGGACGTAATGGTAAAATAGGACAGTGCTCCTTCATGCAGAAATATTGCGTTATCAAAACCTTCACACAGAGCGCACGCAAGCACACACACACGACACACACACACATCTATACATAATATTACAATGCATAAATAACATCCATGTTACTTTATGCAAATTATTAAAAAAAAACACACCCTGACATATGAGATTACCCCAGCATACCAATGATATTCGAAGGAAAGTGGAAATCGTCTGCTCACACTGACATTGGTGCCATCTGTTCATCTGTTGTATCAAATATATGACTGTAAATCTTATGATTCTTATTAGTTTTATAAAAATGTCTCTGTATGGTAACTAACTGCGTACCATTTCTAACCCTAATGATGCAGAGCTGACATATACCGTAGTACATAGAGAACTGCCACCATGCTCATCCCATCTCCCACCATGCATTTTCCAGAGGAAATAAATAATGTACGAAGAACTATGGGGGTGGTTAAAGTGGTATAATGATCAACTCTAGAATACCAGTAAGACGCGCAAACGCGGGAAGCGAACGCAACTGTCTGTCCCGCTTTTGTGCCCATATATGGAGCTGAGTGATTTGTTTGTGATTGATGCAACACACTCCATATTTGGACGTATAGCTGCTTTGGGGACTCCTTATTTGACTCAGCCATGGTTATGGCTGAGTCTAATCACTCAGCTCCATATATGGGCACAAAAGCGGGACAGACAGACACATGGACAGACATGATCTGCTAGGTCTCATAGTAAGTGCTCACTGCGTTCGCAATAAATTGATAATATTGAATTGTTTTATTAACACCAGTGCAGTCCACATACACCTTCACTTTCTATTTACCAGCACAATGGCTCTATTACAGTATACTGTACTGTATGTACGTGTACTGTGACTTTGTGTTCGTTGTTTTGCATAGCGCAGGCTATATAGGTGTATACTACTGTATAGTATAGTGTTGCTGCCAGTGCTGTAAAGTACTGTAAAGTACATTTACTTAAGTACTGTACAATTTTGAAGTATTTGTACTTTACTTGAATATTTACAATTCCAATACTTGTATCTACTCCACTACATCTCAGATCCAAATATTGTACTTTTATTTCACTACATTTATTTGAAAACTTTAGTTACTAGTTACTTTGTAGATTTTGATTATTATTACAAGACATACCTACATTAACCACTTTTACCATATATAAACTTAGCAACAAAAGTTCGGAAACTTAACTTTGGTCCATTATTTCTCCACTATATGGAATAGGCGTCCATGTGGCATGGAGTGAGTTTTAATAATACCAATTGGTTTCGTATTCACCCTTGCTTTGAGTTGCTTAGTGGATTGGATGATTGCACTCTCACACAGCAATACTAATAAGGTAAAAAACAACACATACTTTACACTTTATTCATTTTACACTCAGTGTTAGGGAACTCAATAGCAGGTGGAAGATCCAAACACAGCCGCAACACTTGGCACCTCCTCCTCATGCTGGTCACCAACCTAGCCACATTTTGCTGTGGGATGGCATCCCATTCGTCAACCAGGTTTTGTTGCAAGTCAGCCAACATGGTTCTGTTTGTCCCTCTATCCCTAAACTAATTTGCCATTTTTTACTATTTAAAAAAACCTTTTAAATAGTTCAAATAGCCGATCTACAAGCTCACAATGTCTCGATGCAGATCGGCTAGTTTAAAATGTTTTTCAAAATAGTAAAAAATGGCAAATACGTTTAGGGATAAGGGTGGCGCAAGATGGAGCCCCCAATGCCATCCTCCAGGATGACAACGCTCTCTATGGGATATGGGATCGCCACTGGTTCCAGAATCCCGATATCTCACTGCATTGAGATTGCCTTCAATGATGACAAGTTCTGTCTTGCCTGTGAGATACTGCCCCATACCAAGCTGTTGTGGCTGTGTATGGATCGTCCACCCGCTACCGAGTTCCCTATAACACTGAGGGTAAATCAATAAAGTGTAAAAATGGCCAATATGTGTTTGTTTTTTACCTTACTGTGTGAGAGTGCAATCATCCAATCCACTAAGCAACTCAAAGCAAGGGTGAATACCAACTACTTGCCATTTTGGCACATGTCTTGGAGGCGCTACCCACAGGTTTAGCTGTGTTGCTACCCACAGGTTTAGCTGTGTTTTGCTACCCACAGGTTTAGCGGTGTTGCTCACCCCACGAACGCCCGATCCTTACAAGCTGTACCTCGTTGGAAAGGTGACTAATCAACGATTACAATTATATAAAATAGAAAACCAATTTTTATTATTAAAGTAGGGAAATAATGGACCAAAGTTATACGTTTCTTTTGTTGCTGAGTTTACATTTCGGCCATTTGAAAATAGCCAATCTACAAGCTCACAATGATGCGACGCATTGTGAGCTTGTAGATCTGCTATTTTCAAAAGATGTTTGGGACATTCTGCATAGTGAGTACTTTTGCACAAGTAAAGTATTTCTACATTGCAGTATTGATACTTTTACTTAAGTAAAAATGAATATGAGTACTTTTTCCAGCACTGAATGTTGCTTCATTCTTACTTTCTTACTAATTCGTACTCTGTATCTGTAACTTAGCTGGCGTGCTGCCTTCTCGGCAGCCTGGCCGTGTTGGGACACAACACTCCAACATAATGAGCGACATCAATGTTGCTCACTAACTGTCTATATAGTATAAATAGTATAAACACCGTCTTTCAGAACTTTGAATGTGTAGCATATATATAGCAAATCGTCTCTGTCGGGTCGAAACCTCATTATGTCCATAACCGTTACTTTTCAGGATTCAAATTCAAAAGTATAGCAAAAGTGGCTGATTGGGATTGTCTCCGCCAGGCCGAAGGCTGCAAAAGGTGCTGCGAAACTTTGCACGCACTCACAGAGGCCTCAGTGGCCTGCATTTCTCACATCTGCTTTTCATATAATGTAGCGCCACCAGAGGCCCAATTTTTTTTTGTATTACTCCATCAGATTCTATAGTCATGTGATCAAGTTTGATGTGTCCGATATTTCATATTCCATCCTAATTGGCTAACATTGGCTTCCAAGGTTTGCAGGATTGGTCCGTTTAGAACGAAATTCCCGTAAGATTTTACACGAACATTCTTACTAGGCCAAGGAAGAAATGCCAACCTTTTCACATTAGCCTGTTATAGCGCCACCAGCAGGATGATTTTTGTAAAACACATTTCTGGAACAAAATTCCTCAAATCATGAATGCAGTGTCTGATTGCCATAAAAACCCAATAAGAAGAAATGGCACCCTTTCCACATTGGCCAATAATAGTGCCACCAGGAGGCCACAATAGCCTACCTGACCTAGCAGAGACCTGTGCTCCAAGGAGTACTTTTTCTATTTCATAATGTACCTTTTTGCCTTCCTAGAAATGTAGTGCAGTCAAAAGTACATTATGTCTCTTTAAAATGTTGTGGAGTGGAATCCAAAAAGACAAATAGGGGCCTACTCCAGTTAATAATAATAATAATAATAATAATAACAAATAGGGGCCTACTCCAGTTAAGCACAGACAAACAAAGGATGTACTTTATAGGCCTGCAGTACTCAAGTAAAAGATGCACTTTTTATTATTATTATTATTATTATTATTACTTTGTTACTGTCCACCATTGTAAAACAGTAGCTCACCTTCTGAAAGGTCAAAAAGACATATGATGTTATAAGCCATACATATATCTAATGTAGATCTAATGCATCTATAATGTTAGTCCTACATATTATAGCCTACATCTAACATGTCAGAGGACAAAGAAATGACTAAATGACCCAAAAGACCCCCATCAATGTAATATATTACACCGTCCATCAAATTATTGTCAAATTTCACTTAAGTGAAGTGATAATTACACAAAACAAATAGAGGCAGTAGCGACAACACAATAGTATTCAGAATATTAAATTAGATTGACAATGCGTTTGCGTAAACGATGAAAGAATCAAATTAACATTGGTATTCTGAATGACCTTCAGTTGGCCTAAAGATCCAACGAGAGAGAGAAAAAAAACAATTTCACATAATATAGGCCTATATAATATTTGCATTTATCATATAGAAAGTGTGGTAGTCCGATAGTCAACCTCGTGTAATTCCTCTATATTGGGACACAGTTGCTTAGCCTATCTTTTCCCCCCTACCCATGTTTATAACTAAACTGCAGCAACAATGTGTTCAGTAATTTGATGGAGGGAAAATCATATTTATTGGATTTAACTGTTTGGGCCTGTTTCTCCGTTAAATCGAGACTGCACACTATTCTATAATTCCCCCTTATCAGCCAGAGGCTTTAGTTATTTACTTTAAAATGGACTAATTTCTTATTCCAGCGGAGGGAGTAACAGCCGCTGACTTGAACAGCTGCTTCATGACCCAAAAAACTGTCAGTCTTTCCCTGGAATAAATTGTGGAATGTTCCATTTTTCAGAGAAGGGTGAGGCTGCTGTTAGGGACAACACATACAGCTGAAATGGTGCGCAAATAGGAGCATTTCCCCTCCCTTTACGAATCAGACATATTATTAATAATAACACTACAGTGACAGTTCTCTTTATCGGTGATTGCTCTGGGAGAAGTGTGAAATTAGACTTCATACTTCCAGTGCGCACCCCCGCTCTTAAAAGCAAAGATTCGTGTAGGCTCATAGTAGAATCAATTCACAGAGAGGGCAACTTGAAACCGTCGACTCATGCCTGTGCGCCGAGTTTGGAGAGTGGCGTGTCGGGCAGCTTGGAGTTTAATAGTCCGGGTAGCATCCGTACTATGTAGTCTGTCTACCCATGTGTATGTGCACGGCTGTATGGTCCGCCCAAATGTGATTGGAATCGTAATTTCGAGTTCGACATATTGCTAAAGCAGTACTCCATGTTTTGTTTAATACAGATCGCACACATTTCAGGGTGAAATAAAATACTCTTTTAATATTTGCGCTGTCTAGGACTCTGTTTCGCTACTGTGAAAGTGCTAAGTGCGTGCGCATCCATGTACTGTACGTGTCGTGTGAGCGCACGCGCGTGTGTACGTGTGTGTGCGTGTGAGAGAGTGTGTGTGATAGAGAAAGACAGAGAGAGAGAGAGAGAGAGAGAGAGTGTGTGTGTGTGTGTGTGTGTGTGTGTGTGTGTGTGTGTGTGTGATTGTGTGTGTGTGTGTGTGAGAGCGAGCCAGCGTCCTAAAGTGAGAAAGAGTATGTGTGTGTCAGTGCGTGTGTGTGCGTGTGTGTGTGTGTGTGTGTGCGCATGCGTGCGTATATGGGTGCGTGTGTGTGAGAAACTTTCCTCAGTGTCACTCCTATCAATAGATCTGACACTCACGTGACGTCCACGATGACACCAGAATTCACACAGTTGTCACTCCTTAAATAGTGAGATGGTTTGACAGATTCCAGGCCCCAGCTCCTCTGCCGCCGTGCCACGTGCACCTGTGCAGTGTGCACATGCCTGAGAAATAATTAAATCAATATTAGTTGATCATTATCCTTCACACTGTGGGAAACAGTTGACATATCAGCAGCAACTAATTGTGCTGTTATTTCATTAGGTCAAAATAGGCTAAGCATAATCGCCTAATAGGCAGACTGGTTCATAGAATATCACAAAATAGGTGAGGAGGGTGACACATTCATTCAGAACTTGAAAGAGTCCTTTTTGTCCCTGTGAATGACACTTAGGTCTAAGATAAGAAGCTATGAATTATTGAGGGCCAGAACAGAACTAAGAAATCTAATGAAACAGAATTAATTGACCCCTATGTTATCTGTCTCGACTGTCTGTGTCAGACTCAGTCAGGACTCTTAGGCCTATTCAATCAAAGTTTGTTCATTCCAGTCAGTGCTACTAACCCATTCTGGGCGAGAAACTCTTTTGGTGTTTCAAGCATTATATTATACTTTAGCTATTGAACAATAGCAGATCTACAAGCTCATAGATCTGCTATTTTGGAAAAATCTTGAAAAATGTGAATAGATATTCTTTCAAATGGTGGGGTCCCTGGAACAACATATTTTCAAATGGGGGTCTGTGGCCAATTACATTTTTTGTGGTCCTTGACATGAAATATTGAGAACATTTCAGAAAACTGTCAGGATTTAGAAGACATTTTTGGAACTTGGAACTACTAACAAGTTAAACCTCTGTTGGCTGAGCAAGCAATGGCATTTCAAGTGCATGGGACCCCAAATAATTGCCAAAACAAGTTTAATAATATAAATAATCGTTAATATAAAATAATTAAAGGACCACTTTTCAACCTATCTTCATATAATTGGTCCTCACTAATCTGATCATGATCATCATGATCGTTATAAAATACCACCATTCTTTTTAGGGGTATCCCCTCCTATGCCCAGCTTTTTGTGTCTCTGTGTACCCCATTGTGATTATTTGATTGGCTGAGCACAGAATGTGTACCACATTTGTGATGATTTGATTGGCTGAGCACGGAATGTGATGATGTATGATGATAAGAGTGCCCCTCATTTCACACAAGTGTAATTATTTATATTCGGTCTGTGTCTCATAGGAGGGCTGTGGGCAGTTCAGAAACACGTCCACCAGTGACATCATCGATGGAGTATCCAAGCTAATAGAAACAGCAGGCTTTCTATTCCTGAAAAGTTGCACTACGAAAATGGAAGTCATCGTTCTCACGGTTATACAAATCTAAATATATTTAAATCTTGTTTAAAAAATCTGACTAATGATGATGTCACTGGTGGACGGGTTTCTGTTCTGAACTGCCCACAGTCCTCCTATGAGACACAGACCAATTAGGAAAAGATTTGTGGTATTTTATCATGAACATTAGTGAGGACCAATTCAATTATTATGAAGATAGGTTGAAAAGTGGTCCTTAAAGTAAAACACAATAATGTAAAGTTTTCCTTTAAAACCTTATAAACCAATAACTAGGAAATACCGGTATATATAATAGGCCTATACTATGTTGGCTGAAATGGAAATGATTGAGAACCACTGGTTTGAACACATTGTCATTTTTTATATGGGGTTGTGACTTTCTGAGACGAGCAGTTAGACATTAAACGTTCTCTCTCTCTCTCTCTCTCTCTCTCTCTCTCTCTCTCTCTCTCTCTCTCTCTCTCTCTCTCTCTCTCTCTCATCGGTTTCTCTGCCTTTTATTGACATCTAACTATAAATGCACCAAGTCTGTGTGTGTGTGTGTGTGTGTGTGTGTGTGTGTGTGTGTGTGTGTGTGTGTGTGTAATCCACGTAACTCGAGAACCGTTCGTCCCACTGACTTCAAATTCGACACACACGCTCCAAACCACCACAGGGGGTGCAGTGGCCAGTTTCGAGTCGGTCGGACCCACAGTTGTCCAGAACCGCCACAAAAGGCCCGGGCCCCCCACAGGGCCCCTGCCCAGTGTCCATATATGGAGCTGCACTGTTCTGACATCATTCTGACGTCTGCATAGACTGCATATTTGGGCATGCCTGACAAAGAACTCCATATATGGGCATAAAAGGGCCACAGACATAATATCTGGGTGGGGCATGCATTTCCAACTTGCATCGTAGACTAGTGTCCAACAGGCACCGCTGTAGAGGCTCCAACGGGCACCGCTCTAGTTGTCGTAAGAGAAATAGTTGATCAACAATAGTTCTATGTTATTATTATATGTTAATATATCCATGTGTTTGAACATCCCTTCTCAGAGTCATCTCTCTCTCTCTCTCTCTCCAGTAAGTCCAGCTTTCTGGCTATAACTCCTCTTGTATTATTTTGTTCATTTCCACATGCAGACATGTGAGTGTGCATGTGTGTGTGTGTGTGTGTGTGTGTGTGTGTGTGGCTTGTTTAATGCACTGCAGGTTGGCTCCTGCAGCAGGTTTGGCCAGATAAGAGAGAGCAGCAGAGCTTTCTGCTGGTATGGGGGGAGAGAGAGAGAGAGAGAGAGAGAGAGAGAGAGAGAGAGAGAGAGAGAGAGAGAGAGAGAGAACATTGCTTTTTCAACCCCCAGGAACCATTAAACTATAATGCTAGGGCCACCAGCGCTGAAACCTGGACCCCCAGCGCCCCCTATGGATGGAAAAATGAGGTGCATGAAGCAGATATGCCGGGGTGATTATTTTGTGCGGTGTACACCTGCTGTTGAATGAGGCAGTGTGAGAGTGTGACAGTGGATTGTAATGTTACCTTAAAGCAGTGGTTCTCATAGTGGGGTCCGAGCGACCCCATGGGCTTGAAAAGTTTGGAAACCAGACGAATCTGCCACAGCGTTTGGCAAAACACAGGACAGGATTTCTACTGACAACCCTGGGTGTTACCTGCTTGTTGCCACTACTGCTGAACGCGAACGAAAATAAAAGCTTGCATGCATGGGTACCGAGGCTAAACCACTATAGCCTACTGACCCTCAGCATCCTGCAGCCTCCCTTTTATAAAAGGCGAGACCATGCCAAGAACTGAAAATAAGGCAAACTATGGCCCATGAGTTGATTTACTAAACCCATTCTAAATACATAATTACATTTCAGGTGCCACATCGTTGAGATAAGAGAACATATAATACAAGAGCTCTTGGAACATAAAACAGACACCCCTCCTGCTCTGCACTTAATTGGTACCTTCCCCCACGCAATCAAGAGGAACACCACTGCAGGAGAGACAGGTGGAAAACAATCATACCTAAACACAATTCACAATAAACCAAAATGCAAACATCTTTGTGGCGTCTCAATGGCCACACCTTTTATAATGCATGATACAATATTGTTCAGTACAAATGATAAAATAGGAATAGCATGCAATGCTGTCCAGTAACACAATCCTCCAAGCAGGCTTGCTGTTAAATGGAAACAGCTGTGAGTGTAGTGTATGCCTGTTTGTTCCTCTTCTATAGGACATGGGTTCCCAAAGTGGGGTCCGGGGACCCCTAGGGGTACTTGAGGGAGTTCCAGGGGGTACCTAGCTCAATTAGACATAGTTGGGAACCAAATGGACCCTTATGGGTCTGTAACCCATTTGTACACTCTCAGAGTTACATTTACAGTGGTTTTACGATATAAATTGGAGTAGCCTACCAGAGATAGAAATGCCATTAAATCGGGGGTCCGTAGCATAATGCCTGTGAAACTGGGGGTCCTTGAAATTAATATGTTTCGGAATCACTGCTAGAGTTGTAAAAATCCTCCCTTATCGGGGTCACTGCAGGCATATGTTTCTAAATGGGGGTCCATAGCCTAATAAATGTTGATTTGGGGGTCTTTGACACAAAGATGTTTGGGAACCACTGCTATAGGGCACAGCCCTGTGACAGACGCTTTCAGGTCTGTTCCTCTTCTATAGGGCACAGGCTGCCCTGTGACAGACACTTTCAGGTCTGTAACTACTAACTCCAAGAGTATTTGTTCACTCTCAGAGTTATGAAGTCCTTGGCCTTATTCAAACCTAAGTGGGGGTCCTTGAAATTAAAACGTTAACCACTGCCTGCCTTTTTGCTAGCCTACTGTAGGTTGGCTCCCAGTAGAAGAGTTAAGCAATTGAAAATGTGATTGACATTCAAAATGTGTCCTCAATGGCCTCAGTACCCGCATACCTGACTAATTACCTAAAATAATTGAAAGAAACACAAAGCCACAATACTATAGGGAGCGAGAACAACGATCTGGTACCACCAACTTAAAACAAACAAACTTTCTACAGCAATGCCCTGACTCCTTCCCTCAAATGTAGCAGATCACTGGCATCCACAACAGGCCTGAAAATCCACCTTTCAGCAGGTCAAAGGGAGAGGAAATGATCACTTCTCCCTTATGCTGCATTCACATGGAAACAGCCAAGCGGCAAAACCTGCTCCATCCACTAAAATTACTTCCGGTTTGCCGTCTACCGCTTGCCTGATTCCATGTGAATGCAGCATAAGACAGGTGATCACCCCCCCTCTTACAACCCCTCCTGGATTTCGCTATGATGAGCATGAAGCCTGGATCCAAAAATCCCACTGAATGACTGGCCACGCGGGAGTTGTCAATGGTCATCTTTAGCCTCTTTCTAACTGGACCGTGTTCTCATCAGGTCATAACTAGCAGCCTGGGTGACACATGTTGCCTGACCCTGAGGCAGTTGAGATCATAAAATCACAGTTTATCTCTCCCCATGTCAACAGAGGAGAGAGAGGCAGAGAGAGCATCTGCAGCTGTGCATTAACCAAGGCTGTACTCTGATCTTATACCTCTCCTCTCAGTCATTTGTGTCTATGTGGCAGTGGAAACACTGCCTGTCTATTTTTAGCCAAATCAGATAGACAATGTGGATTGACTACTACTAGCCATCTCTCTCTCTCTCTCTCTCTCTCTCTCTCTCTCTGGAATGAGAGTGAATGACAGGCTGGGTATACTCTCCCCTCTCTACCCCCTTCTCTCAACCTACTCATCCACATTGTTGTCAATGGGAGCCCACCCAGTTGCTACCAATCTCATTCATAGTAGATGGAGAGCAGGTCAGGTCAAGTTATTGGAGTGGCACTACTGTATGCATTGCAGGCCATTTCTCCTCACTTTTGTTTTGATAAAGCCCATAAACAGCACAGGTCAGACATTGAACATGAATTGGCAAGAATGATACGTATAATAGTTCTGGTATAATACGTTTTAAAAGACAATATCTTCAAGTAGCATACCGTACCTGTACGAACCTGTGTGAATTGTTCTGTTCTGCCTAAAGGTACACCAAAGATTGCTGGCTGCCACTGCAATTCAGTCCCAGAAGTCAGGACCACTTAAATGAGCATGAGTTTATATTTCAAGATGTTCTAGGTGCAGGCTAGGCTAGGCTATCTAAACACAGTTCCTGCTCACTGATCTTAAGCGCAGGTGTCAGCCACCTAAAAGCCAATCTACAAGCTCACGAAGCTGCATGCAACACATTGTGTGGGCTTCTAAGAATAAAGAATAAGTATTTTTTTTTTTTCAGATCCCTCGATAACTTTGGGGCATTTCTATTTCATTTGACAATGGAGGGACAATATAAATAGGGCAGAAACAGAGAGGGGACGTGACACCAGCCCCAAGCCTGTATTCAAACATTCAAACTCAGGACTTGATTGTCAGTAGGCTAGTTGTAGTTTCCACATTAGGTTACAATTAAAGCACCACTTCGCCCATTTTCATATAATTGGTCCGTATTAGTAGTTAATACTTAAAATCAGGTACCATTTGTCTCTACTCACTGTCTCAGAGGGGGGCTGGCTGTGGACAGTTAAGAAACCCGCCTACCAGTGACATCAGTAGGCAGCTTTGGTCATTTGCATTTCAAACAAGATTTTATTTTTTAATGTGAGAGACATATGCAAACATTCCACGAAAATAACTGCAGCTTGAATTCCCCATCGAATATGTCACTGCATGGTAGCCTAGGTATAGGTTTCTGAACTGTCCACAGTTGTTTAATACCTTAAACCGGGAAGGCATTTGTGTCATTTTAGATTTTAGCGTTGGACTTGGCTATCACAGCTCACAGCGAGTCACTTGCACTGCGACCTTATCGCGTGTATTGCTATTTTTGAAAAATCTTGAAAGTGTGAGAACTATACTGATTTAGAAGGCATTTGTAGAAGGCCACACACCTTTAATGGGTCAATAAAGAGGCTTATATTGTGGGACCTCCATTAAAGATTTGTGTTGTTAAAATGTTTGTTAAATGTTGTTAAAATACCCTTTGTGAGCTTGACTGTAGGGTTAGAGGTTATTGTTGATTGATTGAATACTTTATTATTCAGAAATGTAATCAGTACATGGTACAGTCAGACAAAAAGGATAACACAGGCTAACAGAATAACAGGCTAAAAGGTTAACACAAAAAAGTCCATTGTGGTCTTGATTTTACCTCCTGGAACCGCATTAAGGACCCCTGCAGGTCCCCAGACCCCGCTTTGAGAACCAGTGCTGTACTATAGAGTAGACCATTAGATTGATAAGTGACTTTGTGAACACTTGCAAACTACGCATTATAAAGCAAATGATGCAGGAGGCACAGAAATACCCATCTCTAATGTGTAACCATGAATAAATCACATTACATTTAGGTCTAGAATGAAAGCAATTTTAGGGCTCAATTTCCACACAAGATTTCTATTAGGTTTTGTGCCATCACATCCTGGCCAGAAATAGTTGTCTACAACATTGTTTTCATGAACAGTACCTCCTGGACTACTTTACATTACATTACAATATTGTGACATGGAAACCGATAGTCTCTGGTGCCACCGTGTGGACAAGATGTTAAGTGCTAAAACAGTTGAATTGTGTGTGGGAGGAGAGGACAGCAGAATGGAAAGGAGAAAGGAGGAAGATTGAGAAGTGAAGTGCATGTTTGTATGTGTGTGCACGTGCATGTTATTTAGTCTGCGCAGAAGAACCACAAATGATTTCCAGATGCCCTAGGTGGGTTTCTCCACACACGCACACACACGTGCGCACGCACACA